>NW_020897862.1:456254-711244 GCF_003984885.1 Neopelma chrysocephalum
AGAATTAGAATTAGAATTAGAATTAGAATTAGAATTAGAATTAGAATTAGAATAGAATAGAATAGAATAGAATATCCTGAGGTGGAAGGGATTCATAAGCATCATCGAAGTCTCCTGGCCCTGCACAGACAACCCTACCTCCCTGTCCATGAACAAGGAGCTGTCCCAGAGAGGGGGGTCAATGCCAAGATACCCTTCTCCTCCTCCTCCTCCTCCTCATCCCTCGTCCTGTGGATGGCACTGCAGGGAGAAGAAGGGGAGGGATGCCTGGATGCAGCAGAGCATCATGGGCAGGGCTGAGGGCAGGGCTGAGGGCAGCTGCCTGTACCTGTGCCCCCAGCTTCTGGTGAGGCCACTGCAGTGGAGCCTGGCCTGCAGCAAACTGCACACAGCTGCTCTGCACTGCCAGGCCTCCCGCTGGGCACCAGCCTTCATCTCTTTGAAATCCACATTAAAATACATGAGCCACACTCTCTGGCCAGGGCTCCCAGCACTGGATAATTGCTTCTTAAGTGCTTTCTAAATGCAAACTGCATGTCATTCTTACCACCATTGCCACCTCCCCTGCACACAGCCTTTGATCTGCTGCATGTCATGACAATATTGCAATTACCCTGTCAGTGTCGGAAAGTGGAGGCACTCCCAGATGGAAAGTACAGGGACCAAAGCTCTGGACCCTGGAATGTGCTGCACCCTGGAATGTGCTGCACCCTGCCTTCCCTATCAGTACAGATGAGGGGCTGGCACCAGTCCTGCACGCTGGCTGAGCCCCAGCCTGTTGGTGGATCCAGAAGAGCACTTGGGGGTCACCTCACCAGTGAGGAGCTCCAGCACAGATCTCCTCAGGTAAGGAGAGGATGTGCTGCAGGCTGCGGCTGGCAAATGCAATGGATCCCTGAGGATGCAATGGATCCCCTTGTGAAGCTTTCTGGCTGTGTGCAACTTCCTGGCTGTGTCCTCTCATTCCTCTGCAAGGCATCTGCAAAGTCCACGGGCTTTAAAACTCAACCAGCTCCCTGACTGTGTAGCCTTTTTCCTTAGGCCCCTGAGCCTTAAGTGATGCTGAAGTACAAAAATCATTCACTTCACCCCAAAACCAACTTAGAATCAGAGTCACTGTGGTTTGAAAAGCCCCCTAAGATCATTGAGCCCAACCATTAACCCAGAACTGCCAGGTCCACCACTAACCCATGTCCCTAAGCACTATATCTACACGGGTTTTTTAACCCTTCCAAAGACTTTCTTCTGACTTTTTGTTTTGTGGAAAATGCTGAGGGAGAGAAAGAGAAAAAAAAAAAAAGGGAAAAAAACCCAAACAGTGTCATTCTGGACAGGTCCCAGGTGCTGATTTAGAGACTCAGTTTCCAGACCTGTCAGCAAACTGAACTCTGATCCACCTGCACCATCCTGGGAGGACACAGCTCTGGAGGCAGCAGCACTCAGGCCTCCCCAGGGCTCGCCCCGAGTTCTCTGCCAGCATCACTCCTGGGTGCTGGGGGGCTGCTGGTGGGGACCTGCCCCTGTGACCCTGCTGTCCCCACCCCAGCCAGGCCAGGGGGCAGGGAAGATGCTTCTCACAGAGGTGAGACAGGGCAGTGCTGTTTAGCAGAGCATGTCTAGGGAAACCTTAGGGGTGCTGTAGGAATGCAGTGAGGAGGAGCAGCCCTGAGGTCTTTTCCTTCCCCAGCTGCTCCACTTGGCCCAAAGGGGTGGTGAGGCTGGGACACAGGCAGTCCCCAGCAGGGGACACGGATTGGGATGGAAATGCAGTGGAAAGCACCTCCCGGTGGCAGCAGAGCCTTTTGGACTGTTGAGCGAGCAGACCCAGGAAAACCACCCCAAAATGATCCTAATGGAGCTTTGTGGGAGCAACGTGCACCATGTCACTGTCCACAGCATTACTGTCCTGCTGTCACTGTCACCAGGCAGGTTCAGGGGTACAGGGCTGTAGACTGGCTCCTCCACCAGCCTCATACTGGCTTCCAGTATGCCCAGTATGCTCTGTGTGCCCAGCAGAGCAGTGCAGCAGGGAGAGGGCACAGGGACCTGGCAGCTCCCATCTCCTCAGGGATTGGACAGAGCAACTCCTCATGCCCTGGGAAGCCCCTGGAGACACATTGCTTTCTGACTCGGGGGAAAGGGAACAGAAGGAATATACAAAAGATGGTATTAATGCTGCTTTGAGTCCCCGTTCACTCTGTGTGGGTAACTCCCTTCTGACTGCTCCTAAATCCTACAGGGGTAGGATATCAATTTCCACATCACACATCTGGATATCAATTTCCACATCACACCCACCTCTGAGCCTCTGTGCAATGCAGCTCCCCCGCAACCAGCTCCTCATCACCCACCACCTTTAACTCTGGAGTCCCCAACAGCATCTTAGGAAGTATTTCCCAATTTCCAGAGCACTGAGTGGCCAGGACTCAGCAGGGGACTGTCTTTGAGTTCACCCCAACTTGCACTCACTGCCTTGATGTGCCATTTGGGGAGGTGGGAATGTGCAGCTGGGGTGGGGGCACTCTGATCCCCATGGATATGTCCACTGTCTTAGTCACAGAGTCATTTCAGAAGGCATTTGATGCCCAGCACTGTCTTAGAGCTGCTGCATTTCATACCTGGCTGACTTGTCTGCAATGTGTCAGAGCCCTGTGGCCATCACATGGCCTTTGAGCCTATGAGAAGCCACAGCCACAACCTGCTTGGTGTGAAACCAGAGGAGCTGCTGGGCATCTCTGCCATTTTGAGAAGCAGACAGAGCAGATCAGAGGTCCTGCCTTGCTCGACGCTGGCGGGAAGGTGGAGGGATATGGAGGCATTGGAGGCAGAACCAGTAGAAATGCATTGGTGCTTTCTCCTCTGCTTCCTGCTGCTCTGGATCCCTGGGACAGGTCACCTGAACCCTGTAGAAAGCTCTGTCCTGTATCCATTTACAAGAATGGCCCTTTCAGCTCCCCAGGCACCTCTTGCTTTGTTGTGGGAGGGTGGTGGATATGTCTCCCCTGTCCCATTCATTATTCTCTCCATCTCACCGTGTTCTCTCTCATTCATCTCTTCTCAACCTAAATAGCTCCTTTCTCCTCTCATCTCATGTGGAAATCGCTCTCCACCCATTATCATTTTCATGATTTCACTTTCTGCTGTATCCTCTGTGATGAGACACCAGGACACAGCAGATCTCTGTGCATTTCTGGGTCCATGGAACATCTGCCTTCATGCTGGCGTGTCTTGTCTTAATGCATGTGGAAAAACTCATTTCCTCCCTTTTAGTGGCGATACCATCCCCCAGTGAGAGCTCATTGCTGCTGTTCCCAGGCCCTGTGTCGACTGAGGGGCGTTGGAAACACATCGTCTTGTTTCCAGCTCCAGATGATCCCCCTCTTAGCTCTTGTATTGGTCTCTTTAATTTCTGTCTTTTCATCCTCTCATACTGCTATAAGAAGAAGCACCACGTGTCTCTCTGTGGTTCCTCACCAATTTACTCCTGCATGTCAGGAGCATGGCACCATGGCCATCCCTTCAGAGGCATTTCCAGCTATGGGTCATGTGTGGTGTGGTCCTGCCTCAGCCATCAGAGAACTGCCAGCATCATGCTAACAGCACCTTTTCCAGGCCAGGCTCATACTGCCTGGCTCAGCCTCTCTGTTACACCCAAGAGAGAGGTGCTGGGACCTGTCTCTGCTGCAGGGCAGCACCTCTCCCAACTGGGATGTAGCATCCAGCCCCCCCCCCCGGGTACCAACAAGCCTGGCCACTCACAGAGTGAGCTGCTCGAAGAGCTGAACAAACACTTGGGCTGGTACATTCCTGATAAGGCTCTTTTTTATTCTGCAAAACAATGTCACACTTCTTATCTGACACAAATCCACAGTGTTGCTCCAGTAGCTCTCCAAAGCAGCAATTTAACCCTGGACATGTTGGTGTGAACTTGGGTAATTACAGCTGGAGCTGCCTCCAGCTCTGCGAGGGCTGTGGGTGTTACAGGTGCTGTGTCTCAGCAAGGTGAGAGGGATTAGAGACATCATCCTCCCAGGAGATGGTAGCTCAGTCCTGGAATATAAATCAGCCTCTTTTGAAGGCTGATATGTCACTTTTCACATGACCCTCGGAGCGTAGTACAGTGCTTTACACCACTGTCCCCTGTGACTAACCAAGGCATTAACAACTGCAGCCAGGCTTTGGGATCTGCCAATTCACGGCCAAGGGGTTTTTGAATGTGGTCTCCAGATGATGACCAGGTGTCACACACACTGAGCCTGACCAACACCACCAGCAGAGCCTGGAATGGTGGGGCTCAGGGTGGCTCCTCCTGCCACTCCCCTGCTCCCAGCTAAAATCCAAAACTGAAAGCACAGGTGAACCCTCCCCACCTTGTCCCATTCTGGCAGAGCCAGGCCAGGTAAGGAAAGGTCACTGCTAGGTGTCCAACGGAGAGAGAATGTGCCAGCCTTGAGGACAGCCCAGGGAGACTCTGCCCTGCCCAAACACTTGCTGGGCTCAGGGAGCCTTTCTGAAGGTCAGACCTTGCAGTGGGGAGCATCTTGGCACTTCATGGGAGATCAGTGAGCATAATGCTTGTCCTCATCCTCCACAAGGTGGGAACAACCTTTGTGCTGTTTGTCCTCAACTGTCCCCCGATGCCTGAGCCTGCAATCACACTATGGGCAAGTTCCTGGGCTGGGCACAGAGGAGAAGGGGAAGAGATTCACACCATGGTCCTTGGGGTGAACATAAGGGGAAGTGACATCTGCAGTGACATCTGCAGTGACATCTGCAGTGGCACTGCCCCACTTGGGTCCCACCTTGGGACCATGGGCATGGGGAGTGTGTGGGGACACCCTGGCTCTGCCCACAGTCCTGTGGCCAGCCAGGCTCTGGCTCCTGGTAGGGACAGTGGGGGACATGACCAGGCTGGAGTAAAGGAAGGAAGGACCACAGTGGCACAATGACATTTGCAGATTGATCCCAGGAACGTTCTCAAATCCTGACACATCCCACAGTCACCGTCTGGTGGCAGACCTGGCTGCTGGAGAGAAAACCTGCTCATCCCCCAGACTGTGGGAGAGAAATGGGAATTTCCCAGGGTCGAGGACAAAAGGATGTGTGAGGACTGGAGCATCAGCATTGTGCATAGGGCTGGGACAAATTTCAGGTCTGATCTCTCCATGTCTAATGGAAAGAGGAGCCTCCCCTCACAGGCTGTTCCACTGCAGCAGGGACAGGCTCAGAGGCACGCTGAGGGAGGCATGCAGATGCCAGCATAATTAGCCACAAAATAGACTTTTCAGTATCACACAATGACAAAGGAAAATAAAAAAGCCCTGCGTGCTGATAATTCCTCAGTGCGCCTCGGTGACAAGGAACTGGGACAGACCTGAGCTTCCACTGAGCCAGAGGAAAAGGTATTTTTAAAAAGCAGATTATCTGGTTAAACAGAGGGCAGGGGGCTGAGCCAGGAGATAATGGGGGTGTCTGTGACAGCTTTATTAGGAAGTGCCTAACGTCAAAGTGATTTCACGGAGGCTCTCAGAGCAGAGGCTGACTGGGAGCTGGATCTCCACCGGGGAGCCTCAGCAGCACTGTCACAGGGGCTTAGACAGCAACTGAACCCGGCTCTGAGCAGCAGGGGACAATGGGAGGGGCAGGCACGGGCTGCAGGGGGTCACCACCTGCACATCCTCCTGGGGTACCACCTCAGGGCTGCAATGGGCGAGCACGGTATCCTTGGGCTGTTGTCAGCAGGAGCAGCTCTGCTAAACTGAAAGAGGGGAATGCTCAGAAACACGGGGCAGTGGCACTGCCTCCACTGTCAGGACTGGCAGTCCCGGCCCAAACATCTCCCAGGCTCAGCAGGCGCAGAATACAACCCTTCCTTGGCCTTGCAGCTGCCATCCAGGACACTTTCACTCGTCTTTTTGCAAGGTTCCCTTGCTGCTCCTGTCTTGGTTCTTGCTGTGTCAAAGACCCCACAAAGCTGGCATGGCATCCATGCAGCCGAGCCCAGCCAAGGATGGTTCTCAAAGTGGTCAGCACTGAACAGGCTCCCCAGGGCAGTAGTCATGGCCCCAGGGCTGCCAGAGCTCAAGGAGTGTTTGGACAACACTCTCAGGCACATGGTGGGATTGTTGGAGTATCTCATGCAGGGCCAGGGGTTGGACTCGATGATCCCTGTGGGTCCCTTCCAGCTCAGGATATTACACAATTCTATGATTCTCATCAAATCTCCAGTGCCCTCTGCATCCAGGGCCTGCAGAGAGATACCATCTCCAGCTCTCGGGGTGCTCCTGCCCACCCTGGCAGCACAGCACGTCCCACAGGAGCACCTCCTGGCACTGACTCCTGCAGTGCTGGGCTCCCAGAGATCTGGGAGTGCACAGCTCCAGAGTGCAAGAGCAGTACATGGGATGGGGCACATCCTGGTTCTTCTGTCAGGGCAGAGACCTGGCATCATGCTGTCGTCAGTGTGCACTGGCAGGATGCTCACCACCAAAAAACCCAAACTGGGATCAAACCATTCCTGGGGACCAGCGAGCGATGCAGGGTACCAGAGAGCAACAAAGCTTTGCCAGCGTGACTCCTGGCCTAGGTCTCTGGAGCAGCTGTAATCGGGAACAGGGGCACATGAACCAGTCTGTAATCCCAGATTTTACATGAGCTGAACAGGTCCTGAGCCGCTTGCCTGGGGCTTACAGTGGGATTGACAGCAGCTCCCACACTGCCCGGAGCCGCCCGAGCAGACCCGAGTGGCTCCTGTCATCCGGGCCAGGGCTTCCCCAGGAGAGGAGGGCAAGTTTGGATGCTGGGCCTGGCCCTGAATGTGCCCGGCCATGGCTCTGTCCACGAGCATCAGACGGAGGATGTAAATCCAGGTCTCCAGGAACAAAAGGCTGCGGCGCCTCTGCCCCCAAAGCTGCCAGCTCAGCGTGAGAGGACTCCCCAGGGCTCAGGGGAGCCAGCGATGAAGCTGTGTCTGACAAGGGAAGCTAAAGATGTAAGAGGCAGCATGAAATCACGGGTGACAACCATAACAGGAGCAGCTCCAGACATGAGAGGAGGAGCAGGAGCTGTGCCGCATCCACCCGGGAGGCTCGGCCGCCTTTGTAAGGAGCGGTGCTGGCGGTGCTGGGGTGGAGGACTGACAGAGGAGGAGATGGAGACAGACCCTGCCTTGGCCCCACTGCCCGGTGATTCCCTGTTCCCTGGCTCACCGGCACAGGGACAGGGTGACACATTGTCCCAGTCTGGCCATGACTCCAGCTGCTGGAGCTTTCTGCCTGATGCTGCAACCCCAAATGAAATAGGAAAAGGTTCTTCCCCCAGAGGGTGGTTGGGCACTGGGCACAGCATCAAGGCTGACAGAGCTCAAGGAGCTCAAGGATGATCCTCTGGGGCACAGGGTGTGACTCTTGGGGATGGGCCTGTGCAGGGCTAAAAGTTTGGACCCAATGATCCTTGTGGGTCCCTTCCTACTCAGCATATTCTGTGCTTCTGTGTGATTCTGTGATTCTGTGAAATGTGTTGAACACAAAGGGGATTGCAGCACCCAGGGTCCAGGATGGCAGGGGGGCAGCTGCTGACAGATGAACCCAAAACCTGCCTGCTATCTTCCCCTGCTTCTCACCTTGACCGGGCTGCTGGCCTGGGCACCCAACTGGGACAGAAAACAATCGCTAATTTCCCCGTGAAAGCATTTCTGTGCCATTATCAGTTTAATCCGGACTGCCTGAGCCAGTGCACCATCTTGTCAAACCCCTGGAGCTGCTGAGCCTGCTGCCTGTGTGGGCAGGGACGTTGCCTGTGCTGGGATGCTGCCTGTGGTGTCAGGAATGCTGCCCAGCCACCCTCATTACCTCCTCCGGCCCCTCAGCTCCACATTTCCCCTTTGTGCACCTCTGCACGAGGGCACCAGAATTTAGCCACCCTCTCTTTCAACTTTTCCCCTCTTTCCTTTCCCCCCTTCTGTAACAAATCAGTGAAAAGAGGGAAGAGAAGAGGCTCCAATGACAGATGGAGCTGGCGCTATCATCTCTCTTAACTGTCACCGAGAAAATCACACGGCAGCCACTGAAATTCAAATTAGAGTTTTGCTGAAGCTGCTAAAACTCATCAAAAGATATCTTTGAAGTCCACTGGCAGGCTGGTCATTTCTTTTAAATTAGTCCCTGTTGAAAATGAAATTGCAGGGAGTTGGTGTATTAGCATATTGGAGTGCGAGAGACAGCATAATGCTGCCTTTCCAGAGAGCAGAGGCAGTTTGCTCCCACACAAAGCCCACACTCAAACTGAGCTCTCACTGCATTAGTTTAAATGAACGAGTCATTTCAAAGCTCCCATTAAGGGGGCCGGTCTGGTGCTGGCAGGGAAGGCAGCAAAGCAGGTCAGTGCTGTCCCCGTGTCTGTGCCCTCAGAGCCAACAGCACCGCAGCCTCCTTGGCAGAGCCAGCGTGGTGAGGAGGGCACAGGGCTCCTCTGCACTCCTGTTCCCAGAGCTGAGGTGATGTTCAGGACATGCAGCTCATCACAGCCCTGGGGGGATGCAGAGCCGGGATCAACCTCACAAAAGCAGGGACAGTCCCCTTCCCAGGCTTTTTACATGCTGTGCTTTATTCCAGTGCCTTCCAGACGGACTGGAGTCAGCATCCTGCTGTCCCAGAGGTAACTGAGTCCCAAGGAAGGGCCCTGGAGATCCCCAGACCATCCCTGGAAAGCTGCTGCAGTGCCAGTGGAAGCCCTGGATGGATCACCCCTGACTGTTTGGCACTGAAAAAGGGGACCATTTCCATCAATGGCTTCTCCTCACCTGAACCCCAGGTGCCTTGCATCCCAAAGACGCCTGTTGGAGGTATTCACAGCCCTTGTGAGCCACAGAATGTGGTAGGACTAAGGGAAGCTCCCTGAGACATTGGAAACCAGAGACTGGCCACAGTGGGGTGGTGACCAGTTGCCCCAAGAACAGCTGCAGCATCTGCCATTAATGGATATTTCCAACACAGACAAAATTGGGCTGACATCCCACTCCAGTTAAGTCCAACCAGGCATTTGCCCAGAAACATTCTCTTAGGATGAGTACCAGCCCCCTTCTCATCTCTCAGGCTTTGCACTGAACCACCCTACCCTCTCCTGGGGGGCTAAGCATAACATTCCTGCTCTCCAGGAGGCAGTCAGGCACTGCTCCCTCTTTCCCCAGCCCCACAGGCAAGGACATCCAGTTTCCTCTGCCTGCCCTGAATCTCTAAGCAGAGGTTTCCCTGTCAGCCCAAATCCTCGAGCAGACAGCTGCTGTTGGATGGAGTTGTTTCTTTCATTCCCGAGCTGATGTGATGGGATTTGGAGTGGCACTAGTCACACTCCTGCATCTTGACACAGAATATCTTTGAGCCAAGAGCTATCAGCTGCAGATTTCACAGGGCTCTGAGAGGGGTTGGGAGCAGGTCAGAGGTGGGAAGTGTGGCCAATTCCCCGTGAACTGCAGGAGAAGGCAGAGCAGAACTTGCCCCAAAGCATGTAACCTGTGACATTTTCCTGGGCTGATGCAAATTGCACCAACCCAGGTGGAGAGCCGAGCTCCTGCCGTCACCAGCACACGTGGCACGGGCTGAGCAGAGGCTTTTGCTGAGGGTTTTGTCGGAAAGGTCACAGCCTGCAGGGCTGAGTGTGTTCTCCAAGTCATCAGCTCCTTACTGTGATTTCCCCCGGATTTCTGACAAAGGGGCACAAAGAGGCACAGATCCAATCTAGCAAGTACACCATCAGGGTGCATGGTGAGAAGGCTTTTCTCCACCACCATGGTTAGTTCATGGTATTTAACTGCATTGCCCAGCCTTGGTCAGGCCCGATACCAAAGTGTTGGATGGGGTGGGGATGCTCTGTAGGTCATGTGCTGTGTAGAGCCCAGTGCCACAACTTCTCAAGCAGGAGCAGCAAGCAGGGAGGACAATGCCAGGGTTAGGAGCACGTGTTTCTGCCATGCAACCCCAAATCCCCTGCGTAGGAGGAGACTTGAAGCAGCACCTGCAGTTTGCCAGGGGTCACCAGCCTCCAGCTTGGAAGGAGAAGCAGTGCCCAGGGATCACTGGGCACACCCACCACTGTTGTTTTTGATAGTACCATAGAATCATGGAATCATGTAATATCCTGAGCTGGAAGGAATCCACGAGGATTATGAGTCCAACTCCTGGCACAGGACACCCCAGCAATCCCACCCTGTCCCTGTGAGAGCATTGTCCGAATGCTCCTTGAGTTCTGGCAGCCCTGGGGCCGTGCCCACTGCCCTGGGGAGCCTGGTCAGTGCCCAACCACCCTCTGGGGGAAGAACCTTTTCCTAATACCCAGCCCAAACCTCTCAAGCTTTGGCAAGCAGGTGAGCAGCTGATCTGCAACTGGTGGATCACATCCCGGTCACCTCAAGCAAGGCACTGCCTCAGCTGGAAGTTCAAACCTCTGATCTTGGTTTTCAAGGTCTCACCTTGTCCCCTGAAATCCTGTCACTTGGCTGCCAGCAGCCTGGATGGGAAAGCAGTAGGATGGTTGGAAAGCCATGCCAGAAACAAAACTTCTTGCAGCTCTGGACTGTTAATTGCCATCTCTCTAAGATGATGCCAGAGGCTGCAACTGCTTTGCTCTTCCCCGGCGTCTCACCATCCTTCCACGGGCACCAACAGTGCCAACCAGAGTGTGCCTGGGGCAAGGGCAGCAGCAACCTGCCCAGCTGGGGCAGACATCTCCATCACTCACCCAGGCACCAAAACACACCAGGCATCGACACCAAAAGCTGCCGAGCTCCTTTGGAACAGCTCTGAGGCAGCGGCTGCGGCGGGAGAGGAGGAGGCAGGGCAAGGCCTCTGTTCCCGTAGCAGGCACACAGAGGATGGCTCCTTTCATCTGCTCCATGTGACAGGAGGAGCAGCTGGTGCCTCCTCTGATCCATCCCTGCCCTGCTGCCTCCTGTCTTGGCAAACACAGCCCAGCCCAGCCATCCAGCCACGGCATTAATTGGGGAGCAGAGAGGACGGCAGGGAAGGGCAGAGCCCAGAGTCATTAGCTCCTCATTGTGAGTGCCACTTCCTCTTAGGGAGAAAGGCTTTAAATGTCACCATTTTCTGCTGTAACTACCCGGAGGTGACGCACACTGAGCACTACTTGCTTTGCCAGCCCGAGGCTGGGGAGATTTCCAGCACATGGGCATTGCAAGAGCAAAAGAATCCCACCAGCCTGAGTGCCAGCTCCCCATTTTGCTGAGCCCAGGGAGCCTTGAGTGCCACGGGAGAAACTTCTCGGGATATTTCCTCAGGATGTGAAAAGCCCCTAAGATCGTTTTCCCATGGGATCACAGGGAGAAGTGGGCTGGAGGAGAGGAGTGGGAAATTCATGTCCCAGGCATGGACAAGTGTCAGTCCAGGGACCAGCATGATGGCACAACATCCCACAAGGTTCTCATCTGGAAGAGATCTTGAGACTTCTCCATTTAAACCTGCTTGTTTTACCGGAAAAGATCCTGTTGGTAAGATTAAAAAGCAGGAAATTGATGTAAAACCTCACTGGAAGGCTGCATGAATGGGAAGGGGATTTATTTAATGCCATTTCCAAGATGAACCAAGCACCCAGCAGCGTCCAAGTGCTCTGAGCAGAATCCCTTGTGTATGACAGAGGGGACACAGGATGACAATGTCCCATCCTCGGCAGCAGTGACAACAAAGTGGCTTTAACACCCTTTGGGGAGCAGTGGTGGTTACAGGGTGATCTCTCACCTTGGGATCTTGCATACTTCACCCTCACAGACCATGGGCCAAGTTGCTGCCCACTGCACTGGTGTTTGTGTCCTCATTTTGCACATCCACAGCCACAGCTTTCCTGCTGGAGGTCTTTCCCAACTGACCCCTCTGCTGCAGGTTGTTCCCAGGGCAGGGCACAAAGCCTGGGTTTGCAGGATGGGTATGGAGGGAGAATTCCAGGTCATGAGCTGTTTTCAGGGTGGGATCTGGTCTGTTCTCTGTGGGGAAGGAAGAACTAATCTGAATTTCTGCAGGATGGTGAGGATTTACCACCTGCTGCTTCAAGGAGACCCTTACACCAACACATACAACAACCTGCAGAGCATCTCTTAAATGTCTTGCCCAAAGGCAGGATTTGTCACAAAGGCAAACATAGTGTCATAGTTTTATGAACAGCTTTATCATCCATTTGGGTTTGGCATCAGCCTTGGTGTCTGGTGATGAATAACCCAGGGTACACTGAGGCAGCTGGAGAGACAGAAATGGGGTGACTGCACCAGGAATGCAGACAGGTAAGTAGGAAACCAAGATCTCTTTAATGCTACCCAAGAATCATAGAAGTTGAAAGGGACCTTAAAGCTCACCCAGTTCCCTTGCCATGGGCAGGGACACCTTCCACTAGCCCAGGTTGCTCCAAACCCTGTCCAACCTGGCCTTGGACACTTCCAGGGATGGGGCAGCCACAGCTTCTCTGGGCCTCCCCACCCTCACAGGGAGGAATTTCTTCCCACTATCTAATCTGAATCTGCCTCCCTTCAGCTTAAGGCAATTATGGAAGGAAGGAGCCACATTCTCTGGAAGAATTAATGGTGGGAGCAGCTCGGTCTGTGCTGGGCTGAGGGAATCACTCTCCCCTCTCTCTGCTGGGGTCTGACATGTTGTCTGCCCAGGGACAGTTGGGTCTGGTGTGACGGATGGCCTGGCAGTGAGCTCCCAGAGCTACCTGTCTCTTTGGGCTGGAGCCCCGTGATGAAGTCTGACAGCACCGCTCAGATCTGCTCTCCTGCTCAGCATCATCTTAATGAGGGGGCAGATGAAAAAGAAAACTACATATATCTTATTTTCTCATTCAGGAGACAAATAAACAACCTGTGAATGCAAGCAAGCAGAGTTTGGAGAGGCTGGCTCAGAGCCTGATGCTGCACAGACAGGCTGGTGCAGCACATCCCAACTTTTCTCACGGTTCCTGGGTCACTGTTCTTCCAGAAGGAGGAATGGTATCTGCAAACAGCACAGGCCCAGCAAACACCAGGTGCACATGAAGGACTGTGAATGAGTTTTGCACCTCCAGGCAGGATCAGAAGAATCACCATTTACCTGCTGAAGCACCGACCAGCTCTTAACAAAGAGACCCTGAGCTTCTCCAATCTGATGGCTCCCAAAGAAGGGCCACTTTAGAAATCTGGAACCTTTTCAATCCTATTTTTTTCAAAAGAGGTATTTTTGCCCAAAATTAGCAAAGCTTCAAGATTAGCAAATCAGCATTTTCTGTGGAAAAACCCCTAAGCTGTCCAGCCTCAGTCACCCTCCTGAACCCTTCATCCCACGGAAGACACCATCAAATCAAGCAGACACAAAGCATGAGCTGGAAGCATCCACACCTCTGCCACGTGCCCATGCAGACCTCACCAGATGTGCTTACCAAGCCTCCCCTCATCTCCTGAATCCCGGGACACAACATCATCCTGGACTTCTCCTTCCCACTCCTGCTCTGTCGAGGGATTCCTCAGGTATCACTGTGGTCTGGCTGTCTGGGGTAGGACTTGCTGAGTGCAACCACCAGCTCTGTCCCTGCTGCACCTGCAGGGGTGAGGACTTTAGTGGCCCTTTGATGCAGCCAACACCTGACCAGACTGCTAATGCCAGAGGCTGCTCATGCCAGACGTCCCTCACACAGTGACAGGGCCAATCAATAGGGTGGCTGCTCCTTAGCAACCCCTGGCAGGGAGTGACAGCTCTCCAAGCGCTCCCTGCCAGGCAGGTAGGCAGCCTCTTGTCTGTGGGATGGATTAGGGACAGAGTGACAACCTTCCCCTGCAACTGCCACCCACACACTCACACAGCAGCTGTGGGTGGTGGGGATCAGGCACTGGGACCGTGTCACACCCTGTGCACACGTGTGCTTTACACCACACATGTGCAGCTTGGGGTTGTGCTGGAGGGCAGCGTTGGCTTCCTCAATCCCGAGGTTCCACAGAGCATCATGTGCTCCCCAGGCACAGAACAGTAGGACAACAGACCCCCCAAATTGTGCTGGGCCAGTCCTGGGTGCATGGTAGAGGGTTTACTGTATGATGCCACCAGCACCCGTCCAAGCAAGTCATGTGCAGTGCCACTGTCAGCAGAAAGGTACTGAGGGAAAGGTTTAGCTCAGCACCCTGGGTTTAAATTTGCTTAGTCTATCCAGCTGCAGAGACAAAACCAGCAAACCAAAGCTAGAGAAATGCAGCCAGCTGGGCCAGGCATTGCTGCCACAAGGTCCTGTGTCCACCCCATTGCCCTTTTTACAAGAGCAATGAGTGATAGGACAAGGGGAAATGGCCTTAAGATGGAGGAGGGTAGATTTAAATTGGATGTTAGTAAGGAATTCTTCCCTGTGAGGGTGATGAGGCCCTGGTAGAGGTTTCCCAGAGAAGCTGTGGCTGCCCCATCCCTGGAAGTGTCCAAGGCCAGGTTGGACAGGGCTTGGAGCAACCTGGGCTAGTGGAAGGTGTCCCTCCCCATGGCAAGGGGCTGGAAGGAGAAGAGCCCTAAAGTCCCTTCCAACCCAAACCATTCCATGGTTCTATGACTGTGCAATGCATCAGGGTAATTTAAGCACTCTGGCTGCACCCTGGTTCCTCCCAAGGTCCCTTGGGATGGTGCTACCTCTGCACAGCACTTGCTCTTTGACTGCATGGACCACATGCATCTCTCCTGCCCCTGGCTGGATCAGGACTTGGTACCCAGATCCTCACCCAGACTCCTGCATGCTGCTGAGCTGTGCTGGCCTGGGGACAAGGCTCTTCCCTGGGGTGTGTGACCAGCAGCAGGGTCCTGAGGGACCGTGCATGGCCAAGGGGAGCCGAAGACACCCAGCATCCTGCTGCTCCCTGCCCCTGGGGCTCCTGCAGGCAAGATCCTTGAAGGGATGAGAGAGGAAAGGGGAGGAAAGATCTCCTGCTGCCACCACAGGTCCCACTGGAGCAAAGGACCAAGGACTTGACACGGAGTCCGCAGGGCTGGCAATGTACTCAGCCAAGTGCTGGTGAAGCAGAGACGAGCCAGGGAAGGCAGCCAAGCTCTCCCATCCCAGGAGAGCCCATCACTGCTCAGGAACAGAAGCACATTGGAGCCTCTTTGTTGTCTGTGCACGGGAGGGAGCATTACAGCTCTGAGAAGGTGCCACTGCCGGGCAGAGCTTGCCAGGACACGACACAGAGCTGCACAGGGGAACCAGTGGTGCAGGGCCAAGGTGACTGGTGTGGTCAGGACAGCAGTGGGAGCTTGCATGGACGCTGCAGTCACCTGTGCAGGCTCCCAGGGAACACGTCGCTGCACTGAGGCAGAGCATCAGGAAGGGGAAAGCTCTGACCAGGGGAAAGCCTCTTCCTCAGGGGGAGAGACGGGGACAGAATAGGGTAGAGGGTGAACCAAAGCAATGAGATCGGTTCTGGAGACTGAGAGAAATTGCTGCAGATGCTAAATGATGGGACTGCACCTCTCAGTGCAAATCCCAAACCGGTGCCAACATGTAACAGAAACACCCTCCTGCCATTGCAGCCACTTGGTGCAGGCAAGGACCAGCAGGGACAGCACCAAGAGGTGCCCAGGTCTAGCCCTGACAAGGAGCAGCCTGAGAAGACACTGCAAATAGTGCCTGAGAGCCCTTCTGTGATAAATTTGACGTTGTTTAGTAAAGATTCCCAGCTTTTCCTGTGCTGCAGGAAGGCACAGGCCATCATTCATACAAGGGATCTGCAGACCTGTGTCAGCAGAGAGGTGCCAAGTGAAAATATGGTTTGATGGCACAGGTAAACTGCACTTACATGAAAAGTCTGAAATGGGCTTCCCGCAGCACCCCAAATGTGTTGATTCTGATTAAACAGCAGAAAATAGTTTAAATGCAACAGAGTTCCCTTGCACTACCCAAGCCAGAAAAGATGGGTTTCGATACTGGGTTTCCAGGCCACCTTCTGCTAGAGAAGCAGAGGCATCTTCCAGATCCAGAGGATCTGTGGCTGCAGGGAAAGAGCCCTGGGAGCTCATGATGGGTCTCAGCAGCTATGGGCTCTCTGCAGAAGCAGGGAAGAGGGAGAGCAACATGTATTAAGCAGATTAACTTTGTGCCAGAGCAGAAAAGCCCCTGAAGCAGCTGCTGTGCCACAGCTGGAGCAGGGAGCCTGCCCTGAGCAAGGCAGACCTTGCTGCCATGCAGCAGGTATCATTTGACCCTCCCTAGCTGGGTACCGTGTCTCTCCCCATCATTTCAAAGAGACAAAGAGAGGAGACTGTCTCTTCCTCCTGAAAGATAAATGCCTCCAGATTGTAGCCACTCGACAGGTCCACTGAAATTCATCAGTTCTGACTTGAAATGAAAGCTGTAATAAATCTCCCCGTTGAATAGGAGATCAAAGGCAGATCATTAGAGCTCTTGGATTACCCAGTGAGAGTGCACTTCCATCAGCTGCTGTGCTGCGGGGTCCCCTGTGTCCAGAACGACCCCTTTGACAGTGCAGCTTTGACTCTAAATAAAAGGACAATTTCCCTCAGAGGAGGTCTGGGCTGTGACCCTCTCCTCTGCCCACCTCTTCCCTGGCTGCTCTTGGGCAGCTCTGTGTGGCTCATGGCCACGTCCTTGGCAGCCTTTCTGGCACAAGCTGCTGCCCAGAATGGAGTGGGACATTGCTCCATCTCACAGGCACAGCAGAAGAACTTGATGTTGGCCCAGCCCTCAGAGGAAGCCCTTCCCCACATCACAAACCTCCTGCATTTTCTTTCCAGGGAAGAAAAGTCCTCCCCAAGCTCTGGGAACTATACCAGCTCAGCTGTACCCCTTTAATTAAAGACAGACCTAAAAGCTGCAAGGTAAAGCCCTGCAACCCTTCAGTGGGACCTGGTGTTCATGTCAAGCCTGGCTCTGGAGGAGTCCTCTATGACAGCGTTGTGCTGATTTTCCACTCTGCTCTGTGGATTCCCAGCAGGGATCAGGAGCAATCTCTATCTCAGACTCTCCAAATATATGAGACATGGTCATGGTCTTCATGGGCTGCACAGGCAAAATGTCCCCCTTTCCCAAATCTTTGTGGGTTAACCCCTTCCCTCTGCTTGGGCCGTGGGGTCCCAAACTCAGGCAGTGCCCTGGGCTTCCTCCTTCCCTCATTTCAACCTCAGTAGCCATGTTCACACATCCAAGTTGGCATCTGCTTGTGGGTGCAAGGGAAGGTTGTGCAGCAGGAGCATAAGGTAAAGGAGGCTTCAAACTGCAGGTGGTGACATCCTATCAGCCATACAGCTGCTGGTCCACCCTTCCTGGCTCCTTGGTGCTGCCGGGGAGGATCTTCTCCCAGCCTAATGCTGATCTGGTGAGACAGTTGTGTCTGAGCCAGCTGGAGGATACTGGAGAGTGGATACATCAGGGTCAACCCTGACTCTCTAAATGGTTTCATTTCTCTACCAGTGTAAGGCAGTAGGTCTTTTCCAATGTCCCGGTCTGAGGATTGATAGATTTTCACCAGGACAAGCTGGCAAACATCATCTGACATCCCTGGTTCAGCACAGTTGGGACCCAGCACTTTGCTCCACGTGCAGCAGAGCTGAATCTGGGCTGTGGGCTGCCTGCCCAGCAGTGCCTGGAGAGCTGGGGACAGCACAGGGACCAGGCCCTGCAGAAGCCACACAGAGGGAGCTTTATCTCCGTGCAAAACATGTCGCACATGACAGAGTGAATTTCATTCCTGGAGAGATTTTTTTTTTTCCACCCCGAGACCAGGTTTGCTGAGCTTAGGTCTGAAATGAGGGACCATAATAAGTCCATTAGCTTCAGAGGAGTTATCCTGAGCACACAGTTCGACCTGTGATCCCTCATTTTACAAAGGGCTAAACACGGAGAGGATGTAGCAGTGGAAGTGAGAGATCCTCTGCCATTTTGCACGGCTGTGATGTGAAAATCAGCGCTGGGGTGAAATCGGGGTTACGTGGGACTTATTTCACTGACTGAAACACGTGGTCTTGGCAACTGAGCATCTCACATTGTGGCTGCTCTTCTGTGCTGCAGGACGGGGTGTGGGTTGTCTGGGGACACAGGGTGTGTGTGTTTGGGGTGTCCCACAATGTGGGGTGTCCTGCAGTTGGTGCCCTGTGATACACCCAACCACACGAGGTGTCCGAAATTGCAAGGTAGCCCAGAGCGTGGGAAGTCCTGAGGCTGCGGGTGTTGATACAGGACATCCAGCACCCTGAGAATAGACACTTTGGGTGGATTTTTACTGCCTGGCTGCAGGGAAATATCTGCAGCTGGGCAGAAAGCCACAAAAATGGTCCCAGAACCTGGGGCTCAGATAATGAACAAACAACCCTGCAATTTGTAGCTGAGTCCACAGTTTTGGAAGCCCGTCTCGTGGCTTTTGAAGTGCAGACCAGCACGACACCCCCAATTGCTCACCCCGAGAACAGCCCCAGCCCTTTATGTCACCTCCAGCGCAGGAGGTTTCCCGGACCCCCGAGCAAAGCCCCCGCCGGACACTCGCGCAGACGAAACTGCTGAGCAAGATCAAACGCAAAGCATTCCCCAGGCTCCCCCCCCCCGCCTGCTCCAGCTGCCCGATAATCCCTCCGACTGAAAGGGAACCTGAACCCTGAGTGATTTCGTGCACTGGGAAATGGAGCGGAGCCCCCCGAACCCTCTTTGTGCGGGGATAATGGTCCCGGTGCCTTCCATCCCCACACTGTCCCGCTCCCCGCGGGCACTGAACAGCCGGGAAGATGAGCTCCGGAGCTGTCACCGCTCCGAGCTTCAATCCAGCATAAACCAAACTTTTTGTTTAAGGTAGTAGTTAAAAAAAAAAAAAAAAAAAGGCCAAAAAAAAAAAAGCATCATATGTCTTTGATCTTGAATAAAGCTTTTATCACAGCGCCTTCAGGCCCGGTGAGCGAAGGGGATTATCTTTCTCTCGCACAAAAGTTCACCTCCCGGTGCAGGTCACGGGAGGAAGATTTCACTGGAGTGGGAGGCGTTTTCTCCGGGGCATTCACCCCCAGTCCGGCAGGCAGCCGCTCCCAGGGAAAGCTTTTTGTGAGCTAACCTACTACCTCAAATCCTTTCACATGCAAAGGGAAGGGAAATAAAAACCCTCCGAAAGAAAGAAGCGGGTGCAAACTTGCTGACAATCGCTGCCAGCCTTACTCAGCAGGAGAGACCTCAGCCCAGCGTTCCGCCCTCTATCCTGACTGCCGGCTATCCCAACTCCCAGGGAACAGCCAGGACTCTGGAAAGCCCTCGAGGAGTGGGGTGCTGCCGGCTGCCTGACGGAAGGGTGCCGGGGAGGGACGAGATCCCGCTCTCCCAGGACATTAATCGAAGTGACAAACACGCTTTGACATCAATTATGTTGCTTTCTTGTTCAGCCGAGAAGTAATTCACTTAAGCGAAGCAATTAGGTAAATTTATCGAATGAGGTCTGCGGTACCTTAAACAGCTATTTGGGCTGGGAAGGAGTGGAGATAAAAGGGGGTGGGATGACACTCCCGAAAGAGACCTGGGGGTCCCCAGGCGCTGAGGTTGCTGCCGGCATCAGTTCAAGGGGGGAATCCTGCGATGGGAATGCCTGGAGTTGAACATCCCTTCTCCCGTCCATCCCTCTGAAACACGCTGCAGGTCACATCCCCCCCCCCCCCCCACTTGCTGTCCCTCCTCCTCGTCTCAGGACGCGGGCAAGAGGAAAAGACACTGCCCCAGGGGTCTGCTAAGAGCAGAGGTAAGAGATAAAGCGATCGATGGGGCCCCCCACCGTGTACAAGAGACTCAGACAAACAGGTCTCAGAGCGTTTGCTGATAATAGCAGGTGAGGCTGAGGATGGAGATGGACGGTCAGTGATGGATTCCCTGCAGGGACAGCAAAGTCACAGGCGACCGCGTCTCATTCCCAGCCTCCTCCACCAGAGGAGCAAGAGGAAGGGCTGGGATGGTCTGTTGGGACAAATGGTTGCAGAGCAGTGTCCTACAAGAAGGTGGGATGGTGGCATGGAGAGAAGTGCTGAGCTTGAAGCCTCTGTGACCCGGAAACACTCCTGGAAGCCCCTCTGCTCCACCACTTTATAAGAGACTTAAAACTCTGCAAAAGCTGCCTCAAGAAGAATGACAGAGGGTCAGACACCAGCCTCCTGTCATGTGTGGAGATGGGTGATGTCACCCCAGCCAGTGCCACCCCCTCGGGCACGGGTGCAGCCACGCCTGGGGCACAGGCACTGTCCAAAGACACTTTCAGATTATTTTCTCCGTGGTGCATCCAGCCCACTGTCCCACCCTTTGAGCCAATTAAACTGGTAAATTTCCAGATTTAATTTCCAGATTTCAGCAGAATCCACCGCACAAGCTCCTTTTAAAGGTGTCGAATCAAAACGCAATACTATAAATCATTAATGCACCCCCATGTCGCAACAAAGCTGGAATATTTTAATCACTGAATAATGAAGTCAATACTCACAAATCTCAGCTGTCATTAGAAGATGCACATGCCTCCGTGTGCCCAGCTGGAGAGGAAATCTTGCAAGTGGACTGGATTTGCCCAGTGGAGGTGCACCAGGAGCACTGCAGCAGCAGTGGGACATGAGGGGATGGGTTCTGCAGCCCAGTTTTGTTACCAGCAGTGAGTCAGCAGCCTTGTGCTCTGAGCAGCGTGTTGGGCTTTTGACAAGGGCATGTAGTGACAGGACAAGGGGGAATGGCTTCCCACTGACAGAGGGCAGGGTTAGGTGGGATATTGGGAAGGAATTCTTGGCTGTGAGGGTGGGGAGGCCCTGGCACAGGTTGCCCAGAGAAGCTGTGGCTGCCCCATCCCTGGAAGTGTCCAAGGATGGATGGGGCTTGGAGCAACCTGGGATAGTGGAAGGTGTTTCTGCCCACGGCAAGGGGCTGGAAGGAGAAGAGCCTTTAAGTCCCTTCCAGAGCATTTACAGCTTGGATAAGTGATGCATTTTCGAAGTGAACACTACCAGACTGCTTGCCTTGGTACCATGAGAGTTTTCTTCACTGCCATTAAGGACAGACTGGAGCCAGTGCAGAGTGGGAATGTCCCACATCCAAGGCCAGACACCATCCTAGAGCTGGGGAAGCCCTGGAGACATGGAGAGAACCAGAAAGGGCAGGTCTGGAAGCTGGTGAACAGAAGGCAGAAGGGCAAAGTTAAAACAGCTCTGTGAATGCTGGGACGTGCCTGCAGGCAGCGAGAGCCGCTGTGTCCCCGGCACAGATGGAGCATGTGGCTTGGAGCTGCAGCAACCATGCAGGTGGGAGGATGGTCGACCCTGACAGGGAAAAGGGGACAGGCATCAAGCACTACTGAGTAACACCAGCTTCCTCAGAGAAAGGGAACTCCTGGAAGGACAGAATGAGGCTGGCAAACAGCCACGGCCAGCATGGAGGCTGAACATGGAGAGAAGAGCCGATATCTCTGCCTGCCCCCCAGGATGTTCACAGTGATGTGCTGCTCAGGTGTGTGATCCCACAGCTTCTAGGACCTACCTTGTGATGTCTTGCACTGTGTCAACAAGCCTGAGGCCCCAACAGTGCAATGCTGGCAGGATGGGGCTGCCATCCAGCTGGATGTCTGGGTACTTGTGGAAGCTGCACGGTCAGATTAACGTCACTGGGACAAGAGGGCAGTGTGGTCCAGGGCAGAGGAACCTATAGTTTGATACCTCCAGAGCTGGGTACAAATCGTATTCACAGTAAGACAGAGCTGGTATGACCTGTGGGAAGTGAAAGAGGTCATAACAGTGCTCTCATAGGGCTACTACCTTGGGCACAGAGCTGTCAAATGGTCACTCGAACCACAGGGAACCTCCCAGGCTCTGCACAGGGCAGACCAAAGAACCACACCCCCATCTTTCTGGATAAGTGGCATAACTGGGAGTCAGATATTCCTCCCTCAGGAACCAGGTGAGACAAAATGTCCACCTTGAGTTGTCCTGTTTCATTCTGTCTTGACACTAGGATTGCATTGGAGCCTACATCAAAGGTGTTTGGGTTTAGTCCATTTTTAGTCTGGCAGAAATATGGAAGCAGCACTCTTGAGTTTAGGGTTTGCTTAGGTTGGAGAGGGACTTCATTCAAGGACATGTAGTGATAAGACAAGGAGGAATGACCTTAAGCTGAAGGAGAGTGGATTTAGACTGGATATTGGGAAGAAATTCTTCCTGTGAGGGTGGGGAGGCCCTGGCACAGGTTGCCCAGAGAAGCTGTGGCTGCCCCATCCCTGAAGTGTCCAAGGTCAGGTTGGACAGGGCCTGGAGCAACCTGGGCTAGTGGAAGGTGCCCCTGCCCATGGCAGAGGGATGGAATGAGATGAACTTCAAGGTCCCTTCCAACCCAAACCATTCTGTAGTTCTGTGATAGTGATCTGTGCTGCAGTAGGGGAACCCAGCCAAAGCCTCAGGAAAAATGGAAGAGATCTGCCAAAAAATTGCAATCACAGAATTGCAGAACAAGCTGAGGTTGGACAGAAACTCTAAAGATCATCTAGTTCACCATAGCCCCCTACTCAAATCCTTGCTGGGCCTTTTCCTCCCAACACCACTGAGCCCTCAGAGATGCCGTGCTGGCGTAGCTGGTCACACCACAGGGTGTAACAGCACAGAGGCACAGCAGGATACAGAGCTGGCATCCTCCTCTGGGTGACATCAACATCAACAGTGCCCATCAGATATCACTGCTGTCTCACCCTGTTTGAGGTTGTGATTTCACAGCTGGAAGTTCCTGGAGCTGCTCCCCTGGACACAAGGGGCCTGAAGCAAGTGCTGCCAAGTGATCTGTAAATTCATTCCAACCTGGATACTATAGGCTTTGCAGCAGTGTAACAGGGTTTGGCCCTCCAACAGGGATGGCCAAAAGATTTACTTAAAATCTGGGAGGAAACCATGCTCTGAAGGGATTTCTTTTCCCCTCAGGCTGCTGCAGAAGTGTTCGCGTGGGTGGCAGAGGATTTTTACCTTTGGTGCCTGAGTCCAGTCACCTCTGAAGAGAGGGCCCTGAGCGAGCTGGACCAGCATGGCAAATCCCATTTCCTCATCGATTTTCTTGAAGGATGCTCTGGAGGAAGCTGGGTGTTATGTATTTGTGTGAGCAAGGGATATTAGAGACTCGTGCAGTGAGATTAGAACCGACACCGAAGGTCGTTCTCTCCTAAACCCCTCTTTTAAGGCATTAACAACTTAAAAAAAAAAAAAAAAAGAACCCTTTGTGCTGGAGATGTTTCAGGCTTCATCACAGACGAAAGGTTTTTTTGGGGGAAAACTGAGCCAAAATCTCTGTGGATGTGTTCTGCATTATTTGAGCTTAGAGAAAAAAAAAAAGAAAAAGGCGATGGGGAGTGGCAGGGGAGGGCGGGGAACACTCCCTGGTAATACTGGTTGTCATAATCCTCTTTTTCCATCATTCTGCCCAGCAACAGCCGCTCCGCTCTGCTCCTCCTCCGAGACCAGGCGGCCTCGTGTGAGCACCTCCCTCCTCTCCCCTTTCCTGCTGAAGCCATCCAGAGCAGACCAGGTGGGTGGATCAGGGCACCCGAGCACGTGAGATACCCTCCTAGACCATCCCTTGGGCAGGCAGCTGGAAGATTGTGGGCCCCCATTGTCACCCTCAGTGTTGCCTCCAGAGGAGAGTGACCAGGCTGGTTCCTTGGCACTCATTGTACAGGACGGGGCAGGAGGCCCGTGGTCTCAGCAAACAGTTATTCTGGCCATGCTCCCACAAGGTTGGGAGGGGAAAACTCATCCAGTCTGTCCAGCCCATGCAGTACAGAGCACACAGAGCATGGAGGAAGGCTTGCCAAGCGAGCTCACTGGAGGGAAGGGAGGGATGCAGCACAACAGGCAGGTCCAGAAGGAAACAGAGAAACCCACTGATGAGCAGAGACCTGCTCCAAACACACAGAGCAGAGGATGGGGATAGCTCCCTACAGTGCAGGGAGGGAGACTGCCCCCAGCCCTCACCACTGCCCCAAATTAAACAGCTTCTGTGGGTGAAACTGCCAACCCCCTGTTTGGGGTCTCCAGAGCACCAGCAGTGTGGTTTCCCCCAAGGCACCACCACCAGTGCAAGGGCTCAGAGGGAGAACAGGGCCAAGACAGCAGAGGTGCTCTGGGGATCAGAGATTACTGGAGATGCCAGTGTCCAAGCCCTCAGGGTCCAGCCTGTTCCCAAGGGACAGGCAGATCCTACAGCCCCTGCTGAAGCCCATCAGCAGCTTGGGGCTCTGTTCATCCCCTTGAGCTGCAGCCCATTGATCCCAGCTGCTTTTGGATTCTTTTTGCTTCCCATCATGGCAGATAGCAGTTTCCACGTTTAAACCAAAACCAGTTAGTCCCCACTCAAATTACAGGTCTGAGTAATCCCCCCAGCCCAGTGGAAGGGATTGTTCCCAACAGGAGACTTCTCCCTGCGAGCACCTGGCCTGAGCACAGCCCCAGGAACGAGCTTGTGACACAGAAAAAGGAAATTGTGTTCGATCTTTTTGGCAAGATGAGCTGTCTGCTCCCTGAGGGGGAAGGGGAGCACTGGATCCCTGCCAGGGCTGCAGAGTTTTGGGAGGGGGAAAGCAGGCTCAGAGACAGGAGGGCAGCGTGCTGGGCTTGCCCAGCACTGTGTCCCACATCCCTGCACAGAGCCTCGGCTGACACAGGGAAGAGTGCAGGGACCCTGATCACCCCACTGCTTCCCAGAGCCACTCCAAGATGCTCAAAATAATCTCTGGAGCATCTGCAATTCTCTGCCAAGTGCTGAATCATGCTCCTGCAACGTTTGCATTAGGAATGCAGGAGTGGTAGAGCCTTTTGCAGTGAGAGCCGGGCGGGGGGGGGACAGGTACTGACACAGAAGCAACGAGGAGTAGCAGCAGGAATGTGCTCTCTGTGCTGCCTGCTCTGCTGCCCCTCCCGAGTGCCAGTGCTTGGCAGTCACCTGTGCACATCCCAGAGGGACACAGCCAGAGAGGTTGGACACATGGCAGGGCTGAGGGTTTGATTTCTCCATCATGAAACAAGTCACTGTGAACCCCCAAAGCAAGTCTGATCTGTCCTCATCCTCCACTAGAGCTGTAGGGAGACCCAACCTCACCTGTGCAAAGCTCCTGGAATCCCAAATCCAATCACCTACCATGGGGTCTCATCAGCTGCAGCAGCTCCTGGCCAGCTGTACCACCAATAATGTGAAGCAGTCTGTTGGGGGAACAGCAATGCCTCACCTTTAAAACAGAAAAGCCCTCAGAACCACTGAGAAATGGATGAGTAAAAGGGGTTTATTTATTTAGACTTTCAACAAAACTTTGACAGAATCCTGCACCGGGGGATTTGAAATCTTGCAACATACCCTGGTTATGCACAAGGACACCAGAACTCATGTGTGTTTAATAGATCTACTGAGATGTGGCAGATAGCAAAGGATTATCTGGGTTAGCTGATGTGAGAGGCTGGAGGGAGCTGTGGAGGGAATTCACTGCTCACAGAGACCGGCTGTTGATAAATGGGAGTTCACACACGCCACAGAGATCATCTGACCTGCTCCTGTGTATCACCAAACTCACTATCATCTATAACCCTGCTGGAGAAAGCCCCTTGTGTCACTGGACAGCTCAATAACAACAGCTTTAAACACTCAGGGACAAAAGAAACAACTACAGGTCTGAAGTGCAACGTGCTGAACCGATGTGATGTTATTATGGCATTAAGTATCAGTGGATGGGGCAGCTCTGCTCTAAACAGGGTCTCACTGGAGCCTCTGAGCTGGAAAAATAAACACACAAGTTGGACAAAAGGAACAACTCGTGGGGTCCTTACAGCCATTCCACCCATCCTCCACCCAGCACTGAGTCCCCCTGTGACTCCTGTAGAAGATCAGAATGGGAATTATATACCTGCAATTGGAGACTCTCCAGATGTGCCCCCACGTGTAGTCTCTACAGAGAGCAAAACCCTGCATGGGGCAGGAACACGTCGAGGTGCAGGCACCCCTCTGCAGGATGAGCTTTGGGGAAGAAGGTCTGGGTGAGGGCAGATCAGGGGAAGGCAGGTGGAGGGCTGGGGTGAACCTGCAGGGAGACCATGTCCAGGTGAAGGACAGCAAAGCTGAGGGATGAGGGCGGCTGGCAAAGACTGGAGCTCAGCTCTTCCCCACCAAAGTGCTGGCCAGGAAGGCCAAGGCCATGGAGGAGGTGACATATGGCCTTGGCCTCCTTGGGCAGAGAAAGCCAGATTCACATGTCAGGGAAAGCCATCATCACACCCGTTAGCAGGTTCAGCACAGCTGGAGGGGCATGGATTATCTCCCCAGGCAGCCTGAAACCCGAGGCAGGGCTCTGCTCACCTTATTGCAGCCAAGAGAAAGAGAGCAAACTCCAGCTCCAGCAGGAAGCCTCCAGTGGCTGGAAGACCTGTGGGCTGAGATGATTTTGCACAGCCTCAAGATAGATCTAATCTATCAGGACAGACCCATTTGCTGGCAGCTCCTCCTGGTGCTCGAAGGGAGGATGTGCACACCAGACCCATCCCGGCCAGCCCTCCCCATCTGCAGGAGGCTTTGGGGCCAGCGGGAGAAAGTCTGGGAAGCACAGAGAACACAAGCAGCCAGCCTGCCCAGACGAGGCTTCCCATATGCTGCAGGGCTCTAAGCATCCCTGATCCATGGGATGAAGGAATATCGGCCAAAAAACTTGACCCTGAGCTCCTCAGAAGCAAGACAGGGACTGCCTGCTCCTGTCAGGAGTGGAAAGGTCACTGCCTGGACCACCCACAATGCCAGGCATTTCCAGGGTGTCCAAGAAAAGGGAAATAAGGCCAAGCTAAGTATTTGTGCTCTGTACAAATGGGCCTTGACTAACATTGATGCTCTCCAGCACTTGCCAGAGTGCAGAGATGGCAGTGAGCACCACCTCCCAGCACAGGGGGTGAAGCTGCCACCGGGTCACTCCTCAGCCATGCAGAGCAGTGAGAGCTCCTTTGCTCTCGTGTTCCAAGACAGGTTTCCCACCTCCTGACTCGTGCTGTCAGGTAGACATCTCCTGCAGAGCCTTCAGTTTGTCATCTCCTTGTCACACGCTGCTGTGGGTGAGCACTGACATCTCATTGCAGCAACACTCAGAGCAGGGGCAACAGGAAACTCCTCTTGGCTTCTGCCAAAAGCATCTCCTAAAGCCCCCAAACATTGCTCAGGGCTCTTGTTCCAACCAGCAGCCCTCAGGATGCTGTCACACATCCTAACCAGTCCCCTCCTGTCCCCACACAGCCAGCGTGGCACCTTCCCAGGCACACGGCCTGACACTTAGTGATGCTGAGCTGCCAGGCAGTTCAGATCCCCACTGCTCCTCACTGCTCCTCCAGCCTCTGTCTCACCAGCAAGGGCTTTCTGTTTCCTTGCAGGTCACAAAAACCAGTGGCATGGTCTGACCCACGGGTGCTTCCCAGCCCCACTCCCACTGTGGATGAAGGTTTTTTACCACAACTTACACAGCATCCGTGTGTCTGATGTTAAACGGACTAAGAACTGCACTTTATCAGGTTTGCTTAAACATGATTAGAAACCTGGGTAGATTTCCTGCTTTGAGTGATCATAAAGGGTGCAGGGAAGGCAGAGTGAGAGCTTCTGCTTGTGCAGAAGGCTGGCTGGAGACCCGACCAAAGGAAATGGGGAATTGTGGAGGTTACTGTAAGGAGGCCTCGTGCAGCTGATGGTGCTGGGGCTCAGGAACTGATGCTGGGGAGGCAGCCAGGCCCCCCATCAGCCAGCCTGCTCATCCCAGGACAGAAGGTTACCAAGCCCATGTCCCAGGGAAGTGCCTCAGCTCTCACCATCTGCAGCAAACCACTGAAATTTGGGAGGATCCCTCTGGCTGCTGACGTGTCTCATCTCCGTGCTGTGAAAGGGCACTCAGGTTTTGCTGAGCTGGATGGAGGCTGTTGGAGACATCACTTCCCTTCTCCAGTGCCTGAATTCACTGGGGATGTGCCGGCAGCCTGCCAGACCAACATTAAAATTTGCCAAGATATCAGAATCACCTGGGGCTGCCAGGGCTTGCCTGAACCACACACACAGTGTTTTCAGACCATTAGTACCCATTCTCCTCCTCCTCTCCCCCACAAGAGGCTTCAAGCTCTGTCCAAACTCCCTCCATGCTCCTGCCACCTCCTTCTTTAACTCCTAGGTGAGCAGCATCTTTGCACCTAATTACAGACAGGTTGGGTTTAAAAATAATAAAAACCTCAACCCAAAAATGAGGCCCAGAGCACTGAATTTGCAGGCACTGTTAAAATAGCACCTTGGGGCTGTGAAATGACACTTTACATGGGAAAGGTCAAGTGCTGTACACAAGGCACACTGCCTTGTTCCAAAGGATCCCACAGCAACAGGACAGACACGGGGTCAGAACCAGGGCCTCACCACCCTCACAGGGGAGAATTCCTTCCTAATATCCAATCTAAATCTATCCTCTTCCAGCTTAAAGCCATTTCACCTTGTCTTGTCATTCCACCATTACCTGACCTAAAGTCTTTCCTGGGATGTCACTTCCCAGTTTGTTGGAGGCACTGCCCTTTTCCCAAAAGCATCTGGCAGCTCCAATAGGAGGACACAGTGAAGGGCAGGATGGTCCCATGCTCCAGCCTGACCTGCTTCCTTAGAGGATGGCACCAAGGTCAAGGGGGGCACAGGACCCAAAACCCAGTGGGTCACCCAGCACCTGGCAGAAGATTTGAAAAAATCATATTTTCAAGCACAGGAAGGTTTTCTTTTCCAGTGAATTGCTTCAAATGACACTCTGCAGATACATCTTTCCTTCTCCACGTTTTACTTTTACAGAGAAGACAAGGAATCACCAGCGACCAGCATCCCCAGTGTGGTGCACACCAGGCCAGGATGTGTCCTGGGAAATGCATCTCCCTCCCGGGTAGGACATGGGTGTTGCTAAGGCTGCAATTTGCTCTGCTGTACATATCTCATCTATCAAGAAGGAACTGGAATGGGGGGAAGTAAGTTATTATCTCCTCGTAATGATATGGGAGATACTTGATGGGCTCTGTCGAGCTACAGAGCTCTCACTGGGGGTGTGGAGCTGGCAGGATTCTGCTGAGGACACGTCCACACGGGACCTTGCTGGGCAGAAAGGCAGGAGAGATGGCCCCAAACAGCAGAGGTGAGTCTGAACCACCCCTGAAGTGATATCCACACTGTCCCCTTCCAGCTGTAACAACAACGAGGAATCAGGGACCAGAGGAATCAGGGACCAAAGGTATCACGGCCAACAGGCCCCAAATACCTGCTCTGCCCTGGTTGAGCTGCCTCTGCCCTGTGAGATGGACAGAAATAAGGAAAACTTCTTCACAAGCCCTGCTAAACCTTTACCCCCCCCTCCACATTTTTTCAGGAACAAAGGGACATTAGCTTCACCTTAGCTCTCCCTGCAGATATTGGCTCACACATAAAGGCCAGGACACCTGCAAAGCATTGTCTGGACAATCCATTCCCCCCTCCAGACCCCCCCCCCCCCCAGCCTGTGTAGGATTTCCACAGCTCCCAGCTCCCATGGAGTCAGAAAAGGGGGAACAGCTTCCAACTCCACCAGCCTGTGGGACAAAATCCACTACTTTCCTCCCAACACATTTGCTCTGAAACCATCAAGACACAGTTGCTTTTTGTGCCATTATCCCCATGCTCATCCCAAATGCCATGCACACATGCCACACATGAGATGGGCTCCAGCAGCTCCCCCTCTGGCCCCTCTCCTGGTCAAGGGGGATCCCAGGCTTTTTCATCTCTTCACCTCAGTAACAAGTGCATTTTACCCTCT
The DNA here is from genome assembly GCF_003984885.1 of Neopelma chrysocephalum. Lineage (NCBI taxonomy): Eukaryota > Metazoa > Chordata > Aves > Passeriformes > Pipridae > Neopelma > Neopelma chrysocephalum. The sequence continues at coordinate 486,058 of NW_020897862.1, forward strand.
CTACAAGTGGCCAAGACCCAGCTTCAGGCTCTTTAAGCAGTGATATCCAGGGTTTGGAGGTGACCTGTCCAGGGCTTGGAGTTCTCCTTCAGCTTGGCAGTGGCTCAAGATCTCTCCATGGCTGGCAGCCCAGGAGCTGGGGAAGGCCTGGGAAGGCTCAGAGGAGCTTCCACAAAGGTGCAGAGGCACCTGGCCATAGCACTAATCCTCAAGGCCTTGAGCACCATCTCCTGGTCATTCCTGGATTCATTGGCAGCTTAACCTCACGCTTCCTCAGTGTCACCATCCCTGAAAAGCTTGGGGGGACAAACCATATGTGGGAGCCCTTCAAGACACGTGCAACACTTCAGCAGGGTCATATGCTTGCTGCTACACACACACACAAAATGTCACGAGCTCCCCCAAGCCCCTCTCCTGGGAGCTCTGCTGCTCCCTGTTCCTTCCAAGTTATAATGGGAACAAACTCTCTCACTGGCACAGCCACCTTGGCACGCTCCTGTGCCACCATCTCTGCCTGGTGGCAGTGAGCAGCCAGCACAAGATGCGGCTGGAAAACTCCAATCTGTTCATCTCCCGTGGCTCTGGGCAGCAGGACACAACAGCTCACTGCTCACCGTGGGGTCCCAGGCTCTGAGATCCAGCGGGATCACTGCTCCCTGTGTAAATATTGCAGTGGCAGAGTTCAACCTTCTGGCATGAGGGAAAGGAAGATAAATGCTACCAGTCCCCTCAGAGCCACAGGAACCCTGCATCTATCTAATTGCACTTCATAATGGATGCAGCAAACCATTAATTATCAGATTATATTTTTAGGAAGCTGCAGATAAAAAAGCTTTATGGAATTTAGCCTTAAAGGGACTGGTGTGCTGCAATGAAGCTGTTGCATCTTGCTGGCACCAGAGAAGCAAACTTTACAGTGGGCACCTGAATGCATCTTACAAGGCAGTGCCCCCTGTGTGGCAGGGGAATGTCCACTTGCAGTCACAGCAGCTATCCCACACTCAAATACTTTCATTAGTGCCAAGTCACTGTCACCAGTAATGAGGGACCCTGGAACACAGGCACAAGTCCTTCTCCTTTTTCAGCATGTTCCTGGTGAATTAAGAGGGTGGTGGGACATCTCAGGGCTGTTTGCTTGCAGAGAGGATGGGGATCCCCAGATCTGCCCTGGACCCTCCTTCCTAACAGACAGTTACAGCAAAAATATGGATGGGATCAGAACCTGTGCTGCACAAGGTGCTACCTAAACAGCACTGAAGTCATTTAGCCCAATTTCCAGGAAGTCCCTGCTGGAGAAGAGAGACCCAGAGGTCAGATCTGTGCTGGAGGAGGTCTCTAGCTGCACATCAGTACAGGTGGGAGTAGAAGACACAAAGCAGCCCTTACACACCCTGCAGAGAAGATACCTGTGACTACATCACTGATTCAGCCATAAAAATCTCCATCCTAAATTCTCAGGACAGCTTTTTTTTTTCCTTCCCATACCCATAACATCCCAGTTTTGTCCTGCACTAGTCCCCTCCCCTCCATTCACAGCAGCACAGGGTCACACCCAATTCCCATTTTTTTCCTCTGCTTTATTTCTCACCTGGGAGAGACAGGTGGTCCAGCTCACCTGAGCTGGCAGCTGATTAATGCAGGGAGACTTCCCAGGCAGTGAATGTCTATGAACCTCTCCTGTCCCTGGTCATTCTGTGCTTGCTGCCTGCCTGGGATTGCCTTCCCAGAGAAGCCCCGGATCTCCGAGCTGGAGTTCCTGAACAAGTCTAGGGGATACCAAGTGGCAGCTGGAGGCACCCCCCACTGTCTCCCGCTTGGTTTCTTCACAAATCAGAGTTACTCTGTCATCAAACAAGTCCTCCATAGTCACTGCCACCTGCTCAGAGCCACTTTGGCTCACATGGGATTCAGGCAACATCAAAAAGACTTGTGAGCCAACGAGCCAGGTGCCATCAAAGGAGATGATGTGCTCTGCTGCTCCTGCTTTGGCGTCGGAATCACCTGTGTGGAAGGAAGATGGTGCAAGAGTCAGACATGTACAGCACCACGTTCCCCAGGATCCCTTTGCTGCCCACACTTTCCCCAGCCTCAGCTCAGGTAATAACATTTAGCTCCACGCCACAGGTCTGCAATTACAACAGGCATGAGACTAATGGGAAACGCCAAACCACACACACCAGTGATCTAAGAGAAGATAGGAGAGTAATTTGAATATTTCTCTCCACAAAATTGCTATAATTTAGCTCCACAAGCAGCTGTAGACAGTAAACACTCTGTGATTATCCACTGGAGGAATGCCATCCCAGGGAATCTTGCACACTGGGTTCTCTCATCCAAGGAACTGCTCTCCACTGATGGCTGAGATTTTGAAGAGGAAGAGGCTGGGTTCAAACCTAGCACTGGGCCTCCAACAAAACAGCTGTAGTCTCATGGGGTGTCATCGGGGTGTTAACAGCCTGCGAGTAGCCAGGCACCTCTGCACACCCTCCTTGGCTCCTGAAAGCCAGGACTGAGCTGCTTCCCCTCCAGCAAGACCCCCTCATGCCAGCACAGAAATGCCAGAGCGCTGTGGTTGGGGGTTTACATCATGGACCCCTCTAAAAATGGGGAATCATTTCAACCCAAACCGCTCTGGGATTCTATGATTCAGTTCCAGGGGCACCACGACAGCAAGAACAGTGTAGAAAGCAGAAGTAACAGGGGAATCATGCTCAGCAGATACAAGACCTGATCCTCCTCCCACAGGACAAGCACTTACACCTCACTCTGTTTCTCAATTGTCCCTGAGGAGCTGAGCACAGCTGAATCCCTGATCCTTGTCTCAGGTCTCCTTTTGGTGTGAATTCTTGTTCCCTTGTAGCAATGTGCTCCCACACACATTCCCTCCAAGGCATGCCCTTTGCAACATGACTATTTTTAATTCCTACCACACCTCTTGGTAGCTAGAAACTTGGGTGAACGAGATATGTAGCCCTTTGCAGTCACAGCCCATCTCTCCCCATGGACCTGCCTTTTCCCTAAGGAAAAGTCCAAGTTATCCCTTTGCCAACCCCAAACTGCTGCACATGGCCTGGAGAGACATCCTGGTGCAGGAGCAGGCAACAGCAACATGAGACCAACTCCTGGCTGCACCAGCTCACCTGGTAAGTCTTGTCACAGAATCCAAAGTCTTTCCCCCAGTGTGGCTCTCCAGGAGTGATGGGGCACTGCAGATTTTGGAGCAGGTAGGGCAGGGCTGGAATCCCAGGAAGGTGCTTCATGGACATGCTTGCAGTGTTCCTGCAGGGTGGCAAAGCTCATCTGGCACTTCTTGCAGCTTGTAGGGATCTTCAGTGTCTGCCACCCAGAAACACAGCACAAACCACAGAGGGCAAAGAAATCAAGGGAAAAGAAGAATTAAGAGACAGTCAAAAAAAAGGGAGGGAAATTTTACTTTCCAGGTGGAAACCAGAACTGGAGTTTGGGCTGTACATACAGGTTTTACTGTTCCTGCATACCAACAGCTTTCCATGGTGAGCTCCCAGCAGCCTGTTTGCCATTATGTTTGAGACAACCCTACTCATAGCATCAAACCATTAAAGTCTCACTTTTCCTGGGAGGGAAAAATCCCACCATGAGACCCTCAGCCAGCCCACAGGGAGGATTAAATTAGCACCGACCTCAGGTATCCAGAGGTGCTACACACTTTCACGCTGGTGTGTCTCATGTTCAAAATGCATTGCCCAACTGCATCACACTCGGGGAACAGTGGGAAATAGAGCCAAGGACATTTTTTACAACCCCATCAATACATTCTCTGTGCCCATGAGCTGGAAGAGCCCTGCCTCAGCCCCGGGAGTGCATGGCACTGAGTGCAGGGGCAGGAGCAGCAGGGGCATGAAAAATATGTGGAATTCAGCCAGAGGGAAGGGCAGGAGAAACTAGGATAACCAGAGGAAGGATGCATCACTGGAGTCTAGGTGTGATGTCCTCCAGCCTGGAGTCCACCAGGACATCGTGAGCTGCCCAGGGAGGGCAAAGAGACTCAGCTCCTCTTACTTGTCCTGCTAAAGCAGCCAGGAACTGGAACAGCTCAGTTATTTTTGGAGGCTTTTAAATTTGCCAGTAGCCCCACTTTTCCTTGATGAGCCATGTGGAAAACCAATTAGGGAAGAACTAATCAGAAAGTGGTTGTGCTCAGTGGGGCAGGAGAAATGAGCTGAGCTGCGTTTCTCACACATGGCACTCACAGAGCTGCAGGGAGGAGGAGGAGGAAGTTTCAGACTATCACTTTACTATACTGTCCAAACTTCTGCCTAAACATCCTGCTCCCACCAACCCTACCTGAGGCATGAGCAAACTCTCTTCCACAGATGTCACGTGCCACAGGGAGCTGCTTCTTTTCCTTGGCCATCCCCACCCACCCCGTGGACCTCCAGCTGATGATTTTCCAGCTCCTTCTTGGTCAGTTTGGCCTGGCTGCACTCTTTACACTGGATCTGCTTTCCTCTGGACACCTGATAGCATTTCATGTGCACCTTCAGGCAGCAGCAGAAGTGAAAGGTCTTATCACAGGCTTTGCAGACAAAACTCTTCTTGGACTAAGCTTTGTCTTGGGATTCCTTTGCTTCTTTGGCACCAGCTCCTCCTGCCTTGTCCTCATCTTTGTCCAGAGATTTAACTTGGGATTCACTGTTCACCTTCCACGTCCTGATCCCGGGTTTCTCCCCACTTCTCTCAGTCAAGAGACCTATGGAAATAGCAAGTACTGGTTCGGTGGTGACCAGCAGGACTGGGTACCTGCCCCTCAGTCTCACATCTCCTGAATGCTCCTACAGAGGCAGTTTGTCCTGCACAGAGGCAATCAGACACTCTGCCCCTTGCAATTGGTGCCACATGGCTCTGCCCAAAAGTGGCTCTCGTTGTGCATGGTAAGATGCATAAAGAGTGATCCTTGAATTTCTCCACCACACATACCAGGGGCCAAGAACCAGGGCCAGATTTTCCTAAAAGCTTGCTCCTCAAACTGTTGCTTCCAAGCACTTGCCTCCTGCTCACACACATGAAGTTACAGCCATGCTTAAATGTTTGCAGACCTGAGCCTCAGATATGATATGATACTGCCTAAATCTGCCACTGAGGGTGGATATCCAGCCCTTAATTATGAGAAATCTCAGAAACACTTCACAAACACAAACTCTTTGAAAGGGAACAGATAATCCTACTACGACCCTTTTGAGTCTTGTGCTTGGGGCCCTGAGGTGTTTTAAACCGCTCATTATGTTCATTTCTTACAAAGCTTAATGCTTTCCCTGTCCCTGTAACACCATCATCTCAAAAAGCACAAGCTGGAAAATTCACCCAGGATCTCAATCTACAGAAAAAACCCACAGGGAATGTACGTATGGAAGAAATCAAAATATAAACAGATACATTTGTCTTCTTTGCTATAATGAGAACCAGGGAACTGTGTGACCATGGAAACCAGCACAGACTTCTCCCTTTGCCAATGTACAGGAAATTCACCCTGTAAATTCCAAAACTTCATCTCTGCCTCCTTCACTATGGGAAGAACCCAGCAGTGTCTCCCCACACATCACTACTGCCCCAGATGTCCAACCAACTAGAGACTAAATTATACATTCCAACAGACCTGGAAATCTTAAGACGCCAAGTGGTGAACCATAACCTGTGAACACATCAAGGGAGAACTTAGAGCAGACTGGAAGACTGGTTTCCAGTTTGTCCTGCTCTGCCAAGGTTGCCTTGACCTGTCACCTCTCAGGTTTCTTCCCACATCCCTGCAACCAACACTGTCAGTTTTTCTGACCCAAGTGAAGAAGGATAACTGTACTTTTTCTTTAAACACAAGACCATGAAGAAGAAAAGCCTTTTTGTAGAGTTTTGACACATTTCTGAGACTGGAAAGGGAGACCTATCTTGACAAATGTGATCTCCCAAGAAGTGACTGTAGAGAGCACTGGAAAGCAGATGGCTGGAGAGGAGGTTATGGAGTTGGCTGAAAAAGCCAAATCCTGTCCTTGCATGCACCAGCTGCCAGCACTGACAGTGCTCCAACTACAGCAGGACCCCAAGGAGAAGCCAAGAGATTCCATGTTGTACCTCCACCAAAAGAATCAACTCATTACTTTGATAATACTGAGCGTGGTTGGGAATGGATGCAGTTTCCTCCACAGGGCACTCCAAGTGCTTCAGCTCACCTAGATGAATTACCAGAAATTTTCGAGGGCTTTTTTGCAGCAGAGATGCAAAACCTGTTGCTTTCAAGTGGAAATGCGACTGTTGACATCTCCATGTGGCACATAAATTCTCAGAAACATAAGGTCTCCTCAGCTTCAAGAGGAAGCTCACACCCCTGAGACATGAGGCCCAGAGTTATCACTCATATCTCATGCCAAGAGCCACATGGCTATTGGTTCATAAAGTCACCTGCAACATTTGGGGCTGGTAAGCAGTGGTGTCAGAGCTGAGGAGCCTCAAAATTAAGATATTCAGTGCAAAGATCTGTAGGATGCCAGAAAGAGGCTGGTACCTGGCAATCCTCCTCTGGACACTTCATCCAGAATACACGTTTTCTGCCAAATAAATACCATTTTCCAGGGCTTTTGTTTTTGATGTTGCTTCTTGCTTGATTTCGTCTCAACCTTGGCTTGACTCCCTGCAAAGACACTCAGTGACAGCAGTTCTGCTCTCTTTGATGTTGCTGCCAGAGAGGCAGGATCTGCCAGAGCCATGGCACCAGCTCCCCAGGCCCCTCTGGTCCCCACTGCAAGGTGTCTACGGTAGATGAGTTGGAGGGGGAGAACCTTCAGGCCTGGCTTCAGTCCATACCTGGAAGGTGTGTGCCCTTCCACCCTGCCCCCCACCCCTGTGGCCTGTGACCCCACAAAGGAGCACTCACCAGACCACCAGGGAGAGACGGACAAAAGAGGAAGTTTATTGTGGTTAGGGGTTTATAAAGCTCTTGGGAGGGTCAAAGGGAACCATGCAAGGTAAGGGGTCTTACAAAACACCAATCAGGTAGGGAGTTAACAGCCAAATAAGGAAGGGGTTAACAAAAGACCAATGAGAGCACCTTAGGACATCTTCCCAGGACATTCCTGCCTGAGAGATAAGGAGTTTTACAGAGGGTGTCGGGAAACAGCAGCAGTGACTCTGCAAAAAGCCATCTTAACACGTGTTTAAACAACATTAAAAACTTCTGATTCACCAGTCCATCTTTGGCAGGACTTTTTCCATAACTCCATTGCTACAGGTGTCCATGAGCTCATGTGGGCTGCACATTCACAGGCACATCAACTGCTGGCTCACCTGCTCCACAGTCATCAGGGCATCAGCCCTGGCACAACCCACGGCCACACAGGGTCAAGGGGAGTGGGACAAGTGCCTGCAGGATCAGAAGGAGACAGAATGAAAGGTAGATAAGAAAGAATCACCTTTTCTCTGGAAATCAGAGCTGGATTGGTGGCAGCTCTTGGTGGAGTTAGAAGAGAGGACCTAGATCTGACCTGGGTGTAGGACATCCCTCAGGAGTCCACTGAGGCAAGGAAGGGGAGCAGAGCATGTGCTGTCACCCTCCAAGCCCTACAGCTAAAACAGTCACTGAGATCCTAGATTTCTTCTACCTGTGCCCTGCTCCCAGACACCCAGTCCCACCTTCCAGCAACATTTCCTCACTGCTCAAGACTGTGGGCACACCAACACCCCCAGGGTGCAGAGGGTGACCTGCCCCCAGCACAGGGGGGGCCAGGCTTTGTCTGTCCCTGCCAAACACAGAGTGAGGGCGAGTTTCAAAGCCACAAGGCTTGTGTTCATTCTTAAAGACTGATGGCCCTGACCCATATTTTCAGGCAAAGTCATTCAACTTTCTATCCCTAAAAAAAAGAGGAGACATTAATAGCAACCTGCTTACTCTAACTCCCCAGCAATCTACTGGCATTTCCACACAAGGAAATAGGGATGGATTGAGCTGAACTAGTGCCTGTGCTTGGATAAAAACCACACTGTGCACATCCCAGTGGATTCCACAGCCCCAAAAAATCTGGATGCACTCGGAAACACGATGCCATGAAAATGTATGTGAGCAAACAGAATTAGCAAGTCACATTTGCATCTTTTCCAGGAGGATGCACACCTGCAGTTACCTTCCTGGACCTCTGTTATCCCTGTCATTAAAGCACCAAATCCAGTTCAGCATTTTTCCTTCAAATGCAAAGACACAATTGGGCTCAGCTGGAAAGCCTCCCACAGCTCAGGGCAGGGCTCACACGTGGTTACAGCTCTGCATTTGTTCTGGAGCTCATCAAATTGCTCTCTGTATGGGATGGTGGATGGTGGCACATGGCACACAGCACAGCAACACACTCCATTTTGGTTTTGTCCTGGGGGGGCCAGGCTACAGCTTGCCTTTGTTGGTTAAACTATTCCCTCTTCCATGTAATCTTTTACTATTATTGTTGTGTTTATTGCAATTTCTTCAGTATATTGTGACTCCAATTTGTAATCCTCTTAGGATTGTTTTTTCCTCTGCTATCGAAAAGGGCGCTGTTTGAGTGGGCTTGGTCTTCCTGCTGAGTTTTGAAACCAGCACAGATCCTCACAGGGGAGCATTTGCTCTGTAAAGTGCATATGGAGCAAGGCCAAATTAAAGCATTCTAAGAAAATTAACTCAGAAAATAGTCTTTTGACTACAAACTGCGCCATCATGGTCATCTTTGCACATGACAAGTGTGCTCTGCCATGATCTTTCTGCAGCCTGTGAAAAATCCACATATAGAAAGGCAAGTGACAGTAATCTAAGTCCAAATTGATACACATCCAACAGCACAGGAAGAGCCAATGAAACCCCACAGCTTAAGGATAATAATCCTGAAAAATAATCCAATATAGATACAAATTACAGAACTAAGATGCTTAAATGCTTCCAGAGCAAGGGCTGGGGTGGAAAAATGCAAACACAGTTAAAGAACACCAGTATAGGGTCAGTTATGGGCTCCACAACCCTTGTAACATACAAAACTTTGACATGGTGCATGTTACCAGCAGGAGAAACACACACTCCAGTGCCTGGAACCAGAGATCTCCCCCTGCAAATCCTCCTGCAAGTACAACCCCAACACCTGGCCAGGGCATCAGGCCACCAGGGCACTTGGTCCACCACCAAACTGTCACCCACAACCCTTGTAAAAGGGTGAAGTCTGTGCTTCTCTTACCCACACAGTCCAGCTCCTGCATCATTGGCTGCAGGTCTGGGAAGGACTCATGGACCCTGCACAGCACCTGGTAGATCTTCATGGTCAGGACACACTTCTCCTGGGCTGTGCTCAGAGCTGCTTTCAAGGAGGCCTCTGAACTTTCCTTCTGAGCAGAAATACTCAGTAGCTGGAGAAATAATAAGAAGACAAGATCACCTGAAAGATTTTGGACTGTGAAAGGTCAGGTTGGTCTGGGAGTAAGGGCACATCCTTCCTGATTCATCTCTACTGCTGGGAATCTGCTTTGAGAAACCAGAAAAGAAATCCCTCTCCATACATGTCTGTCCCTCCACTGATACATGTGCATGAGTTGAGAGAATTTCAGGATTAAGAGAAGTTATAACAAAATTAGTTCTCAGACTTTCTGTTTTGGTATTAACCCACTTTAAACCACCTTTGCATGGAAAAAGAGGTTGTTCCTCAACACCTGGTGACATCACCAGCTCACCTAACTCATAAACCTGTGCTTCATCAGTTCTCTTCATCACAACTCATATCTAATCCTAATCTGCCCTCTGTCATTTTAAGGCCATTTCCCCTTGTCTTGTCACTTGCAAAAAGTCCCCCTCCAGCCTTCCTGCAGGCCCTCCAGCTGGCCATTACCTCAGGAGAGTGGCCAGCTCTGAAAGGTTTGCTCATTATAAAACCTGAATGCACAGAGCCACAAGCAAAGCAAGCCACCTTTGCCAAACAAAGTGCTTTTCAAACAATGTTTTACTAAGGATACAGGTGTTCTGAGAGCCATTGGAAGAAAAGAGGTTGCTGGCCAGGGAAAGGGTGAGGAGTTAGAAAGCAGCTGCTGCCAGCAGCAGGAGAAGCTCAGGGAAAGCATAAGGGAACACCAAAGTCATTACCTGCTTGGAAGAAAAACTCTGCACCAGGTTGTTTCCAGATCTCCTCCATGAGCAGGTTCAGGGATGCAGGTTCCTACACAGCCATCAGCAGCTGCCAAATGTCAGAGACAGACAACAACTGCTGCTCCAGCACTGCTGACACGAGGAGGTGAAACCGCTGGCTTCCTGCCTCACAGCCTGCTCCATGGCCTTGGAGAGACCAGAGTGGGGCACTGACACACCCCATCCACCTGCCTCCTACATCCCAACCTGCTCTATGGCCTTGAGAGACCAGAGTGGGGCACTAACACACCCCATCCACCTGCCTCCTACATCCCAACCTGCTCTATGGCCTCAGAGAGACCAGAGTGGCACTAACACACCCCATCCTGCATCACACTTAGACACAGAATCACAGAACATTCTGAGTTGGAAGGGACCCCCAAGGACATGAACAAGGTTCACCAAGACCCAGCCTGCCCTTGCTCCCCCATCTGGCTCACAGTGCAACTCCAGTGGTGACCACTTAGAAGTCCAGAACCTGAACACATCAGCTTCACTCTGAACCAAGCATCTCTCCTCAGGGCCCAGATCAGCCACACTTAGCTGGTAATCCTCCACTTCACATACACTGCCTGCCTCAATCCCACTACAGGATACTCTGGAATCATTAAACCAAGTCCTGCTTGAGGACTACCCCAAACCCAGCATGGCAGGTAGAAAATCAAGCCCTCAGGACTTGACAGGGATCCCAGATGAGGATTATAGCTCAGTATCTGCTTGCACACAGGCAGGAGCCTGCTCAGCTCTCTCTCTGCAGGAGCCAGGCTCTGTACAGCAGAGATGCCCTGCAGCAGCACAGCCCTGTCTGTCAGGAGCTCCACGAAGTTCTCTTGGTATTGTTGCAACAGTTTGGCTCCATAATCCTCTGGGCTCCATTCACCTGAATTCAGTGAATGAAGAAAGGAACAGCTCAGTTGCAGCATCTTCCCAAAGGCCTTCAGAGGTAGGAGAGACCAAAAAAGCCCAGGCAGATAGTTCTCCCTGGGTCACTAATGCTCGGGGTCTTATGCTCAGCACACCTGGATTCACCTTCAAGCTCAGGATGAACACAACAAATCAGAACTTCTCCAAAGCAAAGACAACACAGAGTATCCTCTGCCCACACATCTCTAACAGGAATGGATCTCTGGCACCCAAATGTCTCCTGAGTCTCAGTCCAGGTCTGAGCCCAGAAGAAGAAAGTCTCAGTTTTCAGCACACTCAGCAGATGACCATGTGGCTTTGTCTGTGAAGGCAATACTTCAAGATGTTCATCAGCCTTTTCTGATTCCCTGGAATAACAAAGACCCCTTTACTGACTCTTAATTGGAGTTTCACTGCAAGAGGTCTGTGAGTCAGTGTGTTTGATACACTCCACCAAGAAGGAGCTTTGAAATGCCCCAGCTCATGTCTTCCTCATGCCCTTGTATGACTATCAAACATTTTACAAACACCCAGGTGGTACAAGGTAATCAAGAACTTAGTGGGCTCAGTTGGTGAAAATGTTAAGGGCACACAAACCAGACCTGGAGTTGCAGAGCAGTCATAGCACCTTCTTCTCTCCCTTACACCAAAAAAAGCAACTTTAACTCCATTCCTTTCTGCTCCTCAGTCTAATTCCAAGCTGGAACTGCTGAAGTTTGCCTTGATAAATGATGACTCCAGAGTAACACTCCAATGCTTTAAAGATACCTCAGTGTCAGGATGCAATGGACTAAGTCAAGGAAGAGTGTTTACTCAGGATAATGAAGTGACTTGAGCAAAATCTACTGTGTCCCAAAAGTAATCTATGATTGTACTTCTCACCTGATTAGTTGATAAATAAAAGTAAGAACTGCCAAACAGATTAATCCAAGAAGGATTTTTTTCACCATTGAAGTTTCTAAATTGAAGAAGATGCACAGTAATACTTTTGTAGGAGAAACCAAACCCAAACCTTATAATTTATCCAAGGCATCTGTGCACAATTTTTTTTTCTGTACTTCTGCCTTTTAATCATTCTGGTTCAGTACCAACAAGAACAATCCATGATTCTCACAGAACTACCTGGGAGAAAAACAGCTAAACACACACAGCTTGGGGAGGAAAGATAAAGTCTCTGGGACCCAGAAGACACACAGTGCCAGGTAAGGAGAGAAAACTCTCTGGGATGGAGAAGGAGGCAATGGCAGGCTGGGGGAATAATAAAGGAAAGATTCTGAGCTATTATGAAAAGCTCCCTGAACAAAGACTTCTTAGAGACATGAGTCTGATCCCCAGCAAAGCCAAGGGAAATTCACAGGTGAATTATTTCCCTCCTTCTCCCATCAGAATGCTTCTGATTTTATGACGCAAATTTGAGTTGTTATGAATGCACTCTCAGCTCTGCTGCCGTGCCAAGGTGAGCTCCAGAACCAGAGTGTGCCCTGTGCCAGGTGCAGGACCTCCTCCTCACCATCAGCAGGACAGCACAGTGACACCAAAGGTGCCACCAGCGAACCCATCAGTTGCCGGTAAAATCAAATCATTCCCTCCCTCTTCATTTCCACGATAAGAAATATTTGTGCTTCTGTTTGTTCAAGCTGCAATTTGAGGAGATTCAGCTCTGTGTAATTAAGGAATGCTCCTCCTTGGAATGGGTATTACCACGAGATAATTAACCATGCTGGGAATCTGGTGTTTCAAGAAAGCAATCGTGCTTAACAAATGACAAAGCAAAGGGCCTGTCGGGAATGTTTGCTACAGAGGAAATTATCAGCATTATGAGCACAGTTTTGCTTTCTATTAAACACTCATTTACATTTCACTGCATGTTAATTTAGTTTTTAATTTTTATGTGACTTCAGAGTCTCTCGATGTGAATTGGCTCAGGGTATGTCTAAACCCACCCAAAGTTGGAAGACTGTCCCACCAGGCAAAAGATGGGGGCTCCTGAGTCCCTGAACCATCCCAGGCAGGCAGCAACAATAAAATCCCACCAAAATAAACAGGAGCAGGGACCCAGCCATCCAAGACAATGATGTCTAACAGGGACACTAAGTGTGGGATTGCCATCAGCACACTCTGCTCCACACAAGAGACCACGAGCTGAAATGCTCCCTGGATCAAGGACAGGAGCCCAGCCCACATAAATTTTGCCTCCCTCAATCACAAGGAATTCCAGGTATGAGACTCTCTGTATTTAATGTCGACATCTACAATTTTGGGGCATCTTTAGCTATTTGCTTTCAAAGCCAGTCAGTACCATAAGTTAAAGCCACCAGTGGAAGTTTAGTCTACCCATACCTTTGCTATCAGAGATGTTTGCTGCTGCCACCAAGTTGTCCAGCAGAAGCTGGAGCCCAGGGAATGATGCTTTCACAGCCCCCAGAAGTTTGATCAAGCTTTCCACATTCAGGGTTTTCTCTTCATCCACCTTCCTGAGCAGGTTGTCCACGGCTTCCCTCTCAGAGCTGCTTTCATAGCAATCCAAAACTACCTGCAACAAAAAAAAAAAGTCACAAACCTGTCTGTGAGAGCTTCCTACAAACTCTTGGATCTGAACTGAGACCAGAAAAACAGGAGCAGCATCACAGTACTGCAATAAATCCATACCCACTGCTTCCACAGTTTAAATGGGAGGTGTTACAGGGTGCTGGTTACAGGAAAACCTGCACATGTCCCAGCTCAAAGACCACCCTCGTGGGTTCTTCCACCAAGTCCAGCTCTTGGAAGTGGCTGACAAGCAAAAAAACCACTTTTTAAAGGAAACAAAAATAGACTTAAAGACAGTGTTCAAACCAACATAACATTTTTAGTAAATACTTTTAAAATTGAGAGTCTCCTTTCCCTTGTCTCCCCGATTTTTGTTTGCCATCAAAAAACAGATGGACAGAAAAAAAATTCTCTTTATTTAAATAATCATCTACTAATTGAATTATTCTTTCTCTGATGAGGCCACATGAGACATCTCTCACATTAGATGCAACCCCTGTAGCTTGGAAAAGCTCTAGGATACCAGTAAAATACCTCCAAGGGAGAGGCAGCTAACAAATACAGGTTGACCTCCTCTCCACCAACACTGTGCTCCTGAGCAGAACCTCTGCAGGGCACCAGCTCAGTTCCCTGCTGACAAAAGCACTACACTTCACAGTCCCATCAATAAAATTATTAAGATCTGTTCTAAAACTAGTTACATTTTTACTCCCTTTCCCCTGGTTGAAAAGCCCTTCCACAGCTTCATTCCCCTGCTAATTCTTCTAATTTTCAGCTGAAATTTATTCATGGCCAGTGTATGCCTGTGTGTACAGGTGCCAGCATTATCTTTTAGCTTAAAAAGCCTTCTAAACTCTCTGAGATGTTTACCCTACCCTTCCTTTCCAATTTCATTATAAGAGCACAATCATATATATTCCCTTTCAGTCTTCATTTCCCTTGTCTATATAAGGCAGCTTCTCCCATAAAGCAGCTTCTCCACTCCCCTGATCTTCCCACTGCAGGTCTGTCAAGTTCCAATATGAATTCACCTTTTTTGAACCAGACTGGAACAGAAATTTCTGCAGGGTCATCCAGAGCAGATGACACAGGAACTCGTCCAGGTGGATTTCCAATGTCTCCAGAGAGGAAGGCCCCACACCCTCCCTGGGCAGCTGTTCCAGTGCTCTGCCACCCTCAACGGAAAGAAGTTGTTCCTCACGTTGAGGTGGAACTTCTTGTGTTTTAGTTTATGGCTATTGCTCCTCGTCCTGTCTCTGGGCACCACTGAAAAAAGTCTGGCACTGAAAAGACTCTTAGCATCTGCCTTTAAGGTATTAATGAGATCCCCTCTCAATCTTCTCCAGACTAAACAGCTTCTGCAATCTCTCCTCATACGAGAGATGCTCCAGACCCCTCACCATCTTTCTGGCCTCCACTGAACCCTCTCCAACAGCTCCTTACCCTTCTTGTCCTGAGAAGCCCAGAACCAGACACAGCACACGAGATGTGCCTCACTAGGGCTGAGTAGAGGGTCAGGATCACCACCCTCAACTGCTGGCAACACTCTTCCCAGTGCACCCCAGAATCCCACCGGCCCTCCTGGTCCCCAGGGCACACCATGGGCTCAGGGACAGCTTGTCACCCACCAAGACACCCAGGTCCTTCCCAGCAGAGCTGCTCTCTAGTAATTCAGCCCCCAACCTGTGCTGGTACTTGGGGTTGTTCCTCCCCAGGTGCAGCACCTGCACTTGCCCTTGTTGAACCTCATTTGGTTTCTCTCTGCCCAATTCTCCAGCCTGTCAAGGTGCTGCTTAATGGTAGGACAGCCTTCAGATGTACCAGCCACTCCCTCCAGTTCCATATCATCAGAAAATCTGCTCAGGGGGCATTTGATCCCTTCATCCAGGTGTTTGATAAACAAGTTGAATAAGACTGGACCAAGTATTGATCCCTAGGGAATGCCACTGGCTACAGGCCTCCAACTGGATTCTACTCCACTGATCACGACCCTCTGAGTCTGCCATTCAGCCAGTTCTCGATCCACCTCCCTGTCCATTCCCCTAACCCACATTCCCTGAGCTTACCTATGAGGATACTATGCCTTGCTGAAGTTGAGGTAGACACCATCCACTGCTCTCCCTCATCGCCCCATCCTGCCATGCCATCACAGAAAGCATCAAATTGGTCTTAACTGATTGTTGAGAGATGTCCTTTGAGCTGTGATTTCCCTTCAGCTGTAGGAAATTTCTGTTTCTGTGTTTCTCCTGGATAGGGCCCCAGGCTCAGAAAAGAGTTTGCAGGTCATGTCCTCTCCTTATTCTTTTTCTTTACTTGATCAGACAAATGTCTGTTGCTTGTCATGATATCTGCCATGATGCCCAGCAGCCTGATGTGCCACAAGCCTCTTCACAGCTCTACAGTACATTTATTTGCCTCTCAGATGTTTTGGCCATTCCCTGCAGGTCCTAAAACCTTTCCTCAAGTTATTCACTCACTCAGGTCTGTAACCTCTTACAGAAGTTCTCTCTCATTCAGGATGCAAACTTCAGACAGTTCTCCTACCTTTAACATAAAAGAAACTAATCCAACAGCTCCTCCTCCGCTCTAATGAGCACCTGAACTCCTTAATTAGTTTCTCTCATTTCTAAAGATCCATCCTTTTGTAGCCCAAACTCTGTTAGCAAACCTGTTGATGTGTCCTCCCATTCAATTCACACCGAGCTGCCTCTGGATCCCTCAGTCTGAAGTCTGAGAAGAGGTACAAGAGCAGCATCTCTTGGGGAGCTCACACTGTATTGTGAAGTGGTCACTGAACTCTGCAACAACCTAAGCCATGAGACACCACAAATGAAAGGTTACCTGCCCTTCCTTTGTATCCAACTTTATTTCTTCTAGGTGATAATCTGCATCCAAATCCTCTGCCCCACCTCCCCACATTACAGAAACACCAAAAAGCCACAGAAGTTAAGCACTCAAAAAAAAAAAAAGGCTAGGTTAAAAAGTTCCCCAGAAAAAACCCAGAGATTTACAAAGAGGCTTCACAAAACATCGTGTACTGATTTTCCAGCAAAGAAAACCAAACTTGCTCCACACACAGCTCAGAACAGGCACAGAAAGAACCCAGTTGCCCAGAAAAAAGGCTGTTACATGAGAAACTACCACTTATCTTGCTGAATAAATATGTAGCTAATGAGGCAGCGACTGTGAGAAGAAAAAGGAAAGCCTCATCTTTATGAACCCTTGGAGAACTAGATCCCATCCCTGCCAGCCCAGAGCTCCAGTGCAACACTGGCTGAATCAGGTAAGACGAAACCTTCAGAGGTGGCTGCTAATTCCATGTTCTTTTTCCCAGTCCCTGAGATACCAGAGATCCCACCTGCACATATGCTATGGGCCTGCCATTTTAATCAATTTTTCTGGAATAACTAAACACTTTTCCATTGGTCTGAGGGGAGAGGGTAGAATTAAACAAATAAACCAAACTTGAAAACCAGGAAAGCTGTTAAGATCAAGTCTACACTTGGCAACTTCTGCCTGGTTTTCCTGTGCCACAGCAGGACAGAGCTCTGCCCCCCTCCTTACCAGAGTGCTCCCCAAATACATCTGTTATTTGATGGGAAACCGTGAGCTGAAACAAGAGTATGAAGGGATCCCATAGAGAGGAGAAGGATTTGGTATTCGGAGCAGGGTTTGGAGGCTCTGCAGCAAACAGAGCTCTCAGTGACTGACAAGGATGAAAAGAAACATGGAATAACACTGCTCCTCCACCAAAGGAGGCAGAAGCCCTGCAGCACATGATGATGCAATTACAGGCTGTATCCTGTGCCCAAGGAGCAGAATTACGATGGCAGATTGGTTTTGGTTATTACTGGGGGGTTGTGTTTGTTTTTTAAAATGGGGAGGGAAGCAAAAAATGGCTGAATTTTAACTACCTGATTCCACGAAGACAAAAAGAAGAGTGCAGGGAAAAGGTGTGGCCTTTAAAATAAAGGCCATGCTGCAACATGAACAGGGATATATGAAAATCCTAATTTCCCCACTGCTGATGAAGCTGCCAGAGCTTGGTGCCCAGCTGTGCCTGTGCTCAGAGATGCTCCACTCTGGATCCAGTGAGGGACCAGGAGCAAGGCAGACCTTACTTGAAGGGATTATGAGCCGGGCAGAGGTTCTCAGCCCAGCTGTTGTGGCTCTGGTCAGGATCACTCAGACAGAAAGCAGAGATCATTCATGTCACTGAGCACAACCTTCCACTCACTGTAATCCTGTGTCAGAGGAACTAACTGATGTGACAAACTAGGACAGGAGGTCTCAAGCTGAGTCCTGATTGCAGCAGGCGAGGGCACCCTAGAAGTTCCAGCTGCACAGGGTACAGCCAGCTCCCCCCAAACACAAAGGAAAGCAGGTTATACACAGAATTTTGTCCTTCATGGCTTCTGCAAATCAGCACACATAGTGCAATTGCTTACATGAAAGGAGAGCAACAGTCTTCCCCACCAACTGCTGCCTTCAACACATAAGAAGTAACACCAAATCAGTTAGTCTTGCAGACAACTGTGTGGTAAGAGCCACAAAAAAGAGTTAAAGCCGGGAGTCAGCTGAAAGGGAAGCTGATGACCATGAACTGGCAAGCACGTAGCAGAGTGGTTCTGCTCACACTCCCCTACAGAGCCTTCTCCATGCTCCCAAAAAGGCATTTTCAGGGCTAGGAGGAATACCAGGCACCTCCTCTGCCCCAGGCTCCACTTGCAGGGGCAGTTTGACACGGATCCTGGTTTTGAGGTTGCCTTCACTGCTCAGCTGTCACTATTCCCACAGTCCAGCACAGAAGGACCTGAGCCCACCCACGTGCTTTGCAGAAGGCAGGTGAAGCAGCCAGGTGAGGCAAACCACGGTACGACACTGCTTTGCATCCCACCGACAGCCCACCTCGCCCACACAGTTTGCCTCATTCCAGATGGTTTTACCCACTTCTCCAAGGGGGTCAGGAATCCCTCTTCTGCTGCCTCCAAGAACTCCACGATGGGGCTCAGCTGTGTCACGCTCTGGATCAGCTCCTCCCTGCAGCCCAGCAAGCGAGCGGTCAGCGTCTCCTCCTCAGCTCTGTCCTCTGGGGGGAAAAGGATTCAGAAACACAAGAGAAGAAACAAGTCAGTCTGAAGGAACTGACAGGCTGCTGAAGCAAGGGAGACTCTGTGAAAGATCTAAGTGAATAGCAAAGCTCATCCCAAGCACGAGCAGCAGAGGAAAATCACTTTACTATTCTCTTTAAACTCTATGAAAGGAAAACGTCTGATTTATCTAACAGAGCACAAAGCCATAAAGCAAGCTGGAGGTTAACATCAGGTTTGCAAGGCCACTGCTTTGTGTCAGGCTCGAGTAAGAAAGAAGCCTTCAATCCCAAGCCTCAGCTGTGCTCTGACCCACGTTAGCTGCCAGCCATCGATCCAGCCCTGCGGGCAGTGATGGGGAGAGCCCTGCACAGCTACACCTGCTGCTGCAGGCAGAAATGCTCCAGGATCTTGGCCAGCACGTGATAAACCTCCTGCATCCAAGGACACAGGGTTTCTCTGCTTTGCCTGTAAGATTACCCACTCAATTTGCAAGAGGCAGCACCTAATTTCCTACCTCCTTGCCATGGGGCTTTTCCAGTGCTCTGTTCCCTTTCCAGTAGAGCTGCTCTCAGCCTGGAATTCATGTCTTGAAACAGCTTCAGAAAACACAGGAGCGTCCGAGTGTCCAGGGGCCAAGTGTCCTGGGTGTCACTGTCCTGGGTGTGAGTATCCCTGAGCAGAGCATGCTCCACTTTGCTCAGCAACTTCTTGAACAGTGACTGTTCCCCTGCCTTGGCGAGACAGGCAGCCAGAGCCTACAGCAGAACAGAAATGCAGGAAGATTTGGATAACAGAGTGAACTGCCCTATACAAACACACACAACAAGCAGAACCCTGGGGTTTTGTTCAGGGAACAAAATTAAACAGAAAAAAAACCAAACAAACAGCCCCACATAGACACACACTACTGAACCCAAGCTCCAGCCCCGAGAAGGAAGGCAGCAAGCCCTGCTGCCAGCCCTGACCTGTACAGCAAATCCCACAAACTGGAGCTGGTTCCAGCACCAAACCTCTCTTCATGTCTTCCCCAAATAGCCACAGGCCAAAAAGTGTAAGGGACCTGATAAACCATGGATTACAACCACTACTTTGGAAGGCCAAGGCTAGGGCAAGGGATACTGGATCTCACTGCAGAACAAGGAGGGATCACTTGCATAGAGAGCAGAGAGCATTTCAAACGGGACTTTCAGGAATCTTCAACCTCAATCACAGTGGAGTTTTGTCTCCTAGAGAAAGCTCTGGGGAGGAGGCACACAAACTCTTGAGCTCCCAGCACGCTGGGCAATCAAACCCAGAGCTCCAAAATCTACTTCAGTGACCTGAAACAGCAACCAGAGGCAAACGTGCCTGTGCAGTTATGGAAATAAAAGGCAAAGAAATAAGCTGGAACTCTCGCTCCTATTTCCCCAGAGTCCTTTAGCGCTGTAAACATTGCCCCTGAAGACACATGCTCCCCAGCTCTCCAGGAGGGATGCCAGCCTTTTGGAGCAGGTGGCCTTTACTGGAGACTCCAGGGATGCTATAAAGGTACCTTTGAAGTGGGGAGTTCAGCCCTGCTCCAGGGAGAACGGCCATTTTCTGCTGTCACTGTCATTTTTATTCCAGTGATAAAAAGACTGAATGCAACTGCTTGGGGCTGCGCCGGGGGAGGCTGGGCTGGCTTTCCCAGCAGGTGGAAATGCTCACAGATTTGGGGAGCAAGGCAGTGCAATGACCTCATGCAATGACCATCCTCAGAGGGGGAACTGCACGAGTCCCAGCTTCTCCCACTCGGTTTTCCTGCCGAACAGAGACTGTGGACATGAAGGGCTCTGGTGTAAAGAAGAAAGGAGATGCCGCAGATGCGCTGGAGAACAAACTTAAAGGTATTTTTTTTTTAATGCAAACATTAATTTGTAATGAGACTTGATAACCAGATCATGTTTGTTCTCAAGGTTTGCATGCCTGGCCCCTTCCAGATCAAAACGAGCCTGTAAAACACAAAATACCTCCACTCTCACCCATCCTGAAGGTGTTCAGATCCTGCCAAATCCATGTTTGTACTAATATGGATGAAAAATAACTTGTCATTGCTGCAATATATTTTTTAATTTGGGGATTTTTTTAAATTAAAATAGCACAGCATTGCTACCTAGAGCCCCAGGTAACATCCTTTCCTCAGTGCATGGACTTGGTTAATGGAAATGACTTTTCAGTAACTGAAATGCTCTGCTATTTATAGGCTCTTTCCAGAAGACTTTTCCTCAGACATGTTGCTCAGTGGGAACAACAGCCTTTTAGCATTGCTATGAAAGAGCACACAGTACATTTTAGACTTACTTTGAAGCACTAACAATTCCAAAAGATCCTGGAAAAATGGAGAAATACTGATCCTAGGTGGAATCCCAGCTTCCACTTAGTCATAATATGCCCCCACATTACAGCCTGATCCATCAGGCTTTCACTGCCTGGGATGCTGCAAAACCCTTCCTGCCCAAGTTGGCACAAGTTAGCACACATCCAGCTTCCAGATGGGAGCAAGAGGGAAACTGAGTCACCAAGACCTGGCTTAAGCTTGAGCAGTGCCACCAAACAGGCTCCACTGTGACTGAGAAGTTTGGTCCCAGTTGAGGATGTCAGTTCTGGAGGCCACAACACTCCCAGCTCACACACCAGCTCAATGGTCACACACCATGGAACAGCCCTCCCAGTTCATCTCAGGCCTTCCCATGTCCACGACAGCCCCAAGGCAACTTCTGAACAGGAACCTCTGCAGGTAAGGGCCCAGGAGGTAGCTCTCCTATCTCTGTATCATCTCCACATCTTCCATGTTTTTCCAGAGAGGACCCCAACCAGATGGGCAAACAATGTACATCCCCCCAGGCAAGGTGCAGTGGCCCATAACTGAGAC
The DNA here is from genome assembly GCF_003984885.1 of Neopelma chrysocephalum. Taxonomy (NCBI): domain Eukaryota; kingdom Metazoa; phylum Chordata; class Aves; order Passeriformes; family Pipridae; genus Neopelma; species Neopelma chrysocephalum. The sequence continues at coordinate 507,623 of NW_020897862.1, forward strand.
TAACGAGGGATGTGAGGAGAGAGGGAGGGCAGGGCAGTCACTAGCCCAGCTGGCCACTAGCTCTTCCCTACAGGTGGGAGACCAGGCTTATGGCTTTTCATGCCTTATCCATGCTCCTGCTTCCACTGTGAGAGCAACATCCCAGCAAAAGCCACTTTAGTGACTATTTCTGAGTGATCTCCTTCAAGCACTGGCTTTAGAGGGATTGCAAACCTCCAGAGGGTGGTGAGGAGGGATCTGCAAGACACAGGTTGAAAAGCAGCTGTTCAGGGTGGCAGAAGAAGCTGGCTCCCTTCAGACCTCTCCTGTGTGAGCAGAGGGACACTCAGGTACACCACAGGAGGCTGGGCACCGTGGGGAAACTTCCAGAGCCACAACATCAGTGCTCTGTGAATGAACACTGCTTTGGGTTTTATACTGTTCATTTTCAATGCGAAGAAGGTGAAAAAAATATAAAAAAGTCATTGGAAACCTGCACAGACTCACAGGGTTGGTGCACAGACAGGCCCAGGACAGGCTCCACACACCTGGCTCTCAGAGAAGCTCCTTGGCTGTGACCCCACCATGAAGCCAATCAACTATCACCGTGCATATAATAATCAGAAAAAAACTGTGTTCCCATTTCTCCTTCAGAAACCCAAACTGCTTTTTTTTCAAGCCTGAATCTGTGTGTGACTGATGAGGGAGACCCCATGAAGGCTCTGTGGACAATGCTGACCTCCTGCTTGCTCAACACAACAGGAGCAAAAGCTCGGCCCAAACTTCTACACAAGTGCACCAGAACAGGGTGGAAAAAAGTTCTCTAGCTCTGTCACCACGACAGGAAAAAAACAAAACCCTCACAAGCTTTCATTGCTAATCAGGATGCAGAAGATAACAGGAAACTTCTTTCTTCTGCTGCATCCAGAAATCCCTGCAGCTGCAAATGAAGGACGACAACCAAGGACTGGACAGGCCCACAGGCAATGGAAACGATCCACAAACACAGTGACATTTATTCTACGTGGGAGCATCAACGCTCCCCCACTTCATCTGAGCCCAGCAGTACAGGGAACAAATGAGCTGTGCAATAATTTGAATTGAGTTTCTCTAAGAGAGCACAGGAAGATAAGACTTGACACCAGCAAAGCTCTTCCACGCTTCCCCAAATTACTGCAATTTCAGTCTTGTTCTCATTTCCAAGCAGGTTTCATCCAAGCCGGAACCAAATTAGATAGGAATAGTTTATGCGAGATATACAGAGAAACTCTAAAGCAAAAACAAGCCCAAAAATCACATCTCCCTAAACTGAAAAGCAATTCATCTACATTTTTCAGTTCGGGGAGCAGAACAGAACACCAAAATCAGAAGAGAAGCAATAGTTCTCACAAAAGCCAGCCTTGTACCACAAACCTTCTTGGGAAAAAAGCCCACGACCAAACAAGTCTCCACTGGAAGCAGGAGGGAATAGGCAGGAACAGCAGAGGGGAGCAGACAGGAATGCTGCAGGGAACAAGGCACCATGCAGGGATGAGCTCACTAGCAACAGAAAAGAAATAAAGAAGCATCCAAACCCAAATCCCAGAGAAACCAGAGGAGCCTGAACACCAGGACAGCCTGGTGCCAACAGGCAGGCTTGCAAAACCCCCCTGAACCCTCACACTGCCCAGGCTTTGCTGCCCACAGCACATCACTGCTTGCTCAGAGAGATCAGCCACCCCCAAAAGGCTCCCAAGCAGAAGCACCCGAGGGATAGGAGACCTCCCCTGCAGCAGGGCAAGCACACCCAGCAATGCTTTCTGCAGAGAAACTGCATCTCACCGGCTTCCAGACCTGCTTTTACTTGCCCTGAGCCACCCAAGACTTCAAGCAAATGACCAGCAAAAGGATACAAAGAAGGGGAAGGAAAAAAAAAAGGAGAGAGAAAGAAAATCCATTGACATCTACCACTGGCACAACCTCAGCCTGAATTACACATCCGAGCTGGGCTCTTAGGAGCTGAACTTGCACTTCAAGCATGACTTTAGAAACACACCACTGTGCTTCCCCCTAAAGAAAACACCAGGCCCTTCTGGGAAAGAGCTGTTCTGTGTCCTACAAACAGAGCCCAGACTCAGTGCTGGTGCCCAGAGGTCCCGCTGATCTCAGAGGGGAGCTCAGAGAGGGACAGATCTGGTTGAGTCCTTGCTTACAACAGGCTGCAGCCTGTTCCCCCACTGCCCTGGGGCTGACACTTTTCATGCTTGTCACAGCTGAGAAGCGATTTTTCGGGAAGGCTTAAAGAAAATCCATTTCTCATTTATTCAGCATTTATTTATAGCTGCAGAAAAATTGTCCAGCTACCGCTTTGCAGTCAGACACCCAAACCGGCTCTGAGCACCACAACCTCTCTACTTGGCTCCTGCTGCAACAGCTCTTTTGGGAGCACAAAGGGCCACAAATGGGTCTGTAAACCTTCCCTGCTGGGTCTGAGGTGCTGAAGGAACATGAAACAGCAGTGACTGCAAAGCAATAGCAAGTGAGGCCATTGTGCAGCACAGAAGCTGCAGCTCACCTGCCTGGGCACTCTGCCCTGCCGAGAGCAGCAAGGGAGGCAGGAGACAGTGGTGGTGCTGCTGGCACGGGGGCATCGAGCTGCCAAATCCCTCCTGGTCACGCCCATCCCCACTGCACAGCACTCACCTCAGCTCTGCTCCTATTGTAAGGGTGGAGAACAGCAAAACCTTAAACCTGGCATTTTTATCTGATCACGGCAACAAGCAAACGTACAAAAAACTAATCCTTCTCTGAGCAGGGCACTCAGAGGTGCTTGTCAGCCCAGCCAGGCTCGGGCTTGCCACTGCAAATACAAATCTGTCTCCTAAAGGCCACGAGATGTTACATTCAATACCATCAGGAGAACCAGCAGCTCAGGGAACTCAGATTTCCCTCCATGAACACTTAAGGGCTCAGCAGAAAACAATCCTTTGCTCCCCAACTCAAGGGAATTCTCTTCCCTGCTGTCATACATCTTTTGGGGGTTTTTTCTAACAGACATAATGCCTTAGGCTTTTATAAGCAGAATGCCACCACAGCCAAAATGTTCCATGTCCTGCTGTTTCTGTGGTGGCTCTGAGCTGGGACAACAGCTGGTATGTGGCTACCACTGCTCAGAGCCCAGAGTACTCTTCAGCACACCCCAAGCACCAAACTCAGCTATCCCCTCCAGTAACCAAGCATCATTCACCAGCTCTGACTGCTCTCAAAGCAGCACACTGCCAGGAGAAGCATCACGGGGCAGCACCTGGCACCCCCCTGCCACCCTCCATTCCACTGCCCCCTCAGCAGCTCTGCCACCCACAGAGCACAGCAGAACCTCCACAGCAAGACAGTGCCAAGAGCTTGGGAAATCTATATTGGGATCTCATATGTCAGTTGTTTACAAGTCGATGCAGTTCCTGAAGCAAATGCCATAAACAGGAGGAGAGAAATCTGTGCTGGAGCTCTCCTAAAACACAAGGATGTCTTCAGGGCAGGACATACTTTTTATCTGTGTGCATGAGCAGCTTGCACTTACAGATGCTTCTCTCCAGGGTGGTGCTCAGGTGAGCACATGGCGCCCTTCAAACAACCAGGCACCAGTTTCCCATGCAACGATTTCCTGAACAAGGCACACTATTCTAGCCCTTAGCAGGATGGGCTAAGAAAAACTTGTATCATTTACGGAAGTAAACACACCTACCTCCTTTTGAGAGGCATCAATTTCTCTGCTCGAGTCTTTTCAGCACAGCCTGGGCATCAGAAAGGGCCTCAGAGAAAACACTTTCATACCGAAGAAAGAAATCCAGTTTACAGCTTTTGCTCTCTGCTGCTGTGCGAGAGAAACAAGATGAGTTATTTGCTAATTGAAGGGATTCGCAGAAAGCATGATGTGACTGAAAGGCATCGGTTTGTAACCAGCACATTGGCTATAATAGGAAAACTGTGACTTACAAATCCCTTCTGAAGACATCACACAGCCTGGGAGGGAAAACTAACGGTTTATTTAACACCAGTTATAAATGGAACATTTATTTTAAACCCAGTACAGCCTCTGTTTTCCTCCCATGCTGAACAGGGGTTTAAAGGATAAGGCAGCATTAGCAGGCAACTCTGTTCACTTGCTGTTAGACAGACTGTCTGATCAGCCCCATGTCCTGCACAAACACAGATCCCACTGCACGGCAGATGCATTCACACACCCAGGCATGAAAAATTTTGCTCACTACAGCTCTGGCAAAATGGTGAGCGTGAAACAACTGCAAAAGCCAAAGGAAGAAAATCCCTGCGGAACAGGGTGTTGCTACCAACCCAGGGCAAACTAAAAAGACCCAACATGGAGGAAAAGATATCCCATAACAGGAAAATGTGAGCCTGTGTTGCCAACAGGAGGCAATGCTGTGCCCAGACTTGAGGAGTCTCACCTAAATCCCTCGATCGCCCTTTCCCCTCTGGAGGCTCAGCAAGCTCTGGAGGCTCTTCCACACAGCCACTTCACTCAGCATGGGCAGGCTGGTCAGGGCCAGAGCTTGAATCCTCCTGGAGGGACCTGGAGACATCCAACATCAAGTCCTCGTGAACCCAGGTGCAATTCACAGTAAGTTCCTGGCCAGGAGGAGAAACATCTGCTTCCATTTCTGCTTCTACAGGGCCAGGTAAAGGGAAAACTCTCTGAATGAGGAGGATATCTGTTTTTTCTTCTTTGAGTTTTCCAGACTGGGGCAGGTTATTAGCTTCAGCTTTGTTTTCAGACGAATCTGCTGCCTGGTTGGAGACTCCTCTCAGTACCTGGTCCCGAGGAGAACAGCTTATGAGGTCCCTGAGGAGGCTTTTGCAACTAAAAAGCCACATCAAACATCTGCAGACTATCTGCCACGGAGATAACTTTGGTGCAATTGTGTTTCCCCAGTGGGAGTTTGCCACTGTACATCATCTCCAGCAAGAGTGCAAACTCCTCAGGCATCACCACAGAAGCATCAATGGAGATGCTGTCTGTACTGTCCAAGAGGGATTTAAACAGCAGGCTGGCAGCAGCCAAAACTACCTTGTGTGCTCTAAAATGCACGTCCCCAGTGAAGATGGTGCAGTCACAGAAGTGCTGCTCCTTGCACAGGGTGTACAGCTGGGGCAGCAGCTGCTGGCTGTAACTGGGGAGCTCCATGGCACCCACTGGCCTCCTCTCACCGTGGTCTCCACGCTGCTCTCACAAAACCCAGCTAATGACAAGGAAAGGGACCCTGTCAGCATTTTGCTCGGCAAGACAGAAGAGTAAGTAAAAACTACTTTTCAGTTTACAAATTTCAGTAGTTTACTGTGCTGCAGTTTTGTGGTTACAGCAAGATCCCCATTCTGAACTCACATTCCACGAATTCAGCAGTTTACCCTGAGACCTAAAGAGCCTCGATAGCGTTCAAACCTCAGTGAGCAGATTTGGATTGAGCACTGAGTCCCAGGAGCTGTAAAAAGGGAGCAGAGCCTCCCTGATGTGCCATACAGCTCACGGAGGTGGGAGTGCCCACCAGATCAGGCACTGCAGTGCCAGGCTGTGCCTGCAGCCAGGGGCTGGAGCTGATGCTGAATTCAGCAGCTGGTTTCTGAAAGGACAGGTGGGAAAGCAGGGCAGGAAGACCTGTTCAGATCATCTATGAAACACAGAGGAGAATCTGAGAAGCTAGTTTTGATCTGCAAAGCACTAAGTGGTTTGGGACCGGTTCATTTTCTCCCTACATCACTGATAAGATGAGCAGGGCCACGTGAACATTAGAGATAGAGGTCTGCTTGCAGCCCAGGTCCTTCAGCACCCCTTTCTCAGCACACCACAGTCCCAACTCATCAATTTACAAGTCTTTGTCCCCAAGCTGTAATTTTTTTGCAGAAGTCCAGAGCCCTAAATCTCATCTACCAGAGCCTTCCTTCTGCTCCCCCCCTCCCCACCCTGTTGCAGGAGGGAGAACATATAGAACATCTGCCAACAGAATTTTGCATCAGCGGGATACCTGGAGTTTTTATCTAAGCTAGACAAGATAAAGATGTCACTGCCTTGTCTACACACTTGGATGCCTAACACTAGTGCAGGCCACAAAACAGCATGAACACCAGAGAAAGAGCACCTGGATGGACACAATTTACATGACCTTCAACGCTTAACATCTTTGCACTCAGCTTCCTGCTCTCTTGCAGAGAACAGGACTAACACTGCCTGTCAGCAGGGCATGAGCTTTAAGGAGCACATACTCCACCTCAAAGCACTGCCTCTCAGGAAAGCAGGCTCAGAGCAGCTCCCAACACTGCAAGTCACAAGCAGACACTGGGCACAGGCTGAACTGGCACCTTGCTTCTTCAAGGCACAAACCCCTCTGGAGCTCAGCCTTTGTGGGAAGCAGGGCTTCCTATCCACAGGCAGGCAGGATCCCCCAGCTGTTATTCTGAGTGGCACTGCCTGTGGTGGCTGTGGGAAGACAGAAGAAGCTGAGAGGTATCACCTCATCCCAGAGGTACAGACAGCTGAGCAACTGGTTGGTGGATCCCAGCCATGCAGGAGAGCTCTCCTGAGCGGCCAAGAACTCCCACATGCTTTAAAGATGAAGTGCTATGGAACGTGTTTTTCAATCACCAGGTGAAGATCCCAGATGGTTTTGCCATCACCTCAAAGCAGAGGTGTCCTGCTCCCCATCTGGGTACCTGTGAAGCAAGGGCACATGGTGGTCAGGTCCTTCTCTGGAAGGCAGGAAAACCTGAGCGGAATGATAGCCCACCCTCCTGCTCCTCAGAGACAGAGCTTCTCCGGGCACATTGCTACCAAAGCTTGGCTGGTTTGCAGCTCATCTTTGCTGTACCAGATCCACCCCTTCAGCCATGCACAGGGCTGGCCACCTGCACTTCCAGCCCTTCCAACATGTGGGCTCTGCTCTCCTCCCACGCTGTTGTAAATCACAAGGAACCAAGCTGCCATGAGCAGAGTCACTGCTGGCCATGGGAGAAAAGAAAGACCTGATTCTTTTGCCAGGCTCAATGTAAATAGCATTTTCAGTCCACCCACTCTTTCCTGAAGCTGAAGGACTTCCAGTATCTGAGATGAAATTGGGTCTGCTGGTTAAATAATAATAGCTGTGGCTCTTCCTACAAAAGGACGAGCAGGAAACATCGATGTCCTGGAAGAGACGTCTGCTCACTTTGCCATGAATAGCCTTCTGCATGAAACCTATTGCTTGCACCGTGGCAAGCTGGAGGAAGCAGCAGCACCGTCTGCTCCCTCTATTCCTGGCAGGAATATAGAAGACATATTTGCTCATGACAGCTCGAAACAGTGAAGCTCTAAGCAGCCTAGCAGCATGTCCCCTTCTTCATTACAGCAACTCAGAGCACTGGAAAATGCGTCCTAAGCAATTAGCACAGACATATTTGTTTAAATACATTTTACTTCTTTAATTATAGGGGCCCAACAACCCAGTACTGCCAAAGAGAACAGGCATTTGTAACAAGGGGTGCTGGCCAAGACCAGCCTCAAGGCAACTGCCCCCTACTTAGAGCACACTTCAGGCTTTTATTCAAAGCTTAGAGCCAGAAGGGACCACACCAGCAATCTGATTCCTCATCCATCACTGCCTCCCAGATTTCCAGGCTCATAACTTGGGTTTGGCTAAAGCCTCTCTTCCAGCAAGGTGCCTAGTCATGATAAGAACTGATTTTCAGGGGGAGGACCCTCCATCGCCACAGTTGTTCTAACTGTTAATTTACATGTCTTCTTTCTCACCTGAGTTTGTCTGGCTTCATCTCCCAGCCATCCTCTGGATGACTTCTGGGAGAGTTGGCTGGAGGACTGGGTGGAACTGGGAATCTCTGAGAGCAGGTAACTGATCCTTCAGCAGTGATGAGTGCTGACAGAACATGAGCTGTCTGCCTCTGCCAGCAGCACTGGTAGGAAATGGCCAACTGTCATGTCTTCATCTTAAAGCTGCTTCTCTGCAGCCCTCCTGGGACATACTGTCAGTAAACCAAGACAAAGACTGACTTACTTGAGTCACAAAGGGGACAAAGGAGACAGGGCATTTGCCCATCTGAGCTGCACAAAAAACAGCCTTTGCAAAATTAATCCTTTGATGGGACATCTTAAACCCCATCCTTCCAGCTTTCCAGGGAGAACACCAAGATGGCTTAAGAGTTTTCCTTCCACCAGCTTCCACTGAGACTGTGAAATAAGCAATTTAAGCCAAATTTTCAACAGTGCCTAAAGTTCCTAAGGCTCTACTTGACAACATGTCAATAAATGTCCCCCGTCATCCAGAAGCAGCAGTTGCCATCTGTGACTGCTCTCAGGACACCCACTTCAGCAAAATGCCCCTTCTTCTTCTGAACTCCCAAGCAGAGGTGGTCCAGAACAGGTCTGCAGCAAACATCACCCTCCACTGTTCAGTTCCAGCTCATTCCACCTTTTCCCAGGTATTCCTGCCCTCCACAACTCCACAGTTTGAGGGAATCACGTCTTTTTCTTTAAGCTATATTAGGACAGGAAAAAGATCTGTTGAGAGCAACAACCTTTCTTCACAGAGAAGGAGGAAAGATGGACACCCAATTCTATCCAAATAACTAAAAAAGAGTGCCCAAAATTAAATTACTTCTCTTCATTATTCATATAATTACTTCCATCTAGATCCAACAGATTCAAAAGCCACCCACATCACCAGGTTCATCAAAAGATAATTGAAATTTAGGACCAAGAGCTTTAGCAATTAAGACTCTGCAGAGACAGGTGGTCCAAAGGTGCATGGATGAGACCACCCTTCCCTCACAATTCCTGCTGCCACAGTACCCACACCTTTGGAACACCCATCACAAGGCACAGAAAGAACTTTAATGTCTCTAGGGCCTTAGCAAAAGGATTCTGTATGTCCCTCATTGCCATAACTAAGGATTTTTGCTGCCATTAATAACACCAAAAGCTCTTTCTGCATCGATCTCAGTGGCCAGCTTGAGGATGTGTTCCATGCCTGAAATTCCTTCTGGAGCAGGCTTTTCGTAGCTTTAAAATAAACCCCAAACCAACTACTATTGCTGCACGCTACCAAAAAATGAAGCACTCCCAGCACAGTGGTTCTGAAAGGCACAAACCCACAGCCTGCTGCTCCCTCTGCTGCCGGCACAGCACAGCCCAGCACTGCCCAGAGCCAGGCAGAGATGGAGAACTTGCGGTGCCCACATGGATAATGAAGCTTCAAAAAATCAGCCGGCACACCCGATGTGAAAGTAGAAGAAAGCAAGTCCTATGTGAGTTCTAAAAAGCTGAACCAAAGCAGGCAGAAAACAAAACAAAACAAAACACGAAGTGGACAGAAAGAGATAAGCAAAATGGAAGAATCCAACTTCCCTGTCTTAAGTAAATGCCACTTCTGCTGGAGGTGACGGGAGGCGCTCACAGGAGCACCCCTCAGCCCTCCTGCTCCCCAGCACTCTCTGCTCAGGGAGCTAAAACCTGAAGTGGTCACTGAAGCAGGTGCCAGCCCACAGAGTCTCCTTGCCCTGTGAGAGGGGCTCACCCCATCCCGGCCCACTTGCAACCACTCAAAGGCTCATTTCACAGTTCTGATGGAAATCAGTGAATTCAGCAGGACGGAAAGCTGGAATTCATCTCTCATGTTCCTCGACCCTGGGAATGACACTGGCCTCTAAACGAGGGGCAGTGTTTTGTTTTTAGCTCTGAGGAGTTAAGGGCAGTGACAGCCTTAAATCACAATCTGAATATTTTCTGCGTGTGTTTACCAGTTTCCTGTTTTTCTGTTACCAAGATGATGATCTTACAATGAGGGTTATTGGAAAGCCAGAAAATCAAGGACTGCAATTCAATTTTCTTACCTCTCCCACCAAAAGTAATTCAGTCTTTGAAGTGCTGAAAGAGGCTTGAGGGGTCATTACTTGTCTCTGGGGTGCTCCAAAGGGGCAGAGCAGGCAGCTCGCCCAGAGGATAATGTGAAATCCAGCACAAGGAGATAGGGCACACCAATTTGTTTTTCAATCTATTTTGTTGCAGTTCAGAGCATCAGTGCAGACTGATAACAGAGGAAAATAAGCAACACTTTGACTAAATTCAGCGCTCCACAGTCTCTAAAGGCAGCAGAATATACCGCTCGAACCCCACGCATTTTGTCTGCACTGATGCTCAGAACAGAAATATAAACAGATTGAAAAACAAACAGCTCTGCTCCAACTCTTAATGTTAAGCTTTCTGTTACTCTTCAAACCGAGGGCTGCCTCAAAAAGCGAATAAAATCACACAGTGGAAAACCTGCACAAAGCCAAAAAAATGCCAGTTTGCTCCAGTCACTGCTCAGCCACAGATCACTGTTCCCAAGAACACTGAAAAGTGCTAATTGTATTTTGCAGGTTCCCCTAACATCCCCAAAAAACAGAAGCTGGACATTTGAACTGCTGTTTGTAAGGCAGGTTTACATCAGCGAACTGTGTGTTGTAATTTATTTGTGACTTGTCAAAACTACACTAGACCAGTTTTTGTGACCCATTTTGCATCAGTAGAAGCACGGGAGACATCTGTTCCCACAGCCAAGGGCAGACATGGCTCAACACACCCCTGAGGTGCCTTGATCCAAAGGCCTGTTTAAGCACACAGGGAATTAAAAAAAAAAAAAAAGCTTGAAAATGACATTTCTCAAGCGTGGTCACCCCAAAACAGGTCCAATTCCCTCAGACTTCTTAGTAAGTACACACAATTACTGTGAGCTGAGTCTATGGACATCTGGACTTTCATCGCTGTCTCCACCTGCTTTGGGCCATCCGAGGCATCTTCTCAGCCACAAAATTCCATTAAGCCCTTCAACAACTCTACAAACGTGAGCGTTTTAAGACACAGCAGAGGAAGATCCAGCACTGTGAAAGCCGAGTGGGGTTTACCCCAGGAAGCCAACGCTCTTCCTCCACCTCCTGGAAGAACTCTATAACTGCTGAGCTGCTTTTCAGGTGACAACAGGCTCATCTTTGGCACCTTCTTTAAGTGTATGTTGAGGCTGCTAAAATATAGTGGAAAGAGATGAAACATGAGCAAATGAGGAGGGCTGAGAGGCTGGGAGAGGACCTCTGTTCCAGCTTGTGCTCTGACAGGCTGTTTCCTGCATCACCCTGTCTTTGAATGGGGGTTTTAACCCAAATTCCTCCTCAAACACAAGACGCTTGGCACCTCTTAATCAAAACCCTGCAGAGTCCTGCTGCCTTATGTCATGTCTGGCCCATAGGTGTGTCAGCACGGGAGAGCAAACTGCCCCCCAGACTCACCCTCTGTAGGGAGGAGCTGGGCTTCACTGACCAGAACCCACCACAGCACCTTTCTGTAAGACATCTGACCTGACCTGGGAACAGGGTCAGCCCTGCTGCTCTCTTCTCACTGCTCCTCTGTAGCAGCTCTGTCGAGCTGGAGATCGCACAGGAAAAAATGGATCCGACTGCTCAGTTTTTTGGTATTGTGCAAAAAACCTATTTATTTGTCTCTTGAAGGCCCAGTCTTGATGGATCATCGAAAGGAATGGATGTGATTATTGGATGTGATTAGAGAGGAATGTGCTGTGGCCATAGGTGTGAAAGCAAAAGATAAACCCCCTTCCAAGCCTACCTTTAAAAAACATCCTGGAGAGGGTCACAGCTCAAAGAGGCCCTGATGCACAGCTAATGACAAACACCTTTGGAGGGTCAGTGGTACCCAGCGGGCAGGTAGAGCCAAAATTCCGGTGGAAACATCTTTTATGTGTAGGTTACGAAAAGAAAGGCCCCTGCCACATGGGATCACCCAGCTCCCTTTGGCAGAGGGAAGGCGGGTAGTGTTTTAAACGAGAGGCAAAGTCGTTTTTTGGGCACCCGCGGAGCACCTACAAAGGCTCGCTCCGATTTAACACAGCACCCACGGGTGGGGCGCGGGGGTATCCCCTCCCGGCCGGGATGCAGGCAGGGGCACCCCCAGGCCCCCCTCAACCTCCTGAAAGGCTTCGCAGGGGCCCTGAGGGCGAGGGAGGGACCCTCTCGTCCCTCAGCCCCGCGGAACGAGGCGAACCGCCCCATCCGCGGCGCGGGGCTGGGGTAGCGAGGGCGGGGGCGGCCGGAGCTGGGACAGCCCGACGGGGTCGCAGCCCTGAGCCCCATCGCCGTGGTTTTTACCTTTATTGGGAGCGGCGCGGAGGACGCGGCAGGCGGGCGGCGGCGGGAACAATAAAACCCTCAGCAACAGCCGCCCTCGGCCCCGCCCGCTCCCCCCTCACGGCGCCGCCATCTTGAGGCCGCGGCGGAGCCGCCTCCTCCCCGCGGTGTCTTCAGTGGAATTCTCTGTCCCCCAGGCTGACTTTTCTCACCTTTTGTAAAGGTGACTGATGTAGTCAGATAACTTCTGCAACAGGAGTTGCTTAATGAGGGAAAGAACTCTTTGTGTTTCAAGCATTGCGTGAGGTCACATCGCCCAAATAAATATGCATTAGGTAGGCGGAGAACATGTGTTAGATAGGCGGGATCATGCGAATTTTACTGTGTAAAAGACGTATCTTTTTGCCCCTTGGTGTACTTGGTTTGTGGAAACCTACACGTTGCGTCTTGAGCTGAATAAACATAAACATAAACTCCTTTCTGAGCTAGAAACGCTGTGTCTGTACTTTGAGAGCTCCTGAGGTCGCGAACACCACCCCTAAGGGGCCCGCCGACCGTGGCGGCTCCTCCCGCCGCACCCTCACCCCGTGCCCGCCGCACCCTCACCCCGTGCCCGCCGCACCCTCACCCCGTGCCCGCCGCACCCTCACCCCGTGCCCGCCGCACCCTCACCCCGTGCCCGCCACCTCAGGCGCTCTCACAGCCCCCGCGGACAGACATCGGGACGGGCTGCCCGGGGAGGTGGGGGACTCACCGTCCCTGGAGGTGTTCAGGGAAAGACTGGACGTGGCGCTTAGTGCCGTTGTCTAGTTGACAAGGTGGTGTTGGGCCATGGGTTGGACTTGATCCCAGAGGCCTTTCCCAGCACCAGGCCTAACCCTGGGGTGGTGAGGGGGGTGTGTGTGTCACAGGCAGGGACACCAGGGTGGATGGCTGCCCCCGGGGCGTGCGAGGGGCAGAGGAGCCCTGGGATGCTGAAGACCACCGTGCTTGCCGATGTTCTGTGCGTGTCAGCCGTGTGTCGGCGTGCGGCAGGATGCAGGGTGGGAACAGGCTGTTCTCAGTCTGTGCGCCGGCATCCTGCTCTCAGGGCAGGGGTGACAGGACTCCGGTCTGTATTTCTGCCATAGCACGGGTGCTCCTTGTTCCTCCCTGAGACCCCGAACTGTATTTCTGCCTTAGCGTGGGTGCTCCTTGTGCCTCCCTGAGACCCCGATCTGTATTTCTGCCATACAGGTGCTCCTTGTGCCTCCTGGACACCTCGGTGCGTTTACGTTCCGGGTCTCCCTGTCAGTAACCTGACCAGGCCCATGGCTCACACAAGGTCTCTGGGTGAATTTCGTTTCAGCAGGTCTGAGAGCTTCCAGATGGCCCCAGCAAGCAGGACTGGCCCTGCCTCCAGCAGCCAGTGCAGGGGACAGTCGGAGGCCACCGAGTGGCCCCGCTGGCCTTGCTGAGCCACAGCTCTGCAGGGACTGTGCCTGTGCCAGTGCTGATGTGACCCCTCTCCTCTCCCCTGTGCCACCGTGGAGTGGGCATTCTCTGCGCTCTGCATGGTTGGACACCTGAAAACTGCCGGTCCCTCTGTGCTCAGCTGCGACAGGGCTCTGGGGAAGCTTTGTTTTTGACTAGTGTCACTGAGGAAGCAGAAAGACTTTGGCTGTGTTTTTCATGAAAAATAATAATTAAAAAAAACCCAGCCTTGCCTGGCAGCAGCAGGTTCAGGTGTGAACATTCACATTCCTTGGCCTGGAGGGGGGTTATCTGCTCCATCTATTGATAGATTGAGGAGGAGAGCTAATGAACTGGCTCATTTGCATAAACAAGTGCTAATTGCAGGATAAGTGCACAGAGGTGTGGAGAGTGATATCCTGGGCTGTGTGTGACCTGGTATAGGAGCACCAGACAGGCAGCAGGGCCTGGGACTGCGGGTCCTGGCGACTGCCAAGCCCTCTCCACAGGGATGCAGATGAAATTCTGGGGCTGGCATGTGGTCAAGCAGATCAGCTTGCAGACAAATGGGTATTAATTATAAACCCACAACGTCATGATGAGACCTGCTCTGCTCTGAGGCCTCTGTGCTCTGCCAGGGAAATGCCTCTTGGCCAGGATCCTTGGCCGAGAGTGGCACAGCAGCTATTCTGCCAGTACAATAGAAATGGCATAGCAGCAGTAGGTTTCAAGGTCACTTTCGATGCATGCAACAAAAGCAGGACAGGCTGTTTTCTTGTGGAGTTGTGGAGAGAGGTTCCTGGGGACCTGTTCAGACCAGAGTCCTTTGCCAGTCTCCTGCACTGAGTTGTCTCTGCTCGGGCTGTCAGTGCCCGCTCCACCAGTTTTCTCCTGAGTGTTCCTATTTTATATGCTGAAGGGATCCCTGTGAGAAAGCGCCGCACCCACATCTGGTTATTTTTATCCCCAGGCTGGTGATGATCAAAGCAAGGGGATGCTGAAGCCCTGAGAAGTCACCAGTGGCTTTTGCTCTGAAGCTGCTGTCAGCAGCTGACCTGGAGGTGATGCTCTGGCTGTGATGATGACCTGCTCCAGGCTGCCATGGGGAGAGACTGGCCCTGGCCAAGGAACATTGATGAGGCAAAGGGCAGTGACTGCTACACAAGGCACATCATCCCCATCACTGTCAGATCTGTGCTTGCTGCAGGGCCATCTCATTCTGTCTGTGGTGTGATGAGCAGGAGCTGTGTGTTGCAGCAGGTGCCTTCTCCGCAGCAGAAAAACCTTTCCTGCAAGACTGTCCTTGATGGCAGAGAAGATCCTGATGTCTCTGGTACCTTGAGATTTGGTCCTTGGGGGAGAAACTTGCAGTTCAGGCACTAAAAGCAGTGAGGTTTTGGCTACATGCTTGTGAGCCTGCCTGTGTAGTGTCTGGCTTTGTGTTGTGGTACTTCCAGCAAGCTCCTGGAGCAGGTACCTGTGGGAACAGCTTTTCGCCAGAATTAGAGAGAGGAAAAAGCTGAATGTCTATCCCTGCCCAGATCGAGCTAGTGCAGCAAAAGGTGATAAAGGGGTGGCTCTTTGCTGAAACCAGCTCTGCAGCTGAAATTGCTGTTTGCTGGACAGTGTCTGTGATTCAGGGTGGCCTGACAGGATGACAGCAGCCTGCTGGGAGAGCAGCTGTGGTCTTCTACCTTGTGGGGGATGGACAGTGGTGTAGGAGGTGACAGGACAGTGGCATGTTGAGAACTGATGGAAGAGAACAACACACATGTCTTCAGAGAAGCTGGGCAGACTTTCCTCCAAGGCTGGGGTGGGGTGGTCAGGGGCACCATGACACTCTGGCTGCAGGGACAAAAACAGATTCAGAAGTTCCCTTCCCCATCTCCCTGTTTCTGTCCCCTCTGCTGCTTAACTCAATGGGATTTGGGTCCATGCAGTGTAAATCAAACCGATGCCATGATCCAGGAGTAGCCTCCCCAAATAAGGAAAAGGGTGAGGAAACAGGAAACAAGAAGAGTGTCCCAGTATAGGTCTGTCAATTCCCACCACAGTAACTCCCTTGGAATCATCTTAATTCTTGTGCAGCAAGTCCTGGCGAGTGAAGCTATAGCATTGAGTGCTTGCTTTCCCCAAAGTGTAGGACTGTGGGATAAAGTTCATGAATCTCCACGGAACCCACAGGGGAAGCCCTGAGTGAGGTGAGCTGGTTTTGAGTTCACTATCCTGACAAAGATCACCTGAATATCACACAAAGGAGCCCAGGTGAGCATGTCTCCAGCTCCCCCTCTTACTGGGAGTGGAGTCAGGGGTCCCACAGATCCAAACAGGCCTTATCTCTTGTCCCTGGAAAGAGCCCCTCTTGCTGAGACCCAGCCCACTGAAGGAGTGAGGACTGCCCTGCCTTGTGCTGCCAAAACTGCCTCCACACAGCTTGAAAAGCTCACGGCAGGGAGTCAGAAGGGGTGAAACTCAACCTCCCCTCTGGAGCTGGGACACTGGGGCGCTGTCCTTTCCTCTCCAGAGGTCACGTCTTCTGAAGGAATGGGTCCAGGAAGTCTCCTGGGTGGGATCACTGCAGTGGCGAAATCCAAACCATGCTGTTTTCCCCAGATTGTGATGTGTGCATCTTTTCCGGGCAACGCAGACTTTGGATCTGCTTTTGATGCTCTTGGAGCATCTCTTGGTGACAGATGGGCTGTCACACGGCACAGATCCGCCCATTCGGGGCAAAAGAAGTAGGAGAAGACACAGACATTTCAGCTTAGCTCAGGCAGGGACAGCAGCGAGCCAAGCTCAAGGCCATGCGACCACATCTCTCCCCTCCTCGTTCACAGTCTCTTCTGCGCCGCAGCCTGGGTGGCAGCGAGCTCCATCCCTGGCTTGCGGCTTCTGCTTTGAGCACTTGAGGGCACTGTTGGCGTTTGGAAAGAGGCAGATTTCTGCGTGAAAGATTTGTTTCGTGTCACACCGTGCAGAAGCACATCAGTTTTGTGGCTTCCATTGGAACACTGCTGTTCTCAGGGGTTCGTAGCTTTGGCCTGAATGCTCCATCTCGGGCAAAACCTTTCACAGAAAATATCAAGTCATGCGGACTTAATTTATCTTCCTTTTTCTGTAAACATTTCTCCCTTCCATCTTTTTAACCCCAAGGCTTCTCTCTTGAGGGTCAGATCTCGGGGCTGCACAGTAGTTCTCAAGAGGAAGCAGGGAGTTTGATCGCTTCACCTGCACAGATCCTTTAAGTTTTCAAAGCACTGTTGATGCAAGGAGGCACAGCCTGTCCATGTGTGGACAAAAATCTCCTTGCTCCTGGTGTTGGTCTCCAAGGGAGCTGGAATCACAGGGTGTGCTGAGGGTCAGTGCTGCACACAGCTCTCTGCTGGAACCTGTGCCAGAATTACTATTTACATGTGCTGGCATAAAGTAATAGCTAATGGAGCAGAACACCATGCACAACCCCTCCGAGCCGTCCCAGAGGACACGCTGGGAGTTACCAAGCAAAGTGCACTCTCCATGTACCAAACTCCAGATTTCCTCCCACCCCAATCCTCCCCTCTCCTGGAGCTCCCACTGGAGCAGCTGCTTTATGGCAGAGAAATCTCTATTTCCCCTTTTGCCCCATCCTCTTGTCTTTGCCAGCAAATTCCAGGGTTGTAATAACAGTTGCCCTGTTATTCCAGCTAAATTGCCCTCAAAACTGAGTTAGATGATGTTGTGGGGAAGGGGACGTTCCCGTTTAGGAAGAGACTGTAAATGGGATTGGAATACTTCACTGCTGTGTTTCTCCAGCCAAAGTGAAGTTTCACTGAAGAGGTGGATGGTGGCACCCAGGCTGACTTTGTAATGCCCTCTTGTAGTTCCTGGTCCACCAATTTCCTTGGCTTTTACTTCATTGCTTTTTATTGCAAAGATTCCCAAGGGAGACCATCTCCGTGGCATTTGCTATTCCTGCTCCCTTCTGTGGGGTATGTGGGAAAAGAAGTCTTGTGTCCAGGTTCCCACAGGATACTGGGCTGCATCCCCTATTGCTGAGTGTGGTGGCCCAGTGTCTGAGAAGAACATGTTGAGAACATCAGGCTTTCCAAAGGGCACTGCCCCTTCTCCATCAGATTCTGACTTGTGTGGCCTCTAGAAAGTCCGGTTCCCAGGCTCTGTGGTTGCTATTGCAGCTAGCACATATCTGTGATCCATTCCTAAACACGATCAGGTTTCTTCCAGTCTTTCCACAGACAGGTTGGAGTTTCAGGAGGCTGCAGAGATTCCTTTCAGAATGGGGCACAGCACTCGTCTTCAGCTGAGCATCAATATCCAGTCCTGGCACCACTCCAGGCATGCCTTCATCCTCCACTCAGCATGCCTAGGCATCTGTCCATGATGTCAGCTCTCCAGTCCCTTGCTATTAGTGCCTGGCCTCTTTCAAGCAAAATCCCACCCTAAATGCGACCCAAAGCTCACCCCTCACCTGCTGGTAGGAACTACTGGTACCTGTCACATTGATTTTCTGTGATCTCACCAACCTTGCTGTACAAATTATTGTCCTGCCACTGTACTCACATATGTTGGGATCTTTGGGACACCCCTTGGGTCTCTCCTGTCCTCACACAAATGCTATAACAAAGTAACAGGCTGCAGATCCATCTGCGTGTGTGGTGAAGGGGTTGCCCAGCTCTGCTTGAACTCTTCTCTCTCAGAGCTGATCTCCAAAGCTCCTCAGGAGGGGCTTCATGGTGAGCAGGGATCGCTCAGCATCTGCAGTGCAGTGAGCTGGGGGTTCAGAGGCCAGAGGCTGCAGTCAGCAGCTCCTGTTCTCTCTGAGCACAACCTCCTTCCTATCCATAGCTGCTGTTAGCAGAGCAGCAAGATCCTGGCTTAGCAGGATCCCTGCTCCAAGATCTGCAAGCTGCAGACTGTCCTGGACACTGAGCACATGCAGTTCCTCCACTACTTTGCTCCCTCCACAGGCCCATGCTGCTGCAGAGTTCCCTGCTCCAGAATCAAGTATCTATTTCTTTCTCCTGTGCCTTGGCTTTAGGTAAAGCCCAGTATCCCTGTACTCTCATTTTTTCTCGTGACAGCACCCATCAACACCTCTCTCAGCTGTTCTAGTGCTTCAAACACCATTCCTGAGCTGAAGGGTCTGTTCTTCCAGAAATTGTGTCCTCATTTAGATAATAAAAGGTTTTCCTTTCATTTTCCTGCCTTTGCTCCAGGTGGTCAGCTCTCCTCACAGTCTGTTTTCCCTTCCATGCATGTGCCTGGGTTTGTCTGCGATCCAGCATCCCCGGTGGTCTGGGTCCCTACATGTTGTCCATTTGCTCTGTTTCTAGGTGCTGATTTGTTTTCCTATTAATCTGCCTCCCTCCCTTCCTCAGCTCTCCCTAGACTGACTGCTGCCAACATGTTTCACGTATCCTGTGCTGCGTAATAACCCAAGGGAAGGGGGCTCGATGCCTGGACCCCGGGGCTCTGTAAGAGCTATTTCCAGAGGTGGCAGGTGCTGGCGGGGCTCCAGCCTTGCTGATTTAGTTGCTCTCCCTCCAAACGACTCTCCATGGCACATGTCCCTCTGCACGTCCCAACCCAGTTGCTGCATGGGCCATGTTCCTGCTGGGGTCAATCCCTCTCCGTCCCTTTTTGGCCCTCAGCACAGGCAGGCAGCTGCACACCAGTGCCTGCTGCTGGCTGGAAGGGAAGAGAGTGCTTGGCCTTCCCACCATCTTGCTTTGCTTTTTCTGCTGGAGGAACGGGGGATGGAATCTCCTGCAGTCCCCTGATGGTTCCAAGGCAGTGTCATGGTTTGGATCACGAGCTCCTCCCTGGGCAGGAGTGTTGAGCTGCAGAAAAGAGAAGGGCTTGATCAAAGAATCATAAGATGGTTTAGGTTGGAAGGGACCCTAAAGCTCATCTCTTTTTAACCCCCTGCCATGGGCAGGGACACCTTCCACTATCCCAGGTTGCTCCAAGCCCTGTCCAACTTGGCCTGAAACACTTCCAGAGATGGGGCAGCCACAGCCTCTCTGGGCAACCCGTTCCAGGGTCTCACCACCCTCACAGGGAAGAATTTCTTCCTAACGTCCAATCTAAATCTACCCTCCTTCAGCTTAAGGCCATTCCCCCTTGTCCTGTCAAGGGGGATGTTCTCCATCACTCAGCCAAGCATCCTTCCTCCAGGCCTCCATCACAGAGGACTTGTGCCCCAAATACTTCACAAGGGTCCTTTCTCATGGACTGGGACCTGTCCTGTTGTAGGATCAATGGAGGCCAAGTGGGAGAGGTCCTGATGGCTGGCATCTAGTGAGGTGGGACCTATCCCTAACTGATGCAGGCAGAGTAACCTGCACCCCATACATCACCCCTTGGCTATCCCAGTCCAAATGCCAGGTAGGACATTTTGGGAAGTGGTGTTGCAAAGGAGGCTTTTTTTATCAGGGGAAATCAATTTATGGGGTTGCTGAAGGTCATCTCTCCATCCTCATCCACAGCTTGCTGTCCCCATGGTCTGCTGACACCTTTGTTTGTGTTAAAGATTGAGCTGTGGGGATGACTTGGGGGGTTAAATATAACCCCCTATCTGCTTTCTATAGCACTCACAGTCAGCTGGATAGGAGCAGTGGAGGGGATGACAAGGCCCTGAGGGGAAAGAAATTATTAAAATCATCTTTGTCCCCCAAGAAAACATGCTTCTGGGAAGGGGAAAGATGACCTGAAACCTGGGCATGGGAGGATGGAGTCAATCTTCTGTGTCCAGGGGTTACCCCCAGCTCCCTCTGCCATCACAGAGGAGCCCTCAGCTCTTTCTGATGTGGGAAACCAGCTCACCACCAGCCAACCTTACTGGGCAACTTCATCCTGACTCGGTTGGCACTGGCACTGAATTCCCTCAAAAATTCATCATATTTTCACATGGGAGGAAAGTTCAGGCTCTGCGTGAGCTGCCCCTGCCCAGCAGCCCAGACCTTCTCCTCGGGCTGCCCCAAGCCATCCTGCTTCCCTGGGAGCAGCCAAAATTATGGGCACTGTTACTGCCCACAGACCCAGCCAGGGCTGCAGCAGCCCTGTCCAACCTGGGTCCTGCATAAATCACCAGGGCCTGGAAGTCACGGCCTTTATAAATATTGATCCCATCTTTGGGGAAGCTTACCAATTTCAGAGAAGGAGGCTTTTCTAAATAGCATTAAATAGAGATGCTGGAGTTATTCTTGGCTCTGTAAACAGCGTGGATCTGTGTGGCTGCCCTGTGTGTGGGGCTGAGTGCTCTGGCCTGAGCCTGCTCCCTGCTCCTGCTCCTCTCTCCCCTGGGGCTCCATGCCTAGGGGTTATTTATTTTGGGATCTCTCTGGGCAGGGCAGACATGGAAAAGGTCTGTCTGCCACAGAGCTCTTTGCAAAGGAAATGTTTTAGCCCCTCTGACTGTTTTAGCTCTGTCCCTACACACTGGGGACAGGTTGTGCATGACCACCTTCCCCTGCAGAGCTGCCTCAGGGCAACACTAACCCTGTGCCAGTTGTGTGGTGTTCTCTGTTCTAATGTATGGGACTCAGCAACAATCATCCTCTGGGAAAAACTCCAGTGGCACCTCCTCTGTACCTCACAGGCACCTGCACCACCTGGAAAAATGGAGAGGAGACTGAGAGATAATTTTCATATACTAAGGGCAATTCAATTAATAATTAAAATGATCAAGAGGCTGGAGGAGCTGCCTTGTGAAAAGTATGACAAGATTGGAATTAGTCATTTTGAAGAGTAGAGAAAATTGGGAGGGATGTGACTGAAGTTTGCAAAATCCCCAAGGGAGTGAATCAGGTGAAGCTGAAATCAAATCCTGAGACCGAGAGCTGGGAGCAATCAGTGGAACTGGTAGGATATCACTCTGAAACAGAGAAAAGGAAAGATTTCTTCATCCACCTCAAGAATCTGCTGCCACAAGAAGCTGTGGAGGGAGATGCTGTCAGCATGGTGAGAAAGGGATTAGAGCTAATGGAGAGCAGGAAATATCCAAGGGAACAGTCAGGCTTGCCTCTTCTGCTGCCCCAAGCCCAGTGACTGTGAATGCTGAAGTAGGAGGTTCTTAGGCTGCAGAAGGCTCCCCCAAAACAGCATCTCCTATTTGCCCTGTTAGCTGCAGGCTAGCTGGGCTGTAGCTCTGACCCAATAAAGTTCCTGTTCCCTTTCCTGTTCCAGTTTTCTTCTGCAGGATTTTTCCATGAGTTAGCACTCAGCTAATGGGGTATCTCAGCAATGGGGCTGAGGGGTGTGCCCAGGAGGATAAATAACCTCCACCCTCATCGTGGGAAGAACAAGCTCATATTGATAGGGCTGGAGCAGATGGTGTGTCCTGTGCCTGTGTCCAGGCAGTGAGACCATCCACACTCAGCTGCAAACACAGAACACCCTTGGCAGCTCAATTCTTGGCCTGCACAGCCCTGAAGTGCCTGTGCCTCATGCTGGAGCCAGAGGCCTTGCTGTGCCTCTGTGCTGGAGAGATGCAGCCCAGGGTGCATCTGCTTTTCCAACATATTACCCATAAATTATTGAGACTTTGGATGGGGCTCGGAGCAACCTGGTCCAGTGGAAGCTGTCCCTGCCCATGGCAGGGGCTTGGAATGAGATGGGCTTTAAAGTCCCATCCAACATGAACCATTCCGTGATTCTGTGATTCCCAGCTGAACGGGAGGCATGGTGTGACGTTGAGGCAGACCTAGGACATCATGATAATGAGCCATCTTCCCAGCCAGCTAACACTGATCTCACTGCAAGTGCTGCATGACAAGGAAGTGCTCATAAAGATATATAGGAAGCAACCCGGGATGGGTAAAATCAGTTGGGCTGAGTTAGGAAGAAAGCTTTTGTCTCCACCTCTCAGTTCCCAGTTTCACAGAGAAATTATTTAGAAGATCTTATGTCCTTCCCAGAAACTCATGTGTAAGGATGCAGCTGCACTTCTTCAGGATTCTGTATCAGGATGCAGGACTCCTCCCAGCCTTGGTAACATGCTTAGATAAACCTTGTCTGTAGCAGTGAGCTGAGGGGTGCAGTTCAAGCCCGGGATTTCAGCTTGAGCAAAGCATCGACTCTGGCTTCAGGCATGAGAGGCATTTCAAAACACAACTAGCTGGGTATGAAAGCTGCCACTGTCCAGCGACACAAAGCTGCAGATGAATTTCCCTCTTTTCCAAGTCCTTCCCAGGGTGATCTCAGTTCCTACCAGTAACTTCCTCAGTCATGAGTCTCGGTCAAGTAACTTGGACAAACAAGTGTTAGCCTTAAACTATTTTGAGAATATTTTCTGCTTATTTTCTATTTGTTCACCACACTGCCTGTCTGGGCTGCTTGGCCACATTTGGTGGCTTCTATTCAGTGCAGCAGAGAGGTGACCAGCTTGGCTGCCATGTAGGGAGCCTGTGGTTTAAGTCCTGTCAATGTCGGATGTCAACCTTTCTGCCACGATGCTTGTTTGAACCCTCTCACATCAGAGAAAGGATGCTTTAAGGTGCAAAGACCACCTACACAAAGCATCTTCATCTGACTGACCAGAAGGCATCTTACTGTGGCAGTGCTGAGACCTTCTTAGTGCCATGAGACGTGGAGGAGGAGCCTCTGCAGAGCAGAGCTACATTATTTGTATGCTGCTGTTGTTGTGATACCATCCAGTAATGCCCTGGGAACCCCTGCAGCATCTCCCAGTCTCCCTAATTCACACACTATGAGCTGTTGTGATGCCATAGAAGGTGCCTGGGGAAGTGATGAGTTCACTGACTCCTCCTGGACCAAAGCAGCCTGTAAAGGGTTTCTGCTACATCAGCTGCAGCCCAGCAGTTTTCATCACCATACTCGTGAAAGACATGACATGATATTGTTCCTTCCTAGAGGCAAGAGAGCAAAGTCCACAAATGAGTCTGAACATATTGTTAACCCTCCAGTATAACTGGGAAGAGGGAGTTCCTTAGGAAGGGTGTCTGGGGAGAGGGGCTGAGCTGCCCCATTGACACCTGCTTCTGCAGGACCCCACATCCCCTCTGCTGACACTTGAGCAGACAATGTCAGGGAAGTTCAGGCATGGTGATTCCCTGTTTCATGTTTTCTTTGAGAAAACTTATTTTCAGTTTTGTCCTGAGAAACCTAACCTCTTGCTTTCCTAGAATAAAGTTTAGCTCTGTTGGTCTAGAGCTGCCTTTTAGGAGAATTACAGCAATTTCCAAATGAGGCAACCCAGTGAGTTTGGGAGTTATGAGACCTGGGGGCTGCCTGGGGAAATGCTGAGGGAAGGGGGGACCCCTCACCTCCAAGGGTCCATCCCCTCACCAGCCAGGATCCTCTCCAAAGGAAAGGTGACAGTCTGCACATTCATGGAACCCTGCCCTTGGTACCTTCATGTTATCAACCTTGTCAGGCTGGGCTGAGATATGCTGCACTAATTCCTACAAGCTGAGCTGAGTGCAAGAAGGAGCAACTGAACTGCCACAAGGCCCCGCCACGACACTCCTGTTTCACCAAGTTTTGTTCTGTATAACTTCCCAGGAACTTTCTCCTCATGAAGATGCATTTTCAAAACATGTTTTCAAAATATCGGTCAGTGGCAGAAAGGTGGGGTATCAAATGAGCTCCCAGTAACATGGCCCTGATGGATCAATGAAGAAGGGATCAACAAGGAAGAATGCATCACGGAAGGGAGGCTCAATAGCAGAAATTTTGCAGTCTCGGGCAGGACTTGGTGCAAAGGAAGAGCAGCTTTGTGCCTCTCAGCCTTCACCAATGTCAATGGGAGCATGTGATGGAGATGGAGGATCCCTCTCGTGCCACCACGGGTCATTTCAGGTTTTCTTAGCTGAAAATTCACATTTTTAATTTAACCAAGACCAATACCTTATATGATTCAGTTCATATCCAGGGAAGAGTGGCCAGTCTATGTTCCAAGGCTGTGTGGGATGGAGAGTTTACCATGTCTCTGAGCTCCTTGTTCCAATGGTCAGTTATTCCCACTGTTAAAAATAGCTACTTTATCTTGAGCCCAACAACCACCAGCTTTGCTTTCCAATCCCTGGATCTTTTTCTGTCTTTTTCTGCCCTCTTAAAGAGCCCTTTGCACTCAAAGTATTCCCCCACATCAGTTCTCACAGACCATGATTAAATCACCTCTTAAAAACCAGATAAACTAAACAGATCATGTTCCATTAGTCTCTCACTGAGAATGATTTCTAGCCCTGGGATAATTTTCTAGTTCTTTCCTGAGCCTTTTCCAAGTTTTCACTGTGACTCCCAAGCATAAGCACTGAACCTGAATGTGCCATCTTGGTGATGATGTCACTAAAATCACATGCAGGAGCAGTGCCACCTCCGTGATATTCCCTGCCTGTGAATGGCAAGATCCTGTCCAGCCTTGCAGCAGCAGTTCTGTTCTCTGGCTTTCAGCTGAAGCCTGAACCCTGTCCAGAGTCCCCACTCTCTCTGTTCCATCATCACAGAGTGACCTGCACATCTGATATCAAGCCATCATTAAATGGTGACCAAAATGTCCCTGTTTTTCTGTATTCCAGTGCCTATGAACCCCTCATCCCTCCAGCTTGACTCTTCCTGTGCCACCAAGTATCCGTCTGTGTTTTTCTTTAGATAAGCTTTTATCCCACACCAGACAACCACTCTGTGCTGTCATTAGTCCCATAAACAAGCTTTTCCCATGATGTTCTTGTGCTTGCAGCATACCAGTTGCTTCCAAGAGGGAAAGAAAATTCTTGCTATGCCTTTGCAGTACAGCCCATTCCAGGTGATCTGTGTAGCATTAAATCAGGTATTTCTAGAATGAGAACCTTTTAGGAAGCGTCACAGGCAGTCCTATGTTTGCATTCTGGGAAGAGTATCATGGGGTTGGCAGAGGCAGTGCATCCCACTCTGAAAAGGCATCTGAAGTATTGAAAGGAATTGCCATTTGGAGGGATCCACCTTTCTTCTCCAACTGCAGAGAATCCCAGACAGCTCTTAGACTAGAGAGCAGAGTGAGGGAAGCCGAGTGACAGAGTAAAAGTCCTGTTTTTCAAATACCCAACAAGAGTCATAGAATCACGGAATATCCTGAGTTGGAAGGGTCCATCGAGTCCAGCTCCAGGCCCTGTACAGGACACCCCAAGAATTCCATGTGTCTGAGGGTGTTGTCCAAGTGCTCCTTGAGCTCTGGCAGCCTTGGTGCTGTGACCACTGCCCTGGGGAGCCTGTTCAGTGCCCAGCCACCCTCTGGGGGAAGAACCTTTTCCTGAGATCCAACCTAACCCTGCCCTGACACAGCTCCTTCCCATCTATCTGTAAAGGCTCTTAGTTAACAAAATATTTAAGAGGTTTTGGTGCCTCTTAATAATGCACTTAGAAATACCTTTGATGTTCAGAGGTGAACTTCAGTGAAGCACTTTGCAGTGGGAAGAGCATGGAAATGTCAGCTCGATCCTGCCTGAGCTGTATTGCTGAGGGTAGAGTGTCAAACCCAAGCCCTGTGAAGCCAGAGGCAACCTGGGAGGTTTCAGCAGAGGAGCTGGGTGGGCTTCAGAGCCACCAGGGTGAACCCAGAGCCCTTTGCTGTCTCCCTGCACATCCCTCTTGGCTCCGCACATGGTTGGGAGAAGGGTGGACTGAGGCTGTATGACCTGTTTGGTAGATCATAAGTTGCTTTATCTCAGCCATGAACAGGGCAGGGCAGCCTGGCCAGGCTGGGTGGGCAGAGGCTGCTGAATTTCTGATGAAATAGTTTAAAAAGGGAATTTGAAATAGGGGTGAGAGTGAATTCAGCTGAGAAGAAGGAATATTGTTCCCAGACATTAAGGATAATGGAATGGGGAACTACCACAGGGGAGAGAGGAGGACCCCAGCGTGGGTGCCAAGCATATGTCAGTCTGCACACCTTGGACCACGGGAGGAGGTCTCAGGAGCTGAGAAAGGCTTTGTTTTCAGAGGAATAGACTTTCCTGAGGGTACCCTCTGGGAAAAAGACGAATCTCTGGATCACTCCTGGCACCGTCTCAGCAGAGCTGTGCTTTCCCCAAACACCAGGAAAGAGCACTCAGTACCTTCTGCTTGTTCAACTGCACCTAAATATCCTGCTCCTTCCACCCCTCCCACCATCCATCCATGGGAACCTAGCAAATGCCAAGAAAGGAAAATAACCAACTCCAAAACAACTGTGTCTCAGATGGCAAAAGCCGGTGAGACGCTCTTCTGGCTTTTCTGGATGGCTTTTGTACCTGTATTTCCTTCACTCCTTTGCTAAGTTCCTGACCCAGGACCTGGCCTTTGCAACCCAGGCCACCCTGCAGTCCCCACACCAACACACACAAGCTCTGTGAGGAGGAGAACCTGGCAAAAGGACTGGGAAATATTGTCACTTCAGCTGAGGTCACTCTGCAGCCCATCTTCTACCCACAGACCTCAAATGAAGACACTGGAGTATAACCCTGGAACAAACTCAGATGTTATTCTCCAGCCTGTCATTACCCTGAGTCAGATGGAGATGAGTGAAGAGCCTCTACCCAGGCTGGATTGTAATCAGAGTGATGGAAAAGACCATTAGGTCATCTGGGCCATCTGCCTCCGCCAATACCCGCCTGTTCTCTGCTTCATGTTATCTAGAGCTGAGCTTGGAGTGAGTCAAGTGATGCAGCTTCCAGTTTCCCACGGGAGACTTTTCCTAATAAAACTAACAGCTGAGATGGAAACGTTTCCTGATATCCTGCCTAAATGTGCTGTTGCTCACACACATCCCATTACTCCTGCTGATCCTCCCGTGGGACTCTTTGAAATCACGTCTCTCCTTGGTGTTCGTACCCATCACCTTCCTGCTGACAGTTATGCTCAGATTTTCCCTGAGTTGCCATCTGGACAAGCTGCATTTTACTGTATGGTGGAAAGGACTCCAGACCCAAGGCTGCAAACAGCTTTCTGCATCCTTGGAGCCTTTGGACTCCTCCTAAGAAGCTGTATTCCCCAGACATTCTGCAAAGGGGAATATCCTGGAGAGATTTTTGTGCAAAATCTAGGATGAGGCTTAGAGAGATGGGCCATTGGGTCAAGTTTCTCATTATAGTTCTTTATCTTTTGTTCTGATCTAGTTTTCCCTCTTTAAAATTTAATCTCTGATTGCTCCAGGGATCTTCATCCCATTTCCACACTTAATTAGAGCTTGAAGCACCAGCAAGGCTCATGGTACCACTTGAAGGAATGCTCCAGGTGCCAGGTGACTTGAAGGTTTGCAGTTTGTAGAGAGACACAGGCATTTACTTGCAAGGTAGGAGATGGAAGAAAAAAGCCTGATAGGTAGATCTATAGGTTGAGTGGAGCACCCATTGCTCCTTGCAGCTTCCTCCAAGGACATGACTGGGAGCACAGTGGTGGCAGTGAGGTGTATGGAGAGGAAGGACCCTGAATGAGTCAGGGACACACACACAGGGTGTGCAAAATTGCAGGTATTTCCTCAGAACTGGACCTGCCTTTCAAAATACTTCTTACCATTAACTTCTGACAAAAACCTTGTCATGCCAAAATCCTGCCAAGATGCCTCAATGCCACCAGCCTGGGGATGCCACAATCCCTGAGGGGAACAGTGTCTTGCAAGGAGCAGAATGAGCCAGAATCCAAGATGGAGACCCTGTGCAGGACAGATAAACAGAGCCGTGACTGCAACAGGAAATTAATTTAAATTTAGAAGAAATAATTTTTTCCCTTGGTTGAATGAGATGGGAGATCCTCCTTCTGTTCTTCATTAAGCAACAAAGGGTGAAACCAACAGCAAATTGTGTGCAAACCACCCAACTGCGGCCCTGAACTCCTGAAACATCTTTATTCACTTAATCTGGGATTCAGGAAATTCTCGTCCAAGCCAGTTTTATTGGGTGGTTTGTATTGAGCTCTCAGCCTCCCAATCAGTAACAGATGAACAATTTTGCATAACATTTTTCTCCTGGATTTTTGGCTCTGCTCCTCCTTTCTAGCGGCTGAGCTGATGAAGCAGGTCTGTTGTTCATCCTTTTGGAGACACCAGCTTTGCTCTGATTCCAGGAATGACCACGGGCTGCCCTGGCTCTTGATCAAGGTCAAGTTCTACCTTTCTAGATTCACCTCCGTTGGTGGCTCATCTCCCTGTGTCCTCTCTCACCACCTCCCTCCTAACTCCTCCCTCCTGCTGCTTCTTCCATCAGGTACTGAGCCCATAAAGATCAGCCCAAACCAGGTCCCAGGTGCTGAAGGGCAGCAGTAGATGCTGATGAACTGCAGCGCAGCCTGACTGAGCTGTGTGGGCATCTGCTGATAAAACACAAGGCGGGGGCAGGCCCCAGATGTGGCTGGAGCTGCATGGTGAGGAGTAGTGCTCTGTGGGCTGACCTGCCCCTCAGCACCTCTCCAGGCAGGCGGCTGCTGGGCTTGTTTTCATTGTTCTCTCCTAAGCAGAGCTGTTGTGTTTGGGAGCAGAGCACAGATGGGTTTCTGTGTCATTGGGATACCTCTGGCACCAGTGACCACGTTGGCCCATGTGCATGGGCACACCTGGCACCACGTGGGACACACTGTGCCTGCAGACGTGTGCCAGAAGTGGCAGGGGTGGGGGGCATCTCCACTCCTCCCCATGGCCACGGTGGTGCCAGTCCACAGGGCTCCTCTGTCCCACTGGGAATGGATGCCATGTGGACCAAGGAAAAGAGCGAGACCCTGGAAACAAGGAGGACATAAAAGGCCTGGACAAACCCTAGCCCTCTGGCAAGGGGCTGCTCGTGTGTGTGCCCAGGGTCTGTGCACATGTGCACATGTGACTTGTCAGCATCTCTCTGCCTCCACCCCTGTGCCTTGGCTGCCCGGAGCTGCCAGGACTCAGTTGAAGGCCAGTCAGGAAATGAAATAGGTGCTATGTACCCCCCTTGTCCCCCCCTCGTGGGTGGGCTCCCTCACCTGCCTGTCACCCCCCGCGCCCCTCTGGCCCTCTGGCAGCAGATTTCACTGGATGATGTTGCCGCCTTGATGTTTCAGCGCTGCCAGTTCCCAGAATAACCCGGTCCTGGGGCTGGGGAAAAACACTTTGCTCAGCCCGATGTGTTTGCTCAGACGCTTCAGCCCAGGCTTTTATTATTATAATGCCTTGGAGATCTGGGGCTTAGAGGGGGATTTGCTGCCATGTGCCTGACAAAGAGGAGTGACCTCAGCGACACCGGAGAGCAGAGAGCGTATAAAACCTTTCTGGGCTCTGCGTAGGAGTGCCGCTTCCCTTCTTGGCTGCTCTCGGCTCCATCTGCTCTCTCCACACATGGGTCTCCCCTGATGGTCCCTCTTGGGTGGAGAGAGGACGGGGCAGGAGACAAATGTTCACTCAAATGGGCTTCACGTTATTTGCAGAGCTCCCAGATTCATGCCCAGAATTTTAAGCAGGAGAGTGATTGCCGTCACTGCAGCAGGTCAGCATCATCTCCTCTCCATCCTCCTTCCTCTCCATCCTCCGACCAACCCATCTGCATGAACTGCTCGCCCCAAGGGTGGAGGAGCTCCCTGCCCCCTTTCTTAGGTTGCCCACAGGGACCTGACCCTGACTCTGTATATTCTACCCAGGTCTCTCCTACATGGTTGGGTGATCACCACTGTGCTTTGCAGAGTTGGAACTGTGTCAAGTCAACATGTCAAAGATCATATTAGGCATTCCTTCACTCATCCTGTGAAATATTGGCCATTTTCTGCCACATGGAGCAAAGTAAGTTGCAAACCCAATGGGACATGCAGGAAAAACAGTCATTAATAACTGTACTTAATTACAACCTAATTTCTTGAAAAATGTGTTTGAAAGCAGCTGGCAACAAGTTGAACTATGTGGAAAGTTTGAAGAACACCAGACCAGACATTAATTAGTCAACAGCCTCCAGAAAGGTCAGGCTCTGGAAATATTTAAAGGCCCCATAATAAAATGAATTTTAATTTCAATGCTGAATTAAAACTTCATTGCAAATCCCAAGAAAATAGACTCTTTCCCCACAGACACACTGCACATGTTTGAGGGAGACCTGCTCTCCACATACCACGGGCTCCCTATGGAGTTTCCCAAACCATCTCTTCCAGTGACCTCCTTCTGGTTGGAAACGCCACACAAGCACCTTCTTTCCATCAAGGGCTATTGTTGGTGTGAGACCTCACACACCAACCTCTCCAAATTGCCAACTGGCCTCTGCAGTGCAGCAAGACCTCTCTAGAAGCCTGGTGCCATTACTGAAATCTCATCTGAAACCCACCCCTGGGTGTGGAGAGAGATGATCTCTTGGGAAGACCTGCAGAGGTACCATAGGCACTGTGATCAGGGATGTTTTTTGGAAGTGACCACACATCACTTGCTTCCAAGAGCGTCCTTGTTACACTGCCCCTGTTGGTTTAACTGAACTCTGTCTGAAAAACAGGGATATGGACTGGTATCGTTGTATCAGTCCCTGCAGTTCTGGCAGGAGCAAGGACCTTTCCCTTTGCCACGTCAGTGATCATGTCCTGGGGGTACAAGCTGTTCACCAAACATAAAAGTCCCAAGAAGGAAATGTGCTGATAAAGAAAAGCATCTACCTGTAAAGGGTGGCACTTACCCAGGAGGCATTGGACAAAACCACTACCAGCAGACATGTTCTATACCTCTGCATTTGTAATATTTCATTGTTCCTGGCTTTGTTGGTTCTCCAACCCTGTCCTTATCCTGGTCTTTTTCACAGCACCCCTTGGCAAGTACCCTGCAGGAAAACTTGTGTGAGAACACTGGGAATGTCATGACATTTGTAGTCAGAGGGGCACATCTACCAGTCAGTGGAAAATGTCCTTGTGGGAAGACAACTGGCACAAACCACGGATATAAAGGTACCCCTGTCCAGGTTGTGTGGCATTGCTCTGAAAGCAGGAATTCCAGGTGTGCATGGGAAGAATATACCTGGTGCTGCGTTGTCAGAGCCACGTGCTGAGCCTTCACACTTACTGCCCACTGCTTACCCATCCTGGCTGCTGTTCCTCTGCTGCATTCTGCTAAATGACACGTATCTCCTTAGGAGGTGGGGCTGGGACAGGCTGGGAGCTCGCTAGCAGATGGTTTTGTCTGAGTGCAAGCTGGTATCTCTGAGCTCCCCCACTTCTGCTGGCTCATCTGCCCTCCTGGCTCTGAGGCAACCACAAGCCCCAGACCTCCTGTGCTCCTCAGCCACTTCCAGAGCAGCTGGCAGGAAGCAGCGGCTTCCAGGTTTGCAGGAAGTTGTGAATAGTTTGGTTTCAGAAATAGCAAACTGTTTGGACTCCAGGTATTTCCAAAACAAAACGTCTCAGTAGCTTTCCTTCTATGAAAGGTTTCATGGAGTTTGTCTCAGTCCAGCTCAGAAAAAGGCATTTTTCCTAAGATTTCAAACTTTTCAGGAAGGGTACTTCTGCCATGTAGTGGTAAAATACTGGCAATGCCAAGAATCATAGAATAACAGAATGGTTTGGGTTGGAAGGGACCTCGAAACCCATCTCATTCCACCCCTGCCATGGGCAGGGACACCTTGCACTAGACCACGTTGCTCCAAGCCCCGTCCAACCTGGCCTTGAACCCTTCCAGGAATGGAGAGTCCACAACCTCCTTTCTCAAGAAGTTGGCAAGGCTTTGGGGACACATATCTGAGCACCAAAACACTGCTCTGTTCTCCTTTTCTCCTGGCACATCTCCTGCGGGAGAGGGAGGCAGGTGCAGTCTGACATCCTGTCACTAACAGGGAGGTTGGAAGCAGCAAACCAAAATTCCCAAGCCTTTCCCACAAGTGGCAATGTTTTTCAGTAGAAATTGTGGGGTATCCTTTTCAAATCCCAACCTTAGACTGGTCTGCTGGAGCTGGGAGAGATGTTTCTGTCCTCTACTTGCCATTCAAAGGTGCCTGGTCCATCTCTGAAGTATCTGTACAAGGTTGCCAGAGATGCCAAGTGGCAAATCCAGATCTGAGGATTACAAGGAGCAAATAGAGAGGATGGGTTTGTCTGTAGTTCATTTCAGAGGAAGTTTCCGTTCCTTCTGCTCCACATCATCTCAGCCCCTTCATCCAGGATGGCAGCTCCTGCTTCTGAGGAGACACTGGGACCAGCTAGGTGATCCATGTGCTTGGAAGTCCTACTTCCAGATCAACTATTCCCTTGTGCCAGACAGACTGTGATTGGCTCATTGATACATTTTGGTGGAAACATCATAAGAACAGTGAGAGAGAGGAAAAAAATCTGCTGTAAGCCGAGGAAAGGAGATGCTCGAAATGCACAGGAGAAATTCTGCAGGTAGGGAGAATGGGCTCAAGTCTCTGGGGATCCCAGGCAACAAAATAGTGACACAGTTTGTCCTTTTTGAGGTGATTGCTTGGATCAGACAGATACAACCCACTGGCCTCTAGCTGGGTCTTCAAACCACCCCTAGGATCCAAGGGGCTTCACCAAAGCAGAGCACAGGATACCCATGGGGAAACCTGGCAATTCCCTGTGTCTGACGTCGAAAGTGAAGGTGATTTAGGAAGAAACATGAAGTGTCTTTCCAGAAATTGCTGCAGACTCAGATCCCTGGGCTCCATCATGTTTACAGCTAGGGGACATACCACATCCATCTGAAGGAGAGCTGTAGTGCTCCATGCCATACCTAGAGGCTACATTGACAGAAATGCCTGCATTCCTCAAGCCACAGGAGTCCCTCCCTGGTACAACTTTGTTGTGTCTTCACAGAAGATTATGGCACTGGAGCTCATTGAAGCAGAAGTGGGAGAGGAGAGGATCCCCAGGTCCATTTCCCTCCTGCAGGAGGATGTGCTGTTAGCTGTTGCCATCCCAGGAGTAATATTGTGCACAAGGTGTTGCCTGTGGTCCTCCAAAAGAGCCACCAAGGCACCCCCTGGGATGTCCACCCCCCAGAGATGTGCTGCTTTCCAGGTGCAGGGGATGGAGGGCGCCAGGGAAAGCTGTTCTAACAGCCCACAGCAGAGGCTCTGACAAGGAAGGATTCCTCTTAATGCTTTCCACTTGGAGAGACCAGGAGACAGCAGAGACCAGAATCACCTCTTTATCTTCCCCTGCCCTCACTAGGGGACAGAGTCAGGAATGGGAACGTGTGGGCTCACGGACAGGGGGACAAGGCATCCTGCCCCTATATCACCAGCTATTTTTGTGAGCCTGTCCCCACAGGCTGAGTGCTGGTAGCCAGCATTCTGCTGCCAACCACTGTGTTTGTGAATCAACTGCTCCATGTTTTATGACTTGGGCTGAGGTGATCAGTCCCCAGGAGCTGGTCTGCTTGACTGGGGGGGCCACCACCCTGCCGGAGGGTCCTGCTGGTTGCGGGGTGACAGATGGCAAAGATGCCCTGATGTAGCAGCTCTTGAGGGCTTTTCATGCTAAGCCAGCTGGGCAGAGCCTTACTCCTGAGTCCAAAACTCAGAACTGATGGGAAACGCTGCAGGCAGCCCAGAAGGAGCTCTGCAGTACCAACAGCCCAGGCTGCAGAAAGACATCACTGACTCCATCTGATATCAGGCAGAAAGCTTCCTGGGCCCCACCTGCAGCAGGGAAAGTGAATCCACTCTCTGGGGAAGGAGGTGATGATCTCTGGGCTGTTTCAGAGAGCCTGACCATGACATCAGCCAGGACAGTCCCAGCTCAGTCCTGTGGGCTGCCACCCAGAAAAGCCAGTGTGCCATGTCCCCACCTCCTCTGCCCAGAGACCTGCACAGAGCATCCATGGGGCTGCCAAGCATCTCCTTCACCTTGACCCTGAAGCCCCTGTCCCCACACTGGGCAGCGAGTGCTCTCAGCAGTGCAGTGGAACTGGGTGAGGAGTAAGTCAATGGCTTGGAAGATTTTCCTGTGTGCAGTGATTCATGGCTCATGTTTGTCAGTAGATGGGAGTGTTTGGAGAAGAGCCAAGTCATCATGAAAACATTTACAAATCCCAGACGTTTTGTGGATTTCACCACAAATTATCTTCTGTCCAGCACAGCCAACCCACACGTTCATCAGCATTTCTGAGCTGCAGCTTATTAATCCTCCATTTCCAGCAGTGGTGTGAAGATAGCACTGGCCAGCAAGGGGGGACATGCCACTAGAGTTGTGCCAGCTGGACAGTAGAGGATTAGTGGTTGGAAGCCCAATGACTCCTCTCTCCACCATGGCTGCTTCACCTTACCCAGCAGTCAAAGAAATATGGATCAAGACTTCCCTGGGGGAGAATAAAGAAAAGACTGCTCCTAGGAGGGCAAAGGCCATGCCAACTCTTAAAAGACCTGTCTGAGAGCATCTATGGAGAGGTGTGGTAGATACATAAAGTCTAAATGAGGGGTCAAAGCCCAGGAAAAAGTGGCAAAAGGAATAGAGGAATATCAGGCATCGATGGCACCAAGGCAATTCAGATTGCAGCACATCTGTGAGCACCTGCCAACTGCAAAAATAAAGAGCAGCTCAAAACAAAGAACAGCATAAAATTAAGGTCCAGCCTATGCCAGAAACCCATCCTTTTTAGTGGTAGATTGGGCTGATCCCTCAAAGAAGGCACAGACCCCAATGAACCTGATGTTTTGGGATGCAACAGAGTAGATGTTCTTCTCCCCATCCTTTACAATGCAGGCTGCCTCTCCATCACAAGGTGGAAAGGAAATTTGGCATGCTGGAGATTTCCTTCAGGGCTTCTCCACTTACAGTGACTCCCTGGGGCAGGACACAGCTCAGCTTTCCTGCTTGTTGAGCATGGGAAACCCAGATCCATGAAGGTCATGGAAAGTCGTTCATACCTTTCTGACAAAGTGAGGGCCTGGGGACACCTCTCATTATTCACCAGGCAATGAAGGCAAGAAGTTGAACCCCTGAGGAGGATTGGTCCTGGAAAGGTTCATCTGAGAGGGACAGTCCCTTTCAGGCTGATGCTGGGGTGCTCGTAGTGTTCAGGGAACAGCAGTCTCCACTCTCACCATCCTCAGGTCTCTCCTATTGGTTATTTCTGATTCAAATTTTCCCTCCTCAGACAGCCAATGCCTGTGGCAGCAGCTACAGCAGCCGAGACATTTCACTGTGCATCTTTGTGAAGTGGCTCTTGGCTGCCTCCAGCCTTCAGTTTTGGAGCTGAAAGTGTATTTGTGATATCTTAATGTCTATCAGCTCCAACATCTCGCTGATGTGGGTAGATAGGGAAAAACAGCAGGGAGAAATGAACTGCCCCCCTCCATGAGAGCCCGTGGTGAAGCCTGAAGCCAGATGGAACCACACATGGTGGCAGGTGCAGAGCCCAGCCCATATCTTGACTTTCACAGGTTGGTGTTGGCTCGCTCTGGCCATCTCTCCCCTCCAGACACGCATCCCCCACCCTCCATGGCAATGCCAGGTTTTCCACCTGTGCCATGGAAGTGCTGCCAGGACTCAGTGAGTCGAGCCCAGGGTGCCTCTTCACGCCCTGAATGGGCAGCAGGTCCCACTGCACCTTTTGGTGCCAAACACTGAGGAATGTCCATGTCAACCAGTGACTGAGATGTCCCCAGGTGTTAAACAGACACTTACCAGGTCCAGATCCCAGGGCTCCCATCCCATAACTGAGAGCCAAGACCTCCAGACCGCAGCCAGACTCTGCCAGGATCCTCCTAAGGTCGTGTTGATTCCAGCTAACAAGGCTATGCAAATCACAAGAAAAGTAGTAAACCACCTAATCCAGCCTCCTAGGTATCTCAGGCCTTTGATATTTGCCTTGATTTTTCTATATTAGGGCTAATAATTTGGCTCAAGCTCCTCTTCGAGGAGGATTGCACCGGCACTGCTTCATTAAAGAAAATCCTTGCCTCACTGTTCAGTCAGGATTTCGTGGTGCTGACAGCAGGGCCATTAATAATGCACCCATTTTATAATGTATTTTTAAACACAGAATAATTTTCCAGGACTTTCACAACTGTTTTGACAATTGGCTCCCCTCGGGGCAGTGTGGGAAGCTGCAGGCAGAAATAAGTCCCAAAACTGGCAGGAGGAAGGGATGTCCAGCCCATGCAGGATCCTGGGGGACAGGGCAAGGTGGAAGACAGCCTAACCCCTCAGGAAAGGGACAGCATGGCTGTGAGAGAAATTTAAATGATTGTGTTCCCTCAGCACAAGTCCCAGTGTGTCCTTCCTGGACAAAGGACAGAGGCTGGATCTTTCTCTGGAGCACAACCGTATCTCAAGCAGAGTAATCATAGTAAAATTACATAAGAAGGGTTGGCCAAGGGATCAAATCTCCTGATCCAGGCTTTAAACTGGCTCTTTGGGGTTAGCAGAAAAGCAGCTTTCTTGCACCATCAAGGGGTTTTCCTCAGCCTCCCTCCAACTGGCCGCTGTCCCCCCGGACAGCTCAGGGGGGTCCAATGCAGCACCTCCGCCTCTCACCCCCCACCCCAGCACGAGGGTAAGCCCAGCCTCCACCTTCCCAGTGAGCAAACTCAAAGAAACTTAAGTCTCTGTTATTTCTTTTCTCCCATTCTCAGAGTCCTTTTGAATATCCCCTTCTCTCTGCTCCAGCTCCGCAGGCTCCAGGGATTTGGCTCTGGCAAATAAGCTCAGGCAAGCAGGAGCTGACTGTTACATGACCCTTCTTGTAATTTGCTGGAAATCTCGTCCGTAGGATAAACAGACCAATGTTAACCTTTATATAGTAAATAAAACTCCAGTGAATGCGGCCACTTAACATGTCTAAAAGATCCATTTTTACTTCTAATATTAACACATTTTTAAAGAAATCTTTCTCTGGCAAAAGCCAAAAAATATTTGTTTCCTGTTTCAGTAAATAGTCGCCATGGTAGAGCAACTCCATCTGATACTTACTCCCTGCTGCATACAGCTGATCCCCCTTTATCCCTGTTTACTGCAGGGATACTATTAAATACCTTCAGCCATTCCTGCTTGCAGATTTCCAGAGAGCCCATATCCTGTTTACAGCGTCTCTGCCCAGGCTGCTGTATGGGGGAGCTCCAAACAGGAGAGAGAAAGGGTTGAGGGGGAGATGCTGAGATGTGGAAGGAAAGGAAGGAGGTGGAGACATGTCTGCTGCCACCTCCAAGCACCGGGGTGCTGCACCATTCCCACTGAGAGCGACAGCAACAGAGAATCAGAGAATCACAGGAAGAGTTGGGTGGAGGGACTTTAAAGCCCATCTTGTCCCACCCCCTGCCATGGGCAGGGATGCCTCCCTCTAGGCCAGGTTGCTCCAAGCCCTGTCCAACCTGGCCTTGAACACTTTCAGGAATAGGGCAGCCACAGCTTCTTTGGGCAACCTGTGCCAGGGCCTCCCAGGGAGGAATTTCTTCAGTCTTCAATGTACATAAGTATATCTCCCAATGGTCCCAAATGCATCCAGGGAATGCCTGGATGAGGTCTCCAGAGCAACTGGGCTGCGCTGGTGATGGACAGACCTGCCCTGGGCAGTGGCTGCTGCAGTGCTCTCCAATTCCCACAGCCATTCCTGCACTCGCCAGCTTTCCCTGAGCATCAGAAGTTCCTGCAACCTCCACGGAGCCCTGGGTGCAACCCCTGGTGAGCTGGGAGCCTGAGGCCCTCAGCACATTCATCAGACAAGCAGGGAAGGCTTTGGAGCCTGATTTATTTTGCTCTTCCCAGCTGTTGTGTCCAGATGGAGCAAGGATCTTCCTTTTGGAAAGGACTGCACCCACCCAGCACCACTGTCAGGGATCAACACAGCCACGAGATGTGTGAGCTGTGCCTGGGTACCTGCAGACACACCTGTGCAACATCTGTACACATCTGGGAAAGGTCTTCCATGGTACCTGTTGGGGACTTCAGCCCTTTATCCCTTCGTTAAATGCTCACAGTGATTTCTTGCTTCTCCTCAACCTAGAGTGGATCTGGGTTTTTTAAGCCACGTGTGCTCTCTGCAAGAGAGTTTACGAGAGCAATAAAAGGCAGATTGATGATTAAGGGAGACAGGGAAGGATTTGCACATCTTGCTGAGAGCAGCATGGGTTTGGTTGTTGGGCCAGTCTGCCTGTCATGCGATGTTTCACATCTCATCTGACCTGCATTCAGAAGGAATGCAAATGCATCCAGCCTCAACTTGGTCTCCTGTAATGGGCTGAGCCTCTTTGGGCACCACCTGGGGCTTATGGGACACCAGATGTGGGGAGGATGACTTGTCCTTGTGCTTCTGCAGCAGGATGACTGCAGGGCCTGAACCTCACAGAAGAGGTGGTCAGGCATTTGAACAGGGTGCCCAGGGCAGCTGTAGAGTCACCATCCCTGGAATTGCTCAAAAAACGTGCATGTGGCACTGGGGGACATGGTTTAGTGGTGAACCTGGCAGTGCTGGGTTAATGGTTTGACCTGGTGATCTTGGAGGGCTTTTCAAACCATAATGATTCCATGATTCTGTGAAGCTGCCTGAAGTCAACACACACCCTGGGTTTCACAGGACCAGAACCAAGAAGGGGGGTTGCTGTGATGCTCTGCACTGCACAGCCTGAGTTTAAGTGTCTGGATCAAGAGATGGATTTGCAAGGCTGGATTCCCTCTGTGGTGGACAGGGAAGCTGGGGAGGGGGCCCAGGCAGCTTCCCAACATCCCCCATTGGGAGCATTGGACCAGAGACCATCAATGAGCAAGGCAGAGGCTCCAAGGCACAGGCAGGGAGCAGGCAGGCAGGCCCTGGCTGCAGTCTGGAGGCTTTGGCCCTCAGCTTCAGCATGGAAGCCCTGAGATGTGTCCTCTCCCCTTGGGTGGATTATGCACATCACATTTGACAGTTCCTGGCTGAAAAGCAGACATGTTGCAGGGTCTCTGAGCTGAGCAGTTTGCATCCTGTGGGGTCTGTGTCACACACTGTAGCCTGCATTCAGGTACTGCTGGGTGAGGGAGCTTTTGTGGACCACTTCCAACTTTGTGTCTCCTGGGGAAAAGGAAGAGCAAAGATAATATGAAGACCAACAGCCTCTCCAGTCTTCCTCGGTGGATACCTCCCAAAACGAGTTATCGTCCATCCCTCACAAACCCTGTTTCAGTGCTGAGATTACCCCTCACCTCCCAGCCAAGCCTGTCTGACCCACAAGTGTGTCAGTCTTGGCATGACTACCAGCTCCATCCCAGCTCAGGGCTTGCTGTGGAGAAGCATGGATACATGGGAACACGTGCCTGGCCAGGTCAGCAGCTCGGAGACAAGGAGCCCAGGCACGGAGCTGGTCCTAAAACATTTACATTTCAAGCCTCGCCATCCCATTGACCCGAGCAAGGCTTGGAGAGCTGGGAGAGCCACCCCATCCCGGAGCTTGGCAGAGCTGGAGCCACGAGGCCGGCTGGCAGCCACCTGCCCCCCCCCCCCAGGACAAGTGGGTTTTGTTCGGGGTGTGTGCAGGATGTGGCTCGGTGACCCCTCCGGGCGAGAGGCGGCCGCTGTGCCCGCGGCTTCCTCGGCCACGGCCGGGGCGCGAGGCAGAAAGCCCTCTTTGTGCTGGGGAAGGTGTCAGGTACTCGGCGTGCAGGGGTTGAATTGGGGCTTTTCATCGAGCCAGAAGGTTTTGCCGGCTGAGGAATGCTGGCTCCCGGCTGGAGCTGGCAGGGAGCTGCCTGCCATGAACCCACAGCCCGCCCTCCCTGTCCAAGGGCTCTGTGGGGGCTGAGGACGGCAGGAGCGCTGTCCCCTCCGTGGGGACACGGGGATGAAGTTCTTTATGAACGAGCGGGTGCGCAGAGCCCTCAAGGGGGAGAAGTTGCTGCCTCGGGAGGCGCGTCCTGATCGGCGCATCCCGGGCGGGATGTGGCGCTCGGAACCTGCCAAAGTTCGCTGGAGCTGCGGGGGCACTGGAGGTGCAAACGCGCCTGCAAACCCTCAGCACAAGCCCTGCAGCATCCAGGCAGCGTGAGGGGACAGCTTTAGGGAATAGTTTCCCACCACAGCACACACATGATGCTTTTGCGAGGGAAGATTTTAAGACACACACTTCAGCCCAGGAGTATAATTGTGCTTTCAAGTTTACTCCGGCTTGAAAAGTTTGGAAGTCTTCAGTATTTGGGGTAATATCTGCTGCTTCAAGCCTCACTTTCATATCTTTAATTTGGAGGCAAGGAATCCATAACCTGACAAAACTACTTTGAGTTTTTAATTAAGCTTCTGTGTCCCTCAAAACTGGCTGTAATGGCTGTTATCAAAATTGACATTTCTCCCACAGTAACTGCAACTGCTGTAGGAAGGATTTGGGTCCCAGTTCAGGCTGATGTGAACCAGACAGCAACGCACAAAGTTACGATTACTACCTGGGTTGTTTATTTGGGTTTTTCTAACAGATATCTTGCCATTTCTGCCCCAAAGTCACTTGGAGGTTTTACTTCAAGAAGCTGTCAGTGGTGAGCTATTAACTTCCAGTGATCACCACGCAATTAGCCAGAGTCACTGGGGGAAATGCTGCCTCCAAAACTGCTGGATGCTGCTCAGTGTTAGAAAGTGGGAACTTACTTCAAAATAAATAAATGAGAAGAGTTCATTTAAAAGGCC
The DNA here is from genome assembly GCF_003984885.1 of Neopelma chrysocephalum. Taxonomy (NCBI): domain Eukaryota; kingdom Metazoa; phylum Chordata; class Aves; order Passeriformes; family Pipridae; genus Neopelma; species Neopelma chrysocephalum. The sequence goes on from NW_020897862.1 coordinate 548,688, forward strand.
CTAAAGGCAAATTCGTTTCAGGCCATAGCTTTGATATGGAAGCTGTGTATGTGCCCATCAATGAGGTTTTGAAGGCTTCACAGCTTAAGAGGAAAAGCAGAAAGGCCCATGTGGGAAAGAAAATCAACAGCATTTGCTGAAATGACAGGGTTTCATTGCGTGTTTGAGCTGAACGAGGCACTTCAGAAAAAGGAAATCCAGCCTTAGTACAGGCAATAGAGGCAGAGCATGCCAGGGATTACCTAACAAGGGAATTAGGATGGGATTTCATCAGAGCAAACGGCAAAAGAATGTTATAAAATGGAAAGGTACAAAAATAAGCAATGAAAAGACATGAGAATACATAAAATCTGATGTTTGTGAGTAGATGGAAACCTGAGAGAAACAGAGGGTGATGGCAAAAAGTAGCAATGGGAAGCTGAGGGGTGTCTTCAGATCGTTCAGGCCCACAGAAGATGGGGGTAGAAAGCTGCTCTGGATCAGCTCATTTCAGGTTTTCAAATGAGCAACGGGGGTGTCAGAAGAAGATGGTGGAATAAATTGAGGCGCTGAAGAGCAATAAGTCACTGAGCCCCAGTGATGCATCCAAGACTTGTGTAGCAACATAAGAATGAAATGACTGAACTACTAACAGAAATATGCACAGGAAGATCTGTGCTGAGCAGCAATCAAAAATAACCAGGGAAATGATAGGACGCAGCAGGGAGGGGAATGGGTGGAATCTGGAATACATTATAAAGCCATCACACGAGCCAGCAGGGTGCCCTCCTCCCGAGCAGCTCCCTCCCTTGCAGTCCTGTCCTGCCCCATGGGATATGGGGGGCAGAGGGCCAGAAAGGCTGGGGGGAGCAGCAGTGGGGTCCACCAGGGAGGGTGGTTTGGTGGGGAGAGCAGGTGAGCAGGAGATGTTGGGAAGGGGGTACCCACACAGCTTGATATCCTCCACCTCACCCACTTCTGTTACCCAGAGATGAGGTGTCAGGGAGTGAATCACAGAGGATGCTGTGGGACTCACCATCCTTAGCTTAGCAGAATTAGTACAAGATGTACCAGCTCAGAAGGCCTCATATGGACACCCACGGCTTGTCTAGAGGGTTCCCAAGTGCAAGGGGAGGTCATAAATCATCTGACCCCCTTGGACTGCTGGCAAGGAGGAAGATGTCCTCCCCACATGCCACTTGCAAGGCTCTGGAACACTCTCTTAAACACAACACCAAGAGCCAGGGGATGCAGGAGGTGGAGTGCAGGCAGCAGGAGAGTGGGACCCATGGGGCAGGGTGGTGAGGAAACACTCCCCTTCCAGAGGGCAGAGAGAGATGAAAAGGCAGCAGGAGGGAGGAGAGGAATTCCCTTTGGATCTGTCTTTGTTGGTGAGTGTTCTTCTATCTGAGCTGGCTGAAGGCCTTTTACAGACTTACCCAGTCCTAGAAGACCTGCTCATGGTGGTTGTGCAGCATCATTGTCCACCCTTTCTCTTGGCCATTTTGTTTCCCCAGAGAACATGCAGCAGGGGACAAAGTAAGTAGAAGAGCACTGTTCCTACCACCTCTCTCACATGGCAACAGGCCTTGTCAGAGCAGGAGATGTCTCACCTCACTTTCTTCTCTGGCCTTGGAGGCAGCTCCTGCTCACAGACCAGCCAGCAGCTTCCCTGGGAGTCAAGGCTCAGTGAAGGAGAGGGTCTCCAGGAGATGATGATTCATGGTTGTTCACTTTAGCCAGAGCTGGATTGAATCAACTCCTCTCTCCCATGGCTCTGCCAGGTCTCATGGCCCAGGGAGGGGAGGAGAGAGGAGAAATAATGAGATTTCTCATCCAGAATCGTGGGGGATTTATGGCTGTTGTGATAACCTCGGCCGTTAGCGAGGCTCGCACAAGAAACCACGCTGATTTCCAAGTTCCTGATTTACTAAACAACAAAATGAAAAGTCAGCATAAATCACCTCTGCTCACAAAAGTGGCAGCTGTGGGGTCCCTGGGAGCCTGCCTCAGGGATATGCAAGGGCTGGTGCCTGGCTGTCTTGGCCCCAGGGTCTCCTCTGAGCTCTGACCAGCCCAGGCACTGGATGCAGGACGGGCAGAGCCACCTCACCCTGCCATGAAGTGCAACAGCCACTGATGGGGCAGTTACACAGAGCACAGAGCCAGGGAAGTAGCTCCATACTGGGGCTGGGTAGGGCGAGCAGGGCATTGAGAAACTCTTCTTCCCCACGCCCTGGGACGAGTCCCAAGAGAGGTGCAGGATGGAGTTTTCCAGGCAAAGCCATGGCCATGCCTAGCCACTGCTGGAGACAGTCCTGCTGCTGGTGGGAGGCTGGTCTGGAGACCTTGAACCCCCTTCCACCAACCCTGTTGAGATCCTGGGTTTCCAGCTAAACATTTCCCCAGGCATTGCTGTACCAGTCTAGGACGTTTCTGCTTTCTCTTGCATGCAGCCCCTTTAGACAGCTTTCAGTAAGAAAATACCTCTGCCTTCCCAAACCAGACGGCAGAGCTTGCATCCTACCAAAATATCTGTGTTTCCCAGTGCTACTACTGAGTGTAAAATGGGAGTTGATAAAAAGAAAAAAGTTAAAAACCCAACAAGGCAACAGGGTACGTGGCAGCATGTCCTGCAGCCGTGGGGGAGTGATGGTACTGGGTGCACCAAACCACTGTCAGGCTCTGAGAACCTCAACAACCATCTGGAAATGCACTGAATGAGTCAGGACACTGCTTCCTGTAACTGTACATTTCGGGATCACCTTCCAAGTGATCATGAAAGATCATCACTACTGCAATGGCAGTGAAGCAGGACAGATATCCTCAGGCTTCTGTCAGGGAAGCCTGGACATGTATCACTCTGTCTGACAATAAAAGATCACAGAAGTGGTTTGAGCAACAGCCCTGAAACTACCTGTATAAGACTAGAAGCAAATTATATTGATTAGAAGGGAAACAGGCAAGTTGGACACACTCATATCTGCTGAGAGAAGTTACTATCCTGATAAAGTAAAATGAAGAGAACCTGACACACTGCCAACAAATGGTACAGGGGAAGTTGCAAGTAGCTGAATGTGCTTATTACTATGTACAGGAAGGAATTATATTAATTTGCAAGATGAAAATGCACAGAAAACCTCTATAGAAATACAAGCTGGTTTGTTGGGGCAGAACCAGGCAATCTGCAGCTCAGGAAAATGCAGCATCTAAGGCAGAGAAGTAAATAGAAGGTGCTTGGAGTCAGTACAATTCACTGACCTCTTGGAGATCCATCACTGCTTCAGGCAGTAGGAAGGGAGACTGGACATGGCTCCAGGGGGATTTAGTGTCCCAGGTCTGTGACTTTGTGAACTCCACAGCTGGGCCCTGTTCCCAGCATCAACCTCAACCTAGGAAACAGTCAAAGACTGCGGACAAAAATCCTAAAATAGGAGTTGGTAATTTCTTTTCCCATCCATCTACCTGGAAGAAGCCCATTCCCTGGGTTTGCCTGGATCCTTTTTATATGCCTGTGATGGGAGAGTGACACCTGTAAGATAAAAAACTGCATTGCACTAAGAGACTAGCCTAACTGTCCTTACTGATTTCTCCTCCTAAGCAGACTAGCCTGCAGACCCCAATATCATATTGAATCTGGTTCCATAAACTGTCTCCCAATCTACAGAGACTTTCATAAAATTCGACTATTTCATCCTCATTCACAGGTTAGGCTGGGAGATATGTTGTTCTTTGCTGAGCAGGGGAGTGCACACTGCACAGAGATGATTGCTTTGAGGCTTGAGCAGAAGAAAATGTTGCTTCTGGATAAATAATCCCTTCACAGCACATTCAGGATCTGATGAACAGCATTCCAGCAGCCAGCATTGGTTTATCCAAATCACACGCCTGGCCCTTGAGACTCAGGAGACATCACGGTACAGACACTGGATTGTTGGACAGAGTTACTGGTTATTGATTTCAGAGTTAATCTGGCAGAGTCCTCAGCCTTCAAGGTGCTGCAGAACTTAGCCTGACAAAAGGTATGGGGCAAAGCACTGCCCTGAGGCACAGGCACTGAGCAGAGGTCTGGGTTTGATAACACATGTGCAGGGCCATCTCTTGAGGACAGTCTTCTGACAAGGTGGTCCCTTGTCTGCACTCCAGTGCAGGCTACACCTTCATCCCCCCAGTCTGCCTGGACCTGTACCAGTACAGGCAGAGTCCAGCCTTGCTGTCATCACAGGAAGAAAATTCCCCAGAGATAGGAAAATGAACTTTTGGCATTAAATTCTGTCCTACTCATCACTGCCCAGGACAGAGAAACAGAGGTGCTGCAGAGTCCTCCAGACATCCAGGTCAGCTGGGGGTCTGACTGGAGATAAGACAGGGCAAGATGGTGTGGCATGGCATGAAATGACATGGCACAGGGAAGGGATGGCCAAGGATGGAGGGCAGATGTGTCATGTCAGCCAGGCAGAGAGGGACCTGGGAGTGTGGATGGACAGGAAGCTGAACATGAGCCAGAGTGTGTCCAGGTGGCCAAGAAGGCCAATGGATCCTGGCCTGGCTCAGGAACAGTGTGGCCAACAGGTCCAGGGAAGTGATTCTTCCCCTGGACTCAGCACTGGTGAGGCCACCCCTGGAGTGCTGTGTCCAGTTCTGGGCCCCTCAGTTCAGGAAGGACATTGAGGGGCTGGAGCAGGTCCAGAGGAGAGCAACAAGGCTGGGGAAGGGACTGGAGCACAAGTGCTGTGAGGAGAGGCTGAGGGAGCTGGGGCTGTTCAGCCTGGAGAAGAGGAGGCTCAGGGGAGACCTCCTCACTCTCTGCAACTCCCTGACAGGAGGGGGGAGCCAGGGGGGGGTTGGTCTCTTCTCCCAGGCAACTCTCAGCAAGACAAGAGGGCTCAGTCTTAAGCTGTGCCAGGGGAGGTTTAGGTTGGATATTAGGAAGAAATTCTTTCCAGAGAGGGTAATCAGCCATTGGAATGGGCTGCCAGGGATTCTCCATCCCTGGAGGTTTTTAAGATGAGACTGGATGTGGCACTTAGAGCCATGGTCTAGTAACCACGGTGGTGTTGGATCAAGGGTTGGACTTGATGATCTCAGAGGTCCCTTCCAACCCAGCTATTCTATGATTCTATGATTCTATGATTCTATAATTCTATGTTAGTGATGCGACCTGCACATCCCATCCTCACCTGAGGGAGCTTCTTACAGCCCTGATGATACAAATGGGAACAAATTTGTGGGGTTTTTTTTCTCTCCTCCCAGTAAAGGAGAAATGGTTTAGCAGTCTTTGTACCTCACTGCCTGTTTGCTGTCATTTCCAGTGCATGTTTTTGCACTGAAGTACCTCAAGCAACAGAATACAAATGCTCCTCTAGGTTTCCTCTGCTTGACACAAGACTGCTGAGAAATCTCAGATTCTCCTTAAGGTTGCCTGTTTGAGGGGGCAAAACGGGGGAAAAGAGCCACATAAAACACACAAAAGCCCTGGAGATGGAGCAGGGCCCACGCGGGGTCCCCGGCCCCACTGAGAAACCCTTGTTTGGTAATAAAAATATTCCAAGCCATTTAATAAAACTTGACAAATGGCATGAAAGTGTTTCACAGCTCTGGTCATTTTCCCATCTGTAACGACCCAGGAACCAAACAGAGCGGAGTTTGTAAAGGACTGTGGGGGAGCAGCGCTTATTAGATTACAAAGAACATGACTTGTTGTGAGAAAACCCAAAAAGTCATGTTTTTTGTCATGTAAGTCTAGGCCGTGACAAATTCAATGTGTTAATCATGATGGATTTTTACTGGAAATCCGCAATGCAGAGTAGGGTCATTACAGCTCTGGCCCTGCTCGAGCCTTCCTGCCGGGCTGGGGGTGTGTGGCGATGGAGCCGCACGCTGGGATTATCCTTCCGTGGACCAAGGAGGCAAACTGGGGCAATCACCTCCAAAAGAAAAGGGACTGCCCGACTCCTCTCTCCCACAACAGCCTCCCTTGTTGAGCTGGACCGTTTTCTCTGAGCAAATCTGCATTTCACATCTCTCCCCGCCTGACCCATCCCTTGTTCCTGTGGATAAATCACCCTCTTGTCCTCCTCGGGAAGCATGGTCCGTGATCACAAATGAGCCTTTCTCCACAGGGCACGCTGATGTCAATCCACAGCTTTATTTTTTTCACTTCTTCCATTTTCTTCCCCTTTTCTCCTCCCTTTAGGAGGCTCTTTCAAACAGGTCCCCTTCCTGTTTGGCCTCCTCTGAACTTGCAACCCTTCCCATCCTGCAGCACTGCTTTCCTATGGGATAGCACAGCTCATCCTGGGCTCAGGATGAGGGTGGAGTGGGAAATAACTGCAAGGGTAGCCTGGCCTCTTGGGGGGAGACAGAATTTCAACTGCTAGTCCCCCTACTGCCCAAACAGGGCTTGAGCTCCAGCAACAGCTTTGGAGAGGATGGTCCCATGGGAGGGAGAGGCCAGCATGGTGAGCTGGGGTGGTCTGTGATGGGGGTGGACAATGGGCACTGGAGAAAGTGATGGGAAGACATGGCTGATAGTGGGGAGGAGAGTGAAGGTCTGTGACAGGCTGATGTGCAAGAGTCTGGACCTTTGCAGAAGAGTATGAGGAACAAAAGGGAAGGAATCACACTTAAAATGAGGAAAAAGAGAGGAGGAAGGATTGGATCAGCAGGCACAAGTATCAAGGGAAGTTTGGAGAAGAAGGTAACTCAACTGAGAAAGCCCCTGCCACAGCCCTGCAGGGAAAGCATCTTCCCATGTTGTTCCACATCCCTAACCCTCTCCTGCATCATTCCTTATCTCCAAGTTGTGGTGGGGTTAATGCCACTGCAAGGCTCTGGAAGCTGCCCCATCTAGCAGAGGACATGGTGGTGTGCAGGTCTCAAAGTGGTCCCCAGGGGTTGGAGAGCTGCCCTGGGCATCCCCAGGGACATCCATTCCCAGGCTGTGCTCTGCTGGATGAGGGAAGCCACTTCCCATTCCCTCCAGTTGAGCTCCAGGGTTTTCCAGCACATCCTCCAACCTTCATGTCACCATCCTCCCTGTTTAATCTTCGTGGTGGGTGCTGCATGGAGAAGGGAAGCCTGTGTCAGTAGGGTATGACTGGTTTTAAGCCAGCAAAGGAGGATGCTCAGCCAAGCAAACCTGAGCAGCGTTGTTCTACCCCTGGAGCAGTGCCCAGAGCTTCAGGACTCTTCCCACAGACTCCTTTAGAGTCACATTGCCTGGCACAGAGGAGGCATCCACAGCCCCTTTCCCAGCAGAAGCATCACAGCATCCTGCTGCCCAACACAGGGTGCCACATACACCAACAAAAGGGCAATGGGAAACCTCCCTCCTTCCCCACAGCTCCCCCCACTTTCTCTCTGACCCTCCTCATCTTGGCTTTTCTCCCCCGCTCCCTTTCACGCTTGCTGCTCCCTTCCTGCTTATTAACTCTCCAACCCACCCAAGGAAAGTGCCCCCCATGACAGAGCTGCACAGAGGATTTATGAGCCCAGCTCTCCGGGGAAGGAGCCTGGGCATAAATCACAGAATATTTAAGAAAGTGATCTACATTTATTACACTTAATACTATATTTAGCATGTCCAAGAGGACCTTATAAATCAGAGACAGTGCAGAGCTCAGTCTGGGGCCCCGGGGGAACCTGTCCACTCAGTGAACGTGTGCGAAGCCTGAAATCAGCAAGAGCAAATTTATGTTTGAATTCTTCGCTAAGTTTATTCCCCAAATTAGGGCTGCATATCATGCTGATGGTTTCCTGAATTGGGCTGGGAATTCGGGGCCCAGGCTCACTGCCTCTCCCCGCACACACACCAGCCACACTGGTCCATCCTCCAGGACCTCACCGGAGAAGTCTGCGAGCATCCGTCATGCTGAGGGATGAAAGCACTGGCCAGCGATCATTAGTCTTCTCCTAATCCCAGGTTAATGCACTGTGCCCCAGCTCAACCTCAGCCTGCTGCTGCAGGCTCTGAAAAGAGACATAAAGTTCTCCTGTATTTTATAGAGAGCCCCAGCTCTGCTCAGGCCTGTCTCCTCTGCTATTCGCTGGTGTTTAACACTCCGTCATCCCAGGACAGATCGATCCCTCCCCGCCAGTTGTGCTGGACCAGCAAGTCACCTTTGTCTTCTGCACAGCCAGAGCTGCAAAATAGGCAGCTGCTGGTCTCTCTTCTGGAGCTCAGAGCCTTTGCCACAGGTTTGGACTCAGGCAAAGGGAGGCTTCATACTTACCTGGTGATGGACTCCAGGAAAAAGGGGGGATGAAGTAAGGTCCATAGAGCCTTGCTGTTGTCCAAAATTGATAGTAACAGAGGTCTGTCAGGAAGTGGGGAGTCTAGTCCCTTCAATAGGAGGACAGACCTTCTCCAGCAGGTGCTGAAATGGTCATTCCTACCCTGCTCCTTTTCCCACATACAATAAATTCCCAAGTCTGTTGAAAAAAATAAGGGAAAACAGCACAAGGTGTTTTTTCCAGCTGAAGCATCCCTGGACAAGTGAGTGCTTGAGAGGGCAAAACCCTCAAACACCTTTCCCCAGCCCCAGCCAGTCAGGACACACCAGTCCCGTGGGGTGCACCGGTGCCTACGCAGCTCCATGGATGGTGGTGGCAATAAGTCACCTCCTGCTGGCTTCCAGCTGAATCTGGCTGAGCATCATCCCCCAAAAAACAGAAAGAGAGGCACGGGTTACTAACAGGAGCAGCCGTCTGTCATCCTGACCCGGCGTTTAAACCCAGGTGGATGCAGAAAAGCCCTGTGTGTTGTTCTGCAGGTGCTGAGTGGTTTATGCAGCAGCCCTGCTGCTGACACACTGACGGCTGGGCTCCCGGGAGGGCCAGCCAGCCCCGGGCAGGGGCAGCTTGCCAGGGGCCTGGGGTGAAGCACGAGCCGAGCAGTTTGAAGCTGGGACTTGATGAGTGGAGAGTAAAGAGTGGAGGAGTGAAGCGGTGACCCTGGGTGCTTGTCTCCCATTGTACTTCCCAGAGGGTGCTTGTTCCCGAGCGGGTGCTCGAGGGTGCCCAGCACCACCCAAAGCTGGCTGAGCACTCAGGAGCAGCAACCCAGCTACCTTCGTGATCCCTCTCTGGGCATGTGAGGTGGTGGCTTGGTATCAGGAGCCTTCAATGACACCGAGGGGATGGTGTCATCCAGCTAATGTCTGGGCGTGGCAACCATGGACGACCCTCATCAAGCATCCCCCTGGACAAGCCAGTGGATCAGTCCTGGCTCCCGAAATGGGCACCTCCAACCTCGGGCAAATCCGAGATGCTACTACCGAGATAGTGGTAGTAGGGGTCTACCCCACTACCAGGGGCTGGTGCAGTGCTGGGGTCAGCAGAGACATTTTGCCAAGGTCCTCGCGCCCCAGCCAGGCGCGCTCACATCAGCAGCCAAAGCTTCCCTCCTTCCCGGAAAGCCCCGCTGCCCACGGCGCCTGCCGGGAGCCATGGGACCCTCCGGCCGGGTGCGTGCGTGTCGGTCCGTCTGTCTCCTCTCGCGATTTTCCAGGAAAGCTGCCGTGATTTACGAGCCGCGGACAGTGCGAGCTGAGTGCTCGGGAGGGCTTGATTACAGTTTCCCAGAGGAAGCTGTCTGTTTGGAGATGGCAAGGTGACAGGGTTTATACAGCACAGCACAATGTGTCTAAGCAAAGCTGTCAGCCAGAGATGGATGAAGTGACGGAGAAAGCCCATTACTTCATTCACACCTCAACAGGCAAACAATAAAACACTTACACACAGCGGCGGCGCAGGGGGAGGGGATCCCCTCACCCCCCGCAAAAATGCACCAAGCTGCTGCCAAGGCATTTGCTGCACTTCAGGCTTGGCAGGATTGGGCAAAGAAAGGGGCAGAGGGGACAAGCAGCGTGGAGGGAAGATGTGCCCCCCCTGGAGACAGGCATTTGTCCCCAAGGTGACATGCCACGTTCTTGTGTTGGACCATAACAAACCCCTGACTTGTGTGCCCGCTGCAGCAGCAGCAGCAAAAGGCCAGGCCTGAACAAGGGACCTATCCTGGATCATGCACAAGGCCCCCAGCCCATGTGAGGTCTGCAGGGTGCTCACACCCCGAGGCCAAGAGAGGGCAAGGCTCTGAGGTGGGGACTGGGAAGGGGGGTGTGCTGGGCAGGCACAGCCTGGGCTGCTGACCCAACTGTCCAGTTTAGTCCAGTTGACCCAGGAGCAATACCTGGATTTTCACAGAAGTCATGACCAGCTGCCCATGAACTCAGAGCTCCTACTCTCAGCAAGCAGGAGCCCCTCCATGGTGACCTGCTGCCACCAGCCAACCCACCTGCACGGGGAGCCGAGCGGGGCGCAGTCGGCAGTTGTCGATGAAGAGCAAGCGGCGCAAAAAAGACTTGGCAAAATGTGTGTTTTTCTTTCATCAAATCACCTCACACAGGCCTGCAGGTCAGTGATCCCAGCACGTGGAGAAAGCTGTTCCCCCGCTCCCTCAGGATGACTACTGCAACAATGAGAGGGGCAGAAACAACACCCCAGCCTCCACCCTGCACGCCCCAGGCAGCGACCTCATGCACGGTGGAATAACAGGACAATAAAATCAACAGGGCTCATGCTGGGACACACTCACTGTATGTCCTTGGCTGACACTCAAGTATCTGAAAGTAATGACTCAGGATGCGACTCCTGTTAGGAAGCCTGTTTTGCTTTCACTGCTGCCTCCCAGCTGAGTGGGCCCCGAGGAGAAGGTACATCCATCTCTCCCGGGGTTCAGCGGAAGCTGAGCTCTGCTAATGCTCCTGCCTTGAACTCTTTGCCAGACTAAGCTCTCCTCAAAAGCAGAAAATTAATTACCTGGCTGGTTTATGGGCTTTTCACAGGAAAGAGAAACCCCTGATGTTCTCAGTCTCGGTGTTGGGAATGGAAAGCACCAGCACTGAGCTTGTTTATTGGTATGAGATGCCAATGCCGAGCTCACACGCTAAAATTTTCTAGGAAACTTTGTAATGGCCAGTCAAAGAGCTTTGAAGTTCAGCCTGTAAACCATGCCATGTAAAGAACAGGCTGACAATTTTAATGCCACAGAGACCCTGGCCATTGCCATGTGGTTGGGAAAGCAATCCCACACCAGTTTAACAGTCCCTCCTCCCTGTGTGGGAGAGAAGCTAGCCCAGGAGAAAGAGCTTTTCTTACTTTCTTTTCCTGGGAGATATTCCTAATCCAGTTTCTGTACATTAGGCAAGAGTGCTGGGCATGCTGTAGTGGGTACTGATGCTTTGACTAGACGGATTTTGCTTTTTCAGTGTGTTTTTCTGCTGTGTTACAGTACTTTCAAAGTGTCACAGTATTACTGGCTATACAGAATCACAGAATGGTTTTGGGCTGGAAAAGCTCATCATGCTCCACCCCCCTGCCTTGGGCAGGAACACCTTCCACTATCCCAGGTTGCTGCAAACCCCGTCCAACCTGGCCTTGGACACTTCCAGGGATGAGGCAGCCACAGCTTCTCTGGGTAACCTGTGCCAGGGCCTCAGTTTAATGAACCAAGGTTGCTCATCACACCAAGTCTGGGTGGACTGTTGAGTCAACAGAAAACACGTTGCTCTTTCCATGCTCTTTCCATTCTCTCTGATGGAGTTTTCTGGGAGAGTTTCAGATTAAAGGAAAAAAAAAAGAAAGATACTTTAAAAAATCATATTTTTTTGGAAAAAAACCCAATCAAACTTGGCCACAGGGAAAAAAACAATATTTCATAAAAATGGGATATTTTGAAAGAAGGACCTTTATTTCCAAGGGAAACAGTGCTTGCTCATAATAATTGTGTTGCTCCTGACCACATTAGACCAGGACAGCACTACCTGGGGATAGAAGCTGGCACAGCCACCCAGCGTGACACTGCCCCTGCTCCCCACCACAGCAGGGCCTGTTGTGCACTCACACAGGTGCTTTATTAATGAAAAGTGTATTGAAAAAATAATAAATGATTCCTTCTCTGCCCATCCCTCCCTCTCCGTGCCAGCATCCAGCTCCTTGCACGCGCCTTGACACCCACAATATTGGAGGCATTGCAGTAGCCACACTTTTTGCCCTGTTTCAGTGGGAAATAAGGACTTTACTGGTTTACCACTTGTTTATCAGCATCTTTGTGCTTTTGGAAGGCCTGGCAGCCCTGGCAAGTGACCTCAGCTCTCGGATGAGTTGGTGGAGTGTGACTACCATGGACAGCTTCGTGTTTTGCAACCCCACAGCTGGAGCTGCCAAGCAGGGTTGTGCAACCTGTGTCCCAGACACAGGATCTGTCTGGGGCAGCCTCCCGGCCCAGGGAGCAGATGGCACACTCCTTCTGGGCAAGGCTGAGTCACCCACCTTTGCTGGGACCAGCCAGGCTCAGGGTGACTTTGCCTCATATGGCTTTGCCGAAATGTTTTGGAGTTCAGAGTGACGGGTGACAGCTTCCAACCAGTTAATTTCCCTAAGCCAGTGCCACGCTCTTAAAAAGTGATGTATCACATGCAGAAACCCACAGAGAAACCCTCTCAACAAACCCACTTTTTGCCATCTCAGAAGCCCTTTACAGGCAAACCCCTCCACTGCAGACAGCATTGTTTTGCAGACATGCAGAAATCCTCTCCTTGGGAGGCAGATGCTGCCCAGCAAATGCTGCCAACTGCAAATGTTGGCAGAAAAACCTGCATGGGCTTTTCCTGGCCAGCCAGGTGATGTTTTCCTTAGGGGAACACATCACACCTCTGCCTTTAGCTCACATGCAGGTGGGAGCTGAACCTTTGCTGGCCCCTGGGACTCAATCTACCCCAAGGTAAGATGTTTCTAATGTCTCTCATGGCAGCAGCTTTAATTTGGGGGTACAGTGGGTGGCAATTTGCCTTATTTCATAGTTTGTGACTAGATTCTGGCTCCTTGCTGGAGAAATATTTCTGGAGAGGCAAGGAAGAACCTTCACAGAGCCAAAGGGCAAAGTTGCAGCCAGGGTCAAATCACCCTGCCTGATCCAAGCATACACCCCAGGAAAAAGCAATGAAGCTGTGACACATCCCCTTCTCCAGGGCCAGTATCCCACTATCATCTCTCACCTCTCGGTGACACCTTGGGGGGGGAGCTTCTGTTTATCTTGGATGTGAATATCTGGGGTGCTGCAGGACAGGCAATACCCCTTTAGCCTCATCTGACCCTCTGGCTGGGTGTGGGATGTGCAGGCTCCGTGCGCTGCCGTAGAAAATAGTGTTACAAAACTCCCGGCACTACGTCCTGGTGCCTTTCCAGCACAACATTCGGATAATGGGAAACTGCAGAAATAAATCTGAGTCTTGGCTCTCCACAGCGTGGGATCTGTCCAACTGGATCCGAGATACTGCCTGGCCTTACGGCATCCACAGCCCAGTGGGACCAGAGGCAGGGGCTATCAGCTGCCTTTTGCTCCTCTGCCCCATGTGCCTTCCCAAAAATAATCCCCTATTCTTGGAAGATAAAGCCCTTCAAGCTCCCTTGATCTTTAGTTTTGGGGTTGGTTTTTTTTGTTGTTGTTTTTTTTCTCCAAAATTTGCTCTTTCCAGAGGTTTCAGCTGTTTCTTTGTATCTGAAAGTGATGAAAGAAAGGAAAGCAAACACCAGGCAGCACTTCCAGGCACTCTGAAACACCAATCTGGGTGCACACTGTAATCCAGCCCCCTAAAACTCTTCCAGCCTCAGTGTCCTGCACATACAAACTCACCTGCAGCTCCCCTGCCTTGGTCATCCAGCTGGAGCTGAGCGTGGGATGAAGCTGTTCTCCTGCAGACCTTACACCTCTCTCTGCTCCACCAGGCAGAACCTGAGGGGAGGTCTCAGCTCTAGGAGCACATTCAGGCCCCTTCTGCACTTGGCAAATGCTTTCTCTTTCAGTCAGGAAGGGCTGCATCGCTTTGGAGCATCTCTTCTCACTTCAGGGCTCAAATAAGTTGCTTGACCTCCTTAGGCAAGCGTCTGACATCCTCATTTCTCAGCATCACAGGATCCCTGAATGGTTCAGGTTGGGAGGAAACTTAAAGCTCATCTAATTCCACCACACCTGCCACGGGCAGGGACACATTCCACTGTCCCAGGTTGCTCCAAGCCCCGTCCAACCTGCCCTTGGACACTTCCAGGGATGGGGCAGCCACAGCTTCTCTGGGCAACCTGTGCCAGGGCCTCCCCATCCTCACAGGGAAGGATTTCTTTCTAATATCCAATCTAAATCTGCCCTCCATCAGCTTCATCATCTACCTTTCATCTACCTTCATCAATCTACCCTTCATCAGCCTCCATCACTTTTTGGCTCTCTCCAACAGGGAAGCTCCTCAGGGAGCTGTGTGAGCTGTACCTGAGGCCCTTCCAAAGAGTCTCCTCTGGTGCCAGCAGCTCATGCAGTGTCATCACAGACTTTCTGTGGCCTTTGGCCAAGCTGACCCCTGGTGAGACACAGCCAACTGCAGGTGTTCAAGTGCTGGGTACCCAACAAAGCAGATGGGGACACCCCAAACACACATCAGTCTCCCCAGCCTTCCACTGAATTCAACCCTTACGACTACCAGACTGTAAAATGCTCCTGGAGGCAAAGAGCACCCTGGTGTGCAGGCAATGCCCAGACAAGTGGGGTTTTGGGGGGGCAAACAACCAACATTTGAGCAGAGTGTCACTCCACATCCAGGAGAGATGGTTGGGGGGTAGCTCTGTTCCTGAAAACCTGCTGTGTTTGGTTATTTTTGGCTAATATAGGCCTGAGAGGTTAAATGAAGCTGCAGCCCAGCAATAAATGCTGTATTTCCCATAAAGATGTGTCCTAGTTACTGAAATAGGGGTGGAGTTCTGTTTATTCCACACCACCCACGTCAACATGGAAGGGTGGGGTTTTCAGTAGAAAATGCTGAGATGCCAAAAGCAGAACCTTTTCCTTACCTCAGTCACATGTAATCTCAGTTTTTTCTTTGTTTTCCCCTCCACTACTGAAAAGGGGCAGCTTGAGCAGTCTTAATTTTCCCTGCTCAGTTTTTAAAACCACCTCAAGATGAAACAGAGGGATGTTTTTAATCAGAAACTACAAAAGAAAGATGTTTCATGAGTAACCTAAGGCTGACAAGCCCATCCATCAAAGCTGGGAACTAATAACGTGGCTGGAGTGGAAATCTCAGCATGGGATTGGCCCCCAAATGAGTCACCCACCATAAGACCAGATGCTGTCATGTGCTGGGCATCCAAACTGGCACACAATGGTGGCCCAGTGCTGCTGGCATCAATAGGGTCAGATAAAGGGGCACAGATGTGGGCAAAAAGTGGCAGGAATTGGAAGGTCTCATCAGGTCTCTGCAGTGCACTAGGACAAGGAATTTGGCTGAATTTTTCAGGTCAAATTCAGCAGCTCAAGGGAATTTGCTTTTAAATTTGAATGGAGTTGCATCTCAAACCCTTGATCTGCTTGTAAGACACCTGACATCTCTAGGAGGGGCTGTCATGTTCCCTGTGGGGCCCTTACATTGCCTTTCCCTGGTGTGCAATCTTCAGCCTGTGATGGTTGGTCAAAAAGCCACAACAGCCACACTGCTGGAGGTGATCCACGGCTGCAGCTGGATGTCAGACACCCCCAACGAAACATCCGTGGAAACAAACAGAACAAAAAAAATTCAGCAAAGTGTGGGGTGTTTAACCAGACAAATCACTGCAGAGGCACCTCATCTCTATTCTGTGGAGAACAGAAATGTTTGACACCAAAAGAAAACTCTCCTGACTTGTCCCTGTGCTGCAGTGGACAAGTGCAGGATGTTCTGGGGTCAGAATGTGCAGGATTTTAGGATACCTGTGGGAGCAGGATGCCAGGTTAGGAGCATCAGGGAATAGAGCTGAACATGAATGGCTGCTTTTGGCAGCAGCGGGGTCGGAGACTCCCCGAGGAGAATGGGATGAAGGAAGAGGCAAATAAATCCCTTTTTCTCTGGCCAGGTGGTTTCCTTTTGACAAATGATGGCTGTGGGTCAGGCAGGTCTGGTTTAACAGCCCCCCTGTGCCAGCCTGACATGCCCATAACTCTGCTCTGGCAGATCACTGAAACAATTGCTCATTCTGCGAGGAAAGCCAGAGGCTAATTACAGGGAGGCATGTAACATGATTCCAGCAAAGGAAGAGCTCTCCGGGGCTGGCTTTCCACACATTGCTCAAGGGTGCATCTCAGCGCCCTCTTTTACATGCACACACCTCCCTTTGCACATCCCAGGTGGCTTTCAGCAGGAAGCGCCTGAGGCTCACCCAGCATCCCTGTGCCAGCCTGCTGCATCCCACAGCACTTGGCACATACTTGACAGTGAGACCACGGGGGACCTGGGAACTGCTGATGACAGGGAAAACTGCCCAGGTGATGGGGGCAGGAGGGCTGTAGTGGGAGATGAGCAAGAAGGAGCTGCTCCGACACCCGCTTGGTACTGAAGCATCTCTCAGTGGCACCACGGTCCCCTGGTGCATCACAGTGAGGGCCAGAGCAGAGCTCCTCACTCAGAGGTGAGGCCTGGAGTGGGGATTGAGGTATTGGTAAAAGGCTGATGAATGGAAAGCATCTGGGGTGCTGCAGATCCCAGTCTGTGAGAGGAATGTTAAACAATGGGGGTGCTCATAAATGATGGGCATCCAGAGCTGCCCCAGTCAGGCTTCCCCAGTCCAGCCACCTCCTTACATCTCTCCAGCCAATCCTTTGGATGCAGCTGGTGCTCTGACCACCAGATCAAGGTGGCCCATGCAAGGGGGGAAGAGATCCTCCATGTCAGAGATCACAGATTGTTCCTTGGCATCTGGGAGCTCCCCACGGCAGCAACAAGATCTCCTAAGCTCCAGATGAGAGTCACAGAGAGACCCAAGCCAAAAGAGGAAGGAGAGTCCCACAGAAAGCCCTGAGCCATGCTTCACATTATACCCTCAGCTGAGCCAGGGCAGTTCCCCAGGAATCAGTGCTGAACAGGAAGTGTTCAGCATCCCCAAGTTGTTTCTGGTCCATTTGTCCAAGAAGAAACCATGAGGGATGGTCTTCAGAGTCCTGCCCCTAAGCAGAGCCTCAGCCAGGCTCTCCAGCTCCAAAGCAGATAGGTGGCTGGAGAATACAAACTTCTGTGGGAGCACCAGCACCTCCTCACTGCCTTGCTGCAGGAGGGGCTGGGGGAACAGGGCCAGCTCGGAGGCTGCAGCATTCACAGAGGCTGCAGCATTCCCGGTTGGCCAAGACAGACCCATTCTCCGCCACCGCTCAGGAATGTGGCTCGAGGTGGAGCAGCAGGTGCTGGAAGGAGGGTTGCGACCAGTCTCACCCTCCAAGAAAAATACCAGCCCCGCTCACCAAGGGGAAAGAGCAGAAGCAGCCCCTGCACAGCCAGATTTATGGGCCCCAGCAGGCTGGAAAAAATCCAGTGAACATTTCAGCAAATCCAGCCTCCGTCAGAAGTTACAGAGTGATAGGTGTAAGTCCCAGCCAGGCCCACAGCTGCTGCCTCTCCTGAGCCAGCCCCAGGCAGCCAGTGAAGTCACTCTCGCACCTCAGGTTGTGGGGATGGCAATGGGGTCGGTGCAGGTGGCGGTGGGGGCACCACAGGCACCACCCTGGAGAGGTTTCTGCCACAGGACAAGTAGCTGGGGGTGTGCAAGGTACCACTGCATGGATGGGGCATTCTTTAGAGGAGCTGCAATGAGCACAGGGCTCATTTACAGAAAAAAGGTGGAGATGGGTCTGGGTTGATCACAGCATCCCCTTCCAGGTCCCAGCTGGGCCACCCTCTCTGGTAGGGTCTTCCAGGAGTCATACCCTGTCTGTAAAGATTTCTTGTTGCCCATCAGGGGTACTCCCCAAATCCCACAGCTTCCATAGACAGCTTGCCCCTTCAGGCAGGAGATTGCTGCTCCTTCCAAAGGACTCACAAGGGCACATGGTCGCCAAGCCTTGAACAGATGAGCAAGAGAAGGAGAAAAACAGAAGAGATGCCCTTAAAAGTCATAAACATCTCCGTTAGTGTTGACTAGTGGCAGGTCTCAGCCCTCACCATCCCTCTTACCCTCACCTGCAGACAGGGACAAGGCCAGTCTCCTTGAGTTTGGAAAGCACCTGCCACACTGAGGGTGATAAAAACATCAGCTTTCTGTGCCTGGGAGAGGCCAGTGCTTCCCACCCATCCTTTCATCAGCTCCATTCACCTTCTTCCTGCTGTATCCCCAAAGAAACTCCCCCTCTCCCCAGAAAAATTTTCCCCCTCCTGCAAGATCTCCAGGGCTTTTTGCACAACAGATCCACTCCTGATATTGAGATAATGCCTCTGTCCCAGTATCCAACTGGGAAGCAATGGAAGGGATACAAGCAGAGCCAAAACTGCTGTGTGCCCTTCACACCCATGCTGCTGCAGAGGAGTTCTTCCCACAGCCCAATTGTCCCTCCGAAGGGACACAGTTTTTGGGTCACTGATGGCCCTCTAGCTCCTCAGAGGAGTCTGCTTCTCCCTCCAGCATCTCTGAAGTTGGGCAAGCCAAGATCCTGGGGCTGTGGTTCCTTTGGAATAGAGATATCTTTTGGATAGAGAGCAAGGGCAGAAGCACATGGGCACTCTTTTTAGGACTGTGCCTCACATGCTGAGCTCTGTTAGGAGGGTATGAAGAAGAGGCAGGACACCACAGCAGCTTTTCTCCATCCCCATCCCTCTCACACAGGGCTGAATCCCCCGTGCAATGACCCAGCTTAGCCCCAGTGCAGGAGCAGTGCTCAGACCTACTGCATCCCATCCCTCCACCCTCATACCTGGAGCCATGCAGGGCCTGGCACTTGCCTGGTGTCACACCTGGGTCCTGTGCAGAGGTGGCTGAGCCTGGGGGCACCATGTCCTTGGGGACATGCAGGGCTCCCAAGCAGACCCCTCTGAGGTATGGATGCCCCATGCTGTGGCTGCTCTGAGCTCCAAGACACAGTTTCATCTCCCCGTTGGAGCCACAGCAGCTCTCTCACCTGGAGCACACTCAGTGAGCCAGTTCAGGGGCTTTGGCAGGTTTTATAGTGCCCTTTATCACAGCTCCAAAGCAGGAGCTGCGCTCAGCCAGGCCAACAGCTTTGGAAAGGGCTCCTCCTTCACTTTCCAAGTGCATCTGTCCTTCTTAGCCAAGTTTCCTAATGCAGCAGAGGTCATGGGATAGCACTTTGTGTCTCTGTGTATCTCTCTCTCAGCCCTCTCCAAACATCGAGCGCAGTTCCCGGGTTGATGCTCCTGGGAGATTTCTGGGAGGAGCACAGAGGATCCAAGGCTTCACAGATGCCTGGTTGGCCACATGGGGAAGGTTCAGATCTCATGAATCAGCAAAGGATCCCCACAGAGGCTGTTCCTCCAGGCACAAGCCGCCAGGAATTCCAGCTCCAGTCTTTCTGCTCTTCCTGAATGGATTGTTCTTCACCCAGACTCCTCAAACCACCGCTGCAGAGAGCCCCGCTTCAGCTTCTTGCTGTGGGACCAGCAGAGATTTGGGAGCTGCCAGCAATGGAGATGCTTATGAAGCACAGCTTCTGTGTCAGGTGTTGCAGAGATCAACACTTGCCTAGCAGGGAAGACTGCTGCCTGGAACCATGTGTGCCAAAGGAAGCGGGTCTGGGGTTGATCATGAAAATATATTACAATTTAAAAAAAAAAAAACCAAGTGGTTTTCTATATCCTGAGACTCTCCACAAACACAAGCTGAACACTTGCAGTATTTTTCCGTAGGAAAATGCCGTTGCACATTTCAGAGCAACTAAGCAATTGGGGAGAGTCATAAAGGTGATGGGAACTTGGGCCCCATGTCTCCCTACAGACATCTTCCTGAGATCAGGGATCCCTGAGGCATTCCCCAAGAGGAACAGGGATGCTGTCCATGCCCAAGGGACAGTGTTTAGTGGGATGTGCAGGTGAGGCAGTGACAGAAGTAGTGTGGGGACTTGCAGGTGACAGGGGGGCTGTCAGGCCAAGGTTGCACATTTCAAGATCTGAGCATCAATTAAAGGAGTGAAGCAGCCAGATAAAACAGCAAGGCCTTGTTCTTTCTGTTTGTTTGTTTGTTTGTTTAAAAAATCTGATTTAAAAGCTTGTTATCTTCTCTGAAAAAAAAGGGATTTGAAGTCTGATTTTTCCCCTTGGGCAACCTGTAATCCCTCAGCTAAGTCCTGAGCCCTTTAATTAAGACCTCAGTCATTTAAATTGTTAATGAAGATCCACTGGAGGACCATCATTCTCATTCCTGATTTCATCTTGTGCTCATTAGGGACTCCTGATTAAAATTCATCATCTCAGAAGATATTTATAACTCTCTAACTTATCCCTAGACCTCATTAATTCAAAGCCACTTGTTTGGACAGAGATGGGGGGGGGACCTAAAAGGCACCCAGCAGGATCTGGAGCTGTGGGAACAGGGTGTTGACTGACAGATGACAGCATCAGCCTCACTGCAAAGAGCAGCCCTGCACAGTGTGGGAAGGGACACGAGGGATGGATACCACGGGGGTGAGGGATATCACAGGGCTGAGATGTGTATCCAGACTATTGCCTAGTGGGGCAAGAGAAGAGATGGCCAGATGTGCCAAAGAGGAGAGAGATCCCCCCTCCCACATCAATGTCCTGGAGGGTACAAGGGTGTGAAGACATTGAGCCACAGGAAGAGACCACCCCACTGGACAGACAGGTCCTGCCTGTCTCAGCAACCCACCTGGGACACGGGCAATGCACTCCCCAGGCTCTGGGGCACACACCCTGGCTGCTCCCTCCACAGTTTGCCCAACACTGAATTCCTGTCTTGACCCTCAGTGAAGCTCAACGAGTCTCATGGACCTCATCCCTGGATGGGCCACGGGGTCCTTTTACGGTAGATGAGTTGGAGGGGGAGAATCCTTCAGGTCTGGCTTCAGTCCATTACCTGGAAGGTGTGTGCCCTTCCACCCTGCCCCCCACCCACGTGGCCTGAGACCCCACAAAGGAGCACTCACCAGACCACCAGGGAGAGACAGACAAAAGAGGAAGTTTATTGTGGGATGAGGGTTTATATAGCTCTTGGGAGGGTCAAAGGGGACCAATCACAGGTGAGGGGGTCTTACAATCAGGTAAGGAGTTTACAGCCAAATAAGGAAGGGGTTAACAAAGAACCAATGAGAGCACCTTGGGACATCTTCCCAGGACACTCCTGCCTGAGAGATAAGGAGTCTCACAGAAGGTATCGGGAAAGAGCAGCAGTGACTCTGCAAAAAGCCATCTTAACACGTGTTTAAACAACATTAAAAACTTCTGATTCACCAGTCCATCTTTGGCAGGACTTTTTCCATACGCCCATTGCTACAGTCCTTTTTCCAGCAAAACCTCCTTGGGTAATAGAGAGGGAACCTCAATGCATCCAGCTCTCCTTCCAACCCATGGCTCAGTTTGCTTACTCTGGGCTTTGCCTCTTGCTCTCCTGCCATGTCCTCCCTTGCCCCACTGAAAGATAAGCAAAGATCTGCCTTTCCTACTTCTCCTCTTCCTCTGCCCTCACCCACATACTGCCCTTCCTTTTTCTCTCCCCCATCCATGCTCTCTCCCATGGCTTTCTCTCTGGTAATTCTCACCACCCACCCAGTCCTGAAGCTTGCCATGACTTTGCTGATCTGCTGCACCAGTTGTTCTCCCCATGTTCAGCCTAAGTCTGGGTCACGCTCCCTGGGGCTGGGAATCAAGCCCAGGGATCACAACCATCACAAGAGGTTTCTCTGGAGCCATTTGCCCCCTTGACCCAAAAGGAACCCTTTCCTTTGGGATGCCCAATATTTTTGCTTAGCCTCATGTTCCCCTGCTTTGGGTCAGGCTTTAAATAAAAGTGTCCTATTAAAATAGGAAAAGAGTTTTGTTTCAAGGCTGTCTAATGAAATACTCCAGCACTTCTGAAATGAGACATTTTACCTCGGAAACATCTAGCAGGACTATGCTGACACTTTCACACACATCCAAACGACTGAAATATGAACTTACAGCTCCTTTTGGTCCTGTTGAAACCCCATTTTGGGTGAATTACTACACGCAGAAGTTCCAGCTGGCTGCTCGCCCCCCAGCCCGGGTTTCACTGCCCTGCAGCCCAGCTCAGTTTTGGGACAGCTTGTCCCAGGCCCCTCTGACAGCAGTGTGCAGCTCTCAGCCATGTTGCTGGGGTGGGAGGCAGAGGAGAGCCCTCCTTCCTCACACAGTGACTGAGACCAGCCACATTTGCACCAGTCACTGCATCACGAAGCAGGAAAAAATCCCAGGGTTGCTGTGGACAACGGAGAGGGTGAATAAGAAGGATGATACATGCACTCTGAATCTCTTTGCCTCTAGGCAGGCACATTTAAAAGTGACCTGCAAGGGACCTTCCCCTTTTGGTCCCAAATAATAGAAGCTCTGAATGGGTTTTAACACTGGATTTATTCCCCTCATGCTCTTTTTGTTCCTGTTAGAAATTCAGGTCCCTGCGCAGATTCCTGAATGAGTGAGTGCAATGAGGATGCAACAGGAGGGAAGAGAGAACACAAGGGAATGAAAAATGGTTTTTAAACACTTTCCAAAGTGCCTAGCTTTTATCCTGCTGGAGTGGGAGAGGACGCTGTTTAACGCAGTTTGCTTTGTGCATGACAGATTTATTTAACTCCAGCAATTGTGTTGGAGAAAGGGAGCCTTTGTTGGAGTCACAGCTCTCTGTGGCAAGCAGTCTCCGTGCCCTTGCTGGAGCGGGGCCACTTTGCATGGAAGAATGAACTGCTTATTTGGGCTGGGCCCACTGCCTGCTGGGCAGCATCATCTGGGATGGCCCATCTGACAGCAGCTTCAAGCCTCAACCCTGCCCTGGTAGCCAGGAGGGCAGCACAGCTGTGTGAGTCCAGCCCAGAGAGCAGGGGGGCTTCTGAGCAATGGACAGGCTCGGGGTTTGGGGTGAAAACCCCTGGCTGCTATCAACTTCTCTTGAACTTCCCAAAGGGACATGCTTGTGTTTGGAGTCAGCATTTGAGTAAATGACATGTGATGAACCTGCTATTTTAATATCAGAACAAAGGATGATCCACCTGGGTTGAACAGATAATGGCACTACAGGTCCCCAGTGTGGGAAAGGTCTTGGCAAGCTTCAGGGAGGCAAAGCTGTCACTGGAGGTTGCCTGCCTGGATCTGGGTCCAGAGTTATTGCCTTGGATCCAGCAGAGTATCTGCACCCACAGGACCCTTCTACCTTCCCCAGGGCCATGGAAAGGCATCAGTTATAAGGATCAGCTTGGTACACATAACAAGGAGTCCCTCAGCCTTTCCATTTGGGCCCATTTGCTCCACAACACACAGATTATATGGAAAGATTTAGAGGTTTGGAGAGGTACAGAGTCACAGGATGGGTAAGGTTGAAAGGGGACCACAGTGGGGTCATGTGGTCTAAACCTCCCTGCTCCAGCAGGGTCATCCCAGAGCATGTGGCACAGGATTGCATCCAGACTGTTCTGGAATGTACCCAGTGAGAGAGACTCTACACCCTTTCTGGGCAAAGGGAAAAGGAAAAGGGAAAAGGAAAAGGGTTATCAAGGACAGTACCCTCCATCTCCTGCCTTCTGCTAGCAACAGGACTATCTGTGTCACAGGGCAAGAAGCAGTCTTCTGCTAATGGGCAGAGCCCCATGGCAGGTCTCTCCCAGCCCTGGCAGAGGACAGAAGTCTCATTCAGTTCAAAAATATTAACATCTCTCCACTTTTTGACACTAAAAAAAAACCAAACAAAAAACCAGCAAGGCAAGATGTGGACGTGCCCCAGCCACCCACTGTTGGCCATCTCATCCCACCCCATCTCATTCCATCCCATCTCATCCCACCCCATCCCATCTCATCCCATCCCACCCCATCCCATCCCACCCCATCCCACCCCACCCCATCCCACCCTATCCCATTCCATCCCACCCCATCCCATCTCATCCCTTCCCACCCCATCCCACCCCACCCCATCCAACCCCATCCCATCCCACCCTATCTCATCCCTTCCCACCTCATCCCATCCCATTCCACCCCATCCCACCCCATCCCATCTCATCCCTTCCCACCTCATCCCACCCTATCCCATTCCATCCCACTCCATCCTACCCTATCCCATTCCATCCCACCCTATCCCACTCCACCCTATCTCATCCCTTCCCACCTCATCCCTTCCCACCTCATCCCATCCCACCCCATCCCATTCCATCCCACCCCATCCCATTCCATCCCACCCCATCCCACTCCATCCCACCCCATCCCATCCCATCCCACCCCATCCCATCCCGGTGCCTGGGCTCTGGTGGTGTCTATGGCCCCCACTCGCCCCCACATAGCCCGGGCTTCGTGTCTGAGCCCCCGCGACACCCCCGACCCCCCGCGACACCCGTGCGGTGTGACTGTGGCCGTGGACACCGCAAGCCGCTGCCTCCCTCTTGTGGGCGAATCTGGGGAAGGACGCTGGGGCGGGAGCCCCCGGAAAGCCCCTGGCAAGGCTGGCACCTACAAAAACACCCCTCTGGCCTCGCCAGGCGGGGAACACCCACCAGGCATCCTGCGCTCTCCAGCTTCTGGGAAAACAAACCTGTAGATCCCCCCCCAAGGCTCATCCAGCCTCACACGGACCCTCGTGGTGGGCTCATACGGCCAAACAGAGCCCCCGTGATGGGCTCGTGCTCTCTGCAGGTTCAGAGGCCGGGACTGAGGTGAATGAGGGGAGCAAAGGACGTGCAGTGGTGCTGGAACCACAGGCTCGGGCCATCTGTAACAGCCTGTCTGACTCGGGCTGGGGAAGAGTTGGCTCCACCACAGGCAGAGGAAGATCACAGAATCATGGAGTGTCCTGAGCTGGAAGGGACCCACAGGGATCATCCAGTCCAACCTCTGGCCCTGCACAGACACGCCAACAATCAACCCTGTCCCTCAGAGTGTTGTCCAAACCCTCCTGGAGCTCTGGCAGCCTTGGGGCCGTGACATTGCCCTGGGGAGCCTGGTCAGTGCCTACTACCCTCTGGGGGAAGAACCTTTTCCTAATCTCCAGCCTAAATCTCCCAACATGAATTCATACCATTCCCTTGGGTCCTCACACTGGTCACCAGAGAGCAGAGATCAGCACCTGCCCCTCAGGAGGAAGCTGTGGACACCTTCAACAGACCCATAAGATGGTCAGTGCTGGCTGGAGCACAGGAGGAGAAACCAGCCTGTCCACTGCAATAATCACTGAGCATTTGGCAGCACACAGCAGTGAAGAGCAGAGCAGCATCTCCACAGGACCCACTGGCTACTCAGGTCTGTGGCTCCCTGCCTGGAAACCCAGGTTGCCCCAAGCCCTGGGAGCTTCCAAGCCTTTACAGGCCATAGAACTGGAAAGAAAAAGAGAATGGAGGGCCAAGGGAGCTATTAAAATCCCCTTCATGGGCATGATGGGTGGCAGGAAAATCCCAGCTGCTCCCAGAGATGCTGAGATAGCCCCAAGGGATGTTTTAGGAGGCCTGAAGATGAAAAGAAAAAGGCTGAAAATAAATGGTCGGGGGAACTGAGCAAAAATATGCAAACTTAGCTAAGAGCTGCAAGGAAATGATAAAGGCCAGGGAAAAACAGAAAAATAACACTGCCAAGAGGGCTACTGGGAATAAGAAGGAATTTTGCAAATTGCAGCAAAGGGAAAGCAAATACAGTGTGAGTCAGCCCATTAATAAATGAGAAGGGAATGCAAATTAATGAGAATTCAGAAGCAGCTGAGGTACTGACCTGCTTTCAGATTTTCTATTTCATTCCCAACCAAACTGAGTTTTGGGAGGTGTTAACCCTTTCCTCTGCACTCTGCAGAACTGGGCATGACACTGTTGGTGCAGAAAGTCTGGGAGCCTGTGGCACCACAGTTCAAACTCCTTTGTGCATTTGTGCAAAACCTCATCACAGCTGAATCATCAAAGTCTGGGATGGATACCTCAGCCACTCTGTGTTGCTCCCACCAGACACCCTTCTCCTGCAAGCCCTTGTTCCCATGTGGCTGGGCTCACACAACAGCCTGGGGAAGATCTCCTCTCCCACAGCCCCCACACCTCCCCTTCATTCTCCTACTCTGTTTATTTTGTCTATTGATCCTATTTGATTTGAAACGGTTTTGAGAAGCTTTATGCCAGCCAACTACAGTTGAGAGCAGCTCCTCTTTCCAATCCTGCTGAGAGCTGTGAATCTTAGGCAGTATAAACCAGTACAGCTCCATTATGGCCAAAAGGGAGTTCTCTGATATACTAGCACCCTTTGGCCAAAAGCAGAGAGGGTCAAAGCACTTGTTGTTGATAACACAGATCAGTGGGATGTGTGCTCCATTCATCACTGTCTCTTTGGGACATCCCAGCACAGCTTGTTTTATGGATCAGCTCCTGTTTGATGACGTATTCACTGATCTTTGCCACTTGCAACCTCTCAATTCCTCATTTCCAAACTAATCTTCATCACTCCAGGATCCACCAGCAAGTGCCTCAGTCTGAACTTTCCCCTCCCGCTCCCAGCAACCCTCACCCATTTGCAGGGTAAGGTCCTGCAGCCTCTGAGTCACGCTGATTTTTGCCCTTCACAGCATCCCAAAAACCCTTCTCAGCAATCATCCTGCCAGGAGACACTTAGGGACTTTCATGTCCTGATTTTGCAAGGAGAAGCCTGTTTCCAGAGGCAATAGAATTAGGGAAGCCTGTAGTTAAAGTTGTTCTGGCCTCTGACAGATGTTCACTGTCCTGGCTGCAGTTTCCCAGGCTGGATGCCTGTGTACGCTGAGTAGCTGAAGAGCATTGAAGTTAAACCAGCACTGCTATCAATCAGGGAATGAAAACCTGGCTTTGGAAAACCATTGGAAGGCCCTGCAAATGATGCAAGAGTCAGAGGCTGCCACTGAGATGTACCTGGACTTCTGTGGGGTTTCTTTCTCTTTTACCTTGTCTGAGTCCTTAAATAAATGTGCATTTGCCTCCCAAAGAACCTGAAACTTGTATTTGTCTCCCGAAGAACATGGAACTTGCCCTTTCAAATGCCTTTTATAGCTCCCTCTCCTATCCTCTCCAAACTGGAATATGGGCAGGAGAATGGTCACACACCTTCTCTGAGGGTGTCTCTTGTCAGGTCCATCTTTACAAGCTCTTGACCTGCTGCTGGAATTTGTTGCCACTGGCTGAAGCCCTTCTCCAGAGCCTGAGCTCCAAGTAAATACTAAATGTCAAGGATCACGATATAAAGGGGCAGAGAGGCATAAGATGGGGACACTGAACTCAGTCCTCCACTCTACACTCGGTTTTTCCAGTCCAAAGTACCCAGGAGGGTGTCATGATAACTCCTCCCCAAAGTTTGGTTGTCCTGGATGTCCTACCTCAACTCCCCATCACCTCAGCATCAAGGATCTTCCTGTGCTGTGCAGAGGACAACTCCCAGGACTGCTGTTCTCCTTGCTGATCCCTTCACCTCCCTCTCTTCCTCGACGAGTTTCCACTCAGGCTTCATGCAAAAAGTGTCTGATGGTACTAGTGGAGCACTGGATGCAACTACCTGGTGTGGAAGTGTTAAGAGATCTCCTTGGGGGCCAAACTGGCTGAATTTGGGCAGTCAGACTTAGAGCATGACCCTTTGGTATCTGGGCAAGGTCAAGGGTCTGTGTGCAGCCACGCAGCCGAGTCCCCACGAGTGGAGCCTGCCTGGGCTGTGCACTTGGATCCTGTATTTTTAACCTGACCTCCTCTTGACCTTAATGTCTGCAGCTACAACTGGAGCCTTAGAGCCAAAAGCCTCCCAGAAAGCAGTGCTGTGTTTCCAGTAAGCCATTCCAAAGTGTTTCCAAACAGCTATTACAACCTGCACTGTCAGTTCCGAGCCAGCAAGCATCCCTGCCCTGGTGTCAGGCCAAGAAGACACAGAGCAGGAGGGGCAGGACATGAATGCAGAGCCTCAGAGAAGCCAGAGGACCTGCTTAGTAGCATGGAATCATTAAGGTTGGAAAGCCCTCTAAGATCATTGAGTCCAACCACTAACCCAGCACCACCACCGTGTTCCCTTCTAAACCATGTCCCTGAGCACCACAACTACCCTTTTTTTGAACATTTACAGGGATGGTGACTCCACCACTGCCCTGGGCAGCCTGTTCCAATGTCGGGAACAGCTTTTTTGTAATATCCAATCTAACAGTCCCCATTTGCTCTTGTCCTGCTTGTTAGGTGGGAGAAGAGACCAACCCCCATCTGGCTCCCCCCTCCTGTCAGGGAGTTTTAAAGAGTGAGAAGGACCCCCCTGAGTCTCCTTTTCTCCAGACAGAGCCCCCACAGCTCCCTCAGCTGCTCCTGGTGCTCCAGACCCTTCCCCAGGTCTCGGTGAGTGCTTGGTCCCTTCTGTCCCTTTGGGGTTTGCCTTGCAGGGAACGTGTCCATCCAACCCTTTCCCTTGTGCATTTCACTGCGGACCCACATTGAGATCTCCCTGTCCTTCCCAAGAATGCACTTGGCCCTCACTCCTATAAAGCCCTTTAGAAAGGTGCCCCAGAGGTGGCTTTTTAATGAACAAGATGCAGAAGCAGAGTTAATCTGTGGAGCAGATAATGGATTTTCCTTCACTCACATCACCTTCCACCCCAGCCATAGCCAAGCTAGACACAGAGCACAGTTAGACTTCAAAATAAGCCTGAAATTGGCTTAAGCCACTTGCAATCTTGTTTAAATATTACATTTGTTAATTTGGTTTATAGGCCTTCTGCTTTTGGGGTGCTTAAACTGCTTTCAAAACAGTCTGTCAACCTTTTTCCTCTGTAACTGAGAGGATTAGAAAAGGATTTTTATTTGAAATGAAGCCCAAGAGCGTAGGTATTCACAAGACTGGCATCTCAGGTTATTGGGGAAACAAATCCTGGCTGAAATCATGTGCATTGGCAGCACCTCAGCACACTCAACACCCATGTGTGCTCAGGCTCAGGGGTTTGTGTGAGGTCCCAGATGTACAGGATTGCCAAAGAGGGGAAACAATTCGACTGTCTTTAACCCATCAGGCTCCAGAAATCAGGAGACTGGCTTAATAATCATGATTTTGTAATAGATGCTTTTTATCTGTCTGCAGCAGCCAATTAACAAAAGTACTAATTTTAGAGAGACTCGCACTACTACCAACCAGGAAGGCAGCCACAGATTCATTCTTGGGTTTTAACACTTTTCAGACCCTCTAGAAAATTTTGGTTTCGGATGAAAACCTTCCAGTTTCGTCATAGCTGCTGTCATTGATGTTTCTCCTCAATGTTAATGCAAAATAGCTCTGGACAAAACTAATTTTATCCCATTCTGCTCATTTTTTTCTCATTTTCCCCACACTAAGGAGGGGGTTGCAGTTGTCCAACCCAGTTCCACACCCACCCAGCCACTCTTAGCAGACAGGACCCCTCAGATGTCACCCAAGGACATCTCAGTGTGGTCCAGGGCACATCTTGCTCTTCCATTCTCCGAAATCACACCGTCACTACCACGGCATTTGAGGAATGACTGTAAAACTGCAGCTGAACACCCAGCCCAGCTCAAAAGTGCCCAGGGGACAGGATGTAACTGAGACCTGGCTCTGCCTCCCCTGCTCCTGCACTGTCACAGGTGGGTCTCACAGCAAGCCCGGGTGTTAAAGCAGTGTTTCCTATTATAAAACACTGTTTTCAGTTACTTACATTTCACCAGACTTTAACTGCTGGGCAATTTTCCACCTCAGCCAGCCCCAGAGCTGCCTGCCTTTATAGCCACTGGAGGGAAAGAGGGGCTTCTAGGGAAAAAAAAATCACATCATCCTGAGGCAAGCAGTTTCTTGGCATTTAGTGACAGAAGGTGCCTACACCACTGTCTCTCCCATAGATACCTGGTCTCTGCAGGTGATTCAATTCATCCCACCCCCAGTTTGGGCTGTGTTGTCTGAAGGGAAACCTAAGCCAGAAAGGTTGTGCCAAGGAGAAGCAGTGCTTTGTCTTTGCTTAAAGAATTTGTCTGTGTGTATGTAAATGCCTGTATCTCAATGTTGCCACAACTTTTGCCAAGTTATGAGCATCATAATGACTTGTGCTCACACGTAACTAGAGGAGACCCAAGGACCCAGTCTTTCCAAGAATCTCACCCATTCTTCTTCTACAGTTCATGGAGGTGGGATCATAGCTAGTGAAGGGAATTTTAGAGCATCTTCAACCACAAGTACTACACACCCAAGGGTAATAGACATGATATTCGAGAAGATCTTGTCCCAGGTTTATAAAAATGCTCCACATAGTCCAACTGTGAAATTTCCAGGAGACAGGATTTGCCCTCCATGGGCACCAAGGACCAGTACAGCACCAGCAAGACGCACAGTTTCCTCACAAGTGGCATGGCACAGCAGGAAAGGGAACCCCTGACTGAAACCAACTGGAGGGCATAGCCTCTGACACCCGAGGGAGGTGTTTGTGAGCATGGTCATGCTGGAATAGAGGAGCTCAGCATATTGCTAGATGGAGCCTAAAGCCACCCCAAGCTCTCCAGCTATCCTAACATCTCTTATCTTTCTCCAGATTTGGATGCCAGGGCTGGCACTGAGATCTACCAGGTGGAGAAGGGAAATAATGGCCAGGACCAGAAAAAATTACTTGGGAAAATGCCTGAAGCCACGACAAGTACCTCTCTTCTTCCACCCATCAAGTGCAGAAAAGGGAACAGCAGCAGAGGGGGGACTGGAGACCCAGCACAGCAGCACCGAGTGGAAGGGAAACACCAGGAGAAAAAGTCACCTCCCTGCAGGAGACAGTGAAGAAATGGGACCAACTAATTCAAGCCCTAGTTTTCACCAAAAACATCACTGTTTCAGCCAGGTTGGGTTGCTCAGGTACAAACCTCACCATGAGCTAAAACCAAACGCAGGTCTCTGAAATCAGCATTCCCCTGCTCCTGGGTGAGGTGCTGGCGGTGGTAATCAGCGGTGGTCTGGTGATGGAAAGGGCTGGCGAGGCTTCTGGAGGTGGGTTTTGAGGTTGGGAAGGTACCTGATGAACTCTGTACTTCGGACCAGCGCGGCTAGATGGCACTGTGTACTCTTCCAGGAGTGGCACATCCCACCATAGCTCCCGTGCCCAGGAATTTAATATCCCGAGTGTTTTCGCTCGCTGTTGAAGCTCTCCTCTGAGAGGCAGCTTATCTGAAGGATGGCGTGGGCTGTTGGGAGTTCTGTCATGGCCAGGACACAGGTGACCTTCTCAGGGAGGAAAGCTCTGGCAGAATTTTCTGCTTCAGGGTTATTTTCGAAAAGGCGAGTGTGTGTTTGAAGCAAGAAAAAAATGCCATTTCCTGACAACTGCAAACAGCAGAGACAAGGACTTGAAGAGTCAGGCCTAGAGTGGACTCACACCATCACACCTGTGGAGAGCCTCATGTTCACGTGCTGTTTATCCACACCCCAGGAGGAAGATGAATGAGGGACTCCCAAGGGTCCCTCCCTACAAAACAGAGCACTGGGACACGGTGTCCCCATGCTGTTATGGCAGTACTGGTGTGGAAGACAGGGACCCAGATCTGGGGCTGCAAAACTTTGAGAGACCCATCTCAGCTCCCTCTGTCCAGTAGCAAAGCTGGACACACACCAGCTGTGCCCGGTGGAGAGCCAACAAGGAGCCCACCGAGATCTTCTGCAGCCCTGGAAGACATTTGGTCACCCAGGCAATGGGAAGATCTTAGAAAAAGAGGGGGAAGGGCATTAGATATGAATGAAGAAGTGGGTGAGCAGGGTCAGGCAGCACAGAAAAGGACCACAAAGCCCCGACATTGCTTTTTAGCGTCTTGAAATTTATTTGGGGGTCAGTACGAGATGACAACCCAGAAGCAACCTTTCCAAAAGGCAAAGCAGTCTGGCCCCTCGCTCCCCTTTTCCCCCCAGCTGGTGGACTCAAGCTGGGAGGCTGGAAGACACCAGCAGGCCGTGGTGGCCCAGCTGTGAGCCCGCCATCCCTCGCTCAGCGTCTGCACAGGAGTCAGGAGGGTTTAATGTCTCAGGAGCCAGGCTCCCATGTTCTCCTCTTGCTACCAGCTGGTCAGGCGGGCTGCCAAGGGTATGCTGGCAGGAAACTGGGCAGTTTTCCATCAGGATTTCATCCGCGGTGACGGATCTCCGGGGAATATTTCCGTCCTGATGAATCAGCAGTCTCTGGTGGGAGATGGGCTGCCCGCCGGAGGGGTTAACGTCCAGCCCTCAGGAAAGGTGCGAGTCCCCACATCAGGCAGGTGTCAGCTAATCCAATCCCCCCCAAATCCATCCCCCGCTGGAGGCCTCTCCCTAATCTGTTACAGTCGGCGTTTGCCCCGGGGCCACGGATCTGATATCTCTTACGAGCAGGGTGTCAGCATTAACTATTATAATTCTGGATATTCTTGTTAGCCATGCAAACGTCCAGCCTGGGCTGGAATCTCGCTTCACTTTTCAGCTCCGGCAACATCCTGTGGCAAATTGCTCCGTGTGGAGACACTCCTGTTTATCATCCCCGGCCACCACCTGTTCATCCCGCCGCGTTCCGGGGTTATCCCACTGGCAGCACAGACCCTCTGCACAGCCCTCCCTTGCCCTGCTCCCTGCCCGACACCGCGAAATTTTGGCACTGCAAAAATCTGTCTTTTATAGGGGGCTCGGAAAAGTGTAGTGGGATGTTGATTCCCTTCCCAAATCACCCTGGTGAGACGCTCGACTGTTTGCATCTGCTTCTGCCAGAATCTGCTGGTGTCCATGGGAAGCACTTCCATGGAGAAAACCCATCCCATGTGAAGCAGGACTGCACGCTGAGCCCCTCGCAGTCAGCGCAGCACTGGGGTTAAAAGCCCCCCTCCAACAGGATGGCAAAAGGTAAATGTGCTGGGATGGGGTTAGAGGTGGTTTTCTGCTCCTACTCCTATTTCTCACGTGGGAAGCAGGTGTAGAGCTCAAATGGAGACCAAATGGCAATGGGACAGAAAAATGTTAACAAGACAAAAATCAGCAAGTGCTGCACTGAGTTCTGTAGTGTGATTAATAAAACAAACACATGAAAAGAAAAAAAAAACCTGTTTCAACACATGGCCAGAAATGCAGTGTGTCGTGCTATCAGGGCTATTCTGCCCTCTGAGTACCTGCCTCTCTGTTTGGGTTCACACTAAAATACTCTAATGTGCTTTCAGGTTTGGTGTTAGGTTTTTTCGGTTCTTTTTTTTTTTAATTTTTATTTTATTTTTACAAATGCTCAAACTTTCCTGCCACAAATTATTCTTGGCTGGCTTACAAGTAGAAGTGCCGTGTATAGCCATTTCTTTAAAAAAAAAAAAAAAGCAGAATAGAAAGAAAAGTGGTTTATGAGATATTTGGATTGAATGTTTTCTTTCTACCCGAACATGCGGTGAAAGTTCAGGAGTTCTCAATTTTTTCCACCCAAAAGCCCCTCTTGAGCTGAAGCTCAGTCTCCAGCATTTTTGATGTGATCTCACCTTTACAGACCATCCACTTGGAAAGAACATTGCTACTAACAAAGCCTGGGAGCAACTCCCTCTGTGGCCTCTTTCACCCCAAGAAAGCCATCTGGGACTGCTGTAAGGACAGGATGGCACTGGCAGCCCCAGCCATGGTAAGTCATAACTGAAGGCTCTGCAAAATCATGACTTTGGCATAAAAAACATGATTAAACTAGTCATAAACAAGTAAAACTTATTTGCCTGGTGGTCTCAGGTGCTCCCAGGCTGTGGGTTTGAACCAGGAAGGAGAGAAACTCCTTGGGCACAGGCTGTGAAAGCAAATTTTCATGCAAGTACACAATGCCACTAAGCTGAGAATTTAAGGAAAACAGTGAACATTATCGAGACTCATAAAGAGCTTTGCTGCAAGGATTGGCACCTCCAGCAACTCCTCACAAATATCCCCACATCATGGGAGTACCTGGGCAGTTTTGGGATAATTAACCCTCAAGCACATTAAGTCCAAGGAAAACTAATTACTTTCATGGAACACAAAAGATTGTTTTACAGGCGATGTTGTTCTTTGGCCTGTCTCTTCTGGAAAACGGCACCAGTTAAACAAAATCAGTTTTATTAACTGACAGTGCTGTGAGAAGATTTACAGAGAAGTTCTGTTTGATGGGCTTTTAATTACAGACCTGATGTCCATTACAGGGGCTGACAAGTTGCACATGCTGGACAAGAGAGATCATGTGAGCTGGGGACCTTTCACAGCCTGGTCAGAGAGGGTTTTTTCTACACTTCCTCCTCTGGTGAGCCCTAAATCAAGCATTTAGCAATAGCCATAGGACTCACTTTAAAGCACAAGCCTGATGTCTCACCCAGAGAGAAGTGGTTGCATCCTGTTAGACATCGTTGTGCTGTGCTGCCTTCAAGAAAGGCCAGTGGCAGACCCCAACCCACACTGCTCGTTTGCAGTCCAGCCTTCCCTTGGTGCTGCCCTGGCACCCGTCATCCCTCACCACACTGGAAGGGAACAAGCAATGGGTAGCCCACAGCAGCCCGTGGCCTTGGGGTGAGTTGCCCCAGGAGCCCTGCGGGGTCCTGCGGGGACAGATTTCCTCACCGCCCCGGAGATGGGGAGGTCTCGCCTTGCTCCGGATTGTTTGGGTAAGTTGTGATGGATCGTGCCCCGATGTCGAGAGTCGAGGTGCAGCGGGAGGCTGAGAAACTTAACGTTGAAAATGTTTTAAAGCAAAGGGAACATCAAAAGATCTCCAGGAAACGGCAAACACCCAGAGTTCAGCAATCTCTGAAACAGATCCCCCTCCTCCCATCTCCATGTCTGGATAAGAGAGACTCCCAAGACAAAGGGCGATCAAGATCAGAGAAGATGGTAAGCTATAAATCAACCACCTCTCTCTTTTCACCTCCCTCCCTGTGCCCTCCAGACTCAGGAAACCCCTGGAGCCGCAAGACACAAATTCAAACAGCAAGATGACTCCTCCCGTCTCCTCTTGGAGGGACTTGCCCCAGCGCAGCCCCCAAACCTTCCTCCAAACGCCGCCCAGCTCATGGAGATGCTGGGTGGGAAGCACGGACGCTCTCTCCAGCACTGCAGATTTTATCTGACATACCGGATTTAGACTCTTACAGAAGAGTCAAATCAGCCTTAAAATCCTCAGACTCATTGTCTACCACTGGAACAACATTTTTCTATAAATCTGAGAGGTTGAACACAAGGTTAGGAGTCTTGGAGCTCAGCCCTGAGCTCATGGGACCTGGGCACTAGGCACACATCTTGCAGGAGCATGAACCCTACAGTGCTTAGGGACATGGGACAGCTTCCTTTCCTCCTGATGGCCAGGCAGGCAGGGGTGAGCCAGCCCTGGGTTTTAACAGTGGGATGCATTTCTCAAGGGGCTGAATTTGGGGTAGGCGTTCCCGATGGTGGATGTGCCTCTCAGAGAGCTCCTTCCCCTCCACACTCAGAACCTCCTCCACCTCTGAGCATCCCAGTGCAATATGGGGTGCAGTGTGGGGATGGGTGAGTAGAGGACATGTCTGGAATAAGAGAGAAGAGGGGGGCAGGTTTTGCCCTTTCAGCAGGGCCCGTGGTGAAGCAGCAGCGCAGGGAGTGCAGCGTGTCTCCGGTGTAAGGGGATACGGTCCCCGGTGGGTGCTGGCTCTGGTTCAGGGGGATGTTTTATGAGCATGCATTAGTGCAGTTGCCAGGTTACTGGGCAGACAAACTATGTTCAGGCTTTCTGGGTGTGATCTCCTGCCCATGAAGCTGGGTCAGGAGCAGAGGTGGCAGCAGCTCCAGTCTGTGTGTCAACATTCAAGGGGCTTTATTGTGACCACAAGACACAGAGCAGAGCCTAAAGGCAAACAGAGGAAGAAAAGGGAAGAAGGGATTCTGGGGACACACACTGAGTAGCACTTCCTGTTAGTCCCACATCTGGGGTATCCCTGACCTGAGCAGACTGACCCTCCCCAGCTTCATCATCTCTCTAGAGTCTCCCATGGCAAAGACAAGCTGCCACAGGGAGGGAAGGGATGCATCCCATTTTTGGCATTGGCTGCACACATCAGCTTTCACATTTACCTTCTTCTCCTCCTGCTTCTCCTCCTCCAGGGGAAAGCAGGAGCTTTGCTGTGCTCCATCTCCCCACTAAGGTGAATCCTGACTTAGACCTGCTTGACTTTATGGCTCAGAGAGCCCTACTGAGATCTGCACTTTGTGACCATCCTTACTCAACTAAATGTGCTGGTCCAGGCTCCCAGGTCCCATTGGGTAGATCTACCTCCTAAATCCCATTAACTTCCTCCTCTTTTCATCACCTGCAGTTAATTGCAGGAGAAGCAATAGCCAGACTGTTGGGGTGTGTGAGTGCAAACATTTCTAGGGAATAGGTGCAGATGATACCTAGCAAACAGTCCCTGGAGCTTGCCTGGAACATACACTTATGGGGGAATTCCTGAAGTAGCATGAACCCCTGTGCTCCCAGCAGGGCACATTTGGGGTGGATAGACCAGGGAGCACAGAGGGAGATGGAGGAGAGGGAGGCACTGGGACAAAGGTGTGGGATGAGTTGGTTTCAGTAGGGCCACAGTGAGAGCAATGGTCTGCTGAGCTGGAGTAGGAACAAGCAGCATCAGGATTTGGGGCAGGGAGGGCAGAAGGAGGAATTAAGCCCTGCAAGGAGGTTCAACCAGAAGGGCAAAACTCATGCTGGGGTGGTATAGCAGTGAGAGATTTGGGGTAGGCAGCAAAAAGCTGTGGGCAGAGGACGTTACACGTGACAGAGATTTGGAGGGGGGATACACAGGGCACAAAGTTGTCCAGGGTCAAAGGCAGTCACAGGGTCCCTAAAGCACAAGGGAAAGCAGAATAATTTTGGAAGCAGGTGTTCCCCATGGGGGCAGGAGAGGGAGTGCTGGGGGCTGTGCAGCAGAGCGGGGCACGAGGGTGACTGGGCAGGGAACACGAGCTCCCAGCCAGGCAGGTGGGGCTGGAGGACCCCTCGCATGCCCGGCTCCTTGGTGGAGGGGGGGCTGACTCGGAGGTGTTTCCCGGGCACCAAGCCACCAGGGCCTCCCCTGGGGGCCGTAACTCCAGCCCAGCCTCCATCCCGCTGTCAGGCCCTGCGCCCAGAGCTTGTTATTGCAGGTGCAGGGCAGCCACCCCCCACCGCTGGCCTGTCCCTGTCCCCTCTCCCCTCCCCACACCAGCCACCCCTGCAAGCAGCAGTTTGGGGTGTCCCGGGGTTGCCCCATCCTGCCAGGGCCTCTGCTTCTTTTCCCTGGCATCTGTCTCCCTTCCCCAGCTGGTTTCTGTGCCCTCATCCAGGGCTTGTGCACACCATGCTGAGACCACCATGCAAAACTGCCAGCACAGACAGGTCACCCCACAGGGTCCACGGTCAAAAGCTTGGGTGGGTTTGGCCACCAAGGATCCCTGCCAGCATTCTGATGTCCTTCCATGGTGATCCATGGGGCAGGAGGAATTATCCTGACCCTTCCCACGGCATCCAGTCCCACCTGCCTTCCCCTCTGCTCTCCACCGTCCCCCCAGGGCCTGCAGCCCTGCCTTCTCTAGTGGCCATTCAGCACCCCCTCATCTGCCCCAGCTTCCCCAGGGCCCCTCTGCTGCACTTGAGTGTTGCCTGGTGCTCCCTACCCAGGTTCTGGACCCTTTGAGGTGCAGCCAAAGCTGCTCCAAACCTGGCTCCAGCCACCTACCACCTTGCAGCATCTCCTCGGGCCCACGGGAACCCCAGGGGGGCTGCCAAAATTCAAGGGCTGTCCTGTCCCTCTAAAACACCTCTGCCAGCGCTGTCAGACCTGCAGCCCCCTTGGGAGCAGAGCCACTGAGCCAAACACTCCCTTCTGTTAAAAACAGCTCTTTGAAACCTTTAATGACCCCAGCCTGCAGAGGTGGTGGCTTCAGAGAGCAGAGTGGGAGCTCAGCATCTCAGCCGAGCCCTGCATGGTGCTCCCCAGGCTCTCGGAGCTCTTGGCTGCTGAGTTTGCCTGTGAGGATAACCAGGGACCAGCTCCGTGCATCGGTGCCACATCTTATCACACGCCGAGTGCCTGCAAAGCCCTCTACCCTGTGTCCCGCTTTTCCCAGGGCTGGGGCTCAGTTCCTCCCCTTCACCTTTCTCCTTGGCCGTCTGCACAGCTCCTTGTCTCTCTGCTTTGCGGGGGACTGGGGAGTGCAGGCGTGGAGGCAATTACAGGCAAAGCCTGGTAAAGACCTGCATTCCCATGCCCTGACCTTGGCCTTGCCCAAACACCTTGAAGCATTCCAGCACTGAGCTCGAAAGGACAAATAGTCCCACGGTGAGTTAAAGGCTTGCAAACCTGAGCCTCTTCTGCGCTGCACTAACTCCACTCCTGAGAGTCCCTGGAGGTATTTTAAGCACAGGTCTACAAATGTTTTAAAATATGGGAACAGCCGTGAGTGGTTTCAAAATAAATAGTGAAAATTAGAAAGAACCCCTCCCAAAAAAAAACCCAAAAGCAGCAATGGTCTGCATCTGCTGGTGAGGAGCAGGATCCCTGCCCAGGCATGGGGGGTTTCACCACAGCTCTGAAATAAGGTGATGCTCTGGCCATGCTGGGCAGCAACAGAGTCATTCAGAGAGGTTTATGAAATAGGAAATTCATAACCCCCCTCTCAGAGCTTGGTGTCCAGATGCCCTTAAGCTGAGAAAGCTGATGAATGCACACATGGTGCAGGAGAGGTGGAAGGTGCTGAAAGGGCTGCAAAAAGCTGGGGAAGGCAGAAGTGTTTGGGTTTGAATTAATGCCCCGATGTGCAAATGGTGGAGGCTGGGGATGCAGGAAGCCACGAAAAGAGAATCGTGGTGACCAGGGCTGTCTTCTTCAGCCAACCCCCCTGGATATCTGCAGTGCCCTCTGTGCTGGGGGCAGCTCAGAGGCTTCATGGGCAGAGCTCCCCTCCAGTGCCCTCCAGCACCCCCTACAAGCTCAGAGAGACTTTGGGGTGATGTTGGCTGCCGGTGTCCCTTTCCTGCTCCTTGCAGGACCTGTACCAGCTCTGAGGTATCTGAGATGCCCTTCCATGCCCTTCCATCTCCTCCCAGGGTGCTGAGGGCTCTGGGAGTGGCAGCTCCAGGATATGCCACCCACTCCAGCTGGAGGGGGCAGCGTGTCCCACTGCACTTAGATCTCTTTGGATCACTCAGTCATCTCCAGAGCACCCACTTATAGGTGTTCATCTGTGATGGAGAGGATCTGTTGTGCTTCTTTGCCATCGTGTTCCTTGGAAAAAAAAGGGAAAAACAAGAGCAGATTTGTCCTTCCATGGTATAACATGGAAGGCTAATCCTAAGGGAGTAAGACAGAGTTGAAGAAAAACATGATTGGAACCAAAATGTCTCCTGGAAAGGAGACTATGGCTGAGCAAAAGCTGTGAAAATGCTGAGAGGAGCAGGAAACAGACTGACCTCAGAGGTGACAACAGAGCAAGACTTCTTAGGGACAGAGAGGGATTGCCACAAGGTCACTGAGTGCTAAAGGAAGGGCAGAGAGGGCAAGGGCAGTTGGGCCTACAGACCTCGTTTTTTGGTTCTTATCTTCTTTAACTTAATGTTCTGCATTTTCTTTCTTTCTTTACCTCCTCCAATTTCTATCCTAAAAATACCTTGTGACTGGACCGAGGGAAGGCTTGGCTTGATAGGAGAGGTCTGGCCAGCACATGGTCCCATCTCTGCACGGCACTGCCAGCCTTCAGCTTTCTGGAGCTGTCGAAATAACAGCCTGGGAACCCCAACAGGCTTATTTCTCCAACCTCTCTTTCACTTTTCTTACCACTTGATTCATGTCTGGGCAGAGATGTAGGAGAAAGAGCATCTGAGTGTCATCTGAACCTTCTGGTCAAGGCCCAAAATGGAGCACTGACCTTTGGTACGTGAGCTGTGCGAAGGAGCCCTGGGAGCATTTCTCAGTGCTCCTGAGGTGCTTCCCACGTCCTGGTCCAGCAGAACTGCTGCCTAGTACAGCCTACCATTAACCAGCTCATGGCCAGAAGCAGAAGGCACCTCAATTTGTTGTCCAGAAGCAATGGAATAGCTGCTTGGCATTGTCACCCTGCAGTGCACCAGCACTGGGCTCAGTGAACCCTGTCCCTGCAGTCAGCTGAGAGTCTGGAGATGGAGCCACTCAACATCTGTTTTTTCACCCCCAGGTCCCCATCCCTCCAGTCTGCAGGTGGCTCAGGACATGGCCTCAGAGTTACTCATGATGGTTCAGGAGCTTCTTTTTCTCCTTATCAACACGTTGCCCTGAGCTCTTTGGATTTCCTATGGCTGCAGTCCCATCTTCCCAGCTCCCCAGTACGAACTCAGATCCCCGTCCCCATGAGGAGCTGGCCTCTTTTGTCCACTGCAAAGCTCATGTTCCTGCTTGCTGACCCCACAGGACCTTGCTCCCAGCCTGCTTGGCATGACCTTCTTGACACAACCAGAGATGTCCCACAACTCTGAGGCCCTGATCCATTTTCCCACCACTTGGGACACTTGGTGGATCATCATGGAACCTCCTGAGTTGGAAGGGACCCATAAGGGTCATTGAGTCCAACTGCTGGCCCTGCACAGAACACCCCAACAATCCCACCATGTGCCATTGTCCAAACAGTCCTTGAATTCTGGCAGCCTTGGGGCCACGACCACTTTGAAGATGGGCTGATCCTGGTGCCCCCAGCCAGGGTTTTGCTATATGTGGTCACTCCATGTAGCTGCCATTCCCTTTGCTGCCTTGTGCATTCTCCTTCACACCAAAGCACTTAGTCCATGGAGGTTCAGGGGTCTTTTGCATCTAGATTATTTCCTCCCCACTCCATGCAATGTCCTGAGCTCCTGCTTCTCAGCCAGACAAAACTAGAATATTCCTACCAGTCTCCCCCTGAGCTGGATTTAGGAAACCTGTCAAGGGCAAGAAAGAAAGAAAGAGTTATCTGCAGAAATACCTGATGTCCCTCTCAGACCTCTCCCAACATCAGCTCCTATGCCAGTCACCTCCCTGTCTTCCCTTGGCTACGGTCTTTCTGCTGTGAGCTTCTTGCTCCAACCCTGGCACAACCTGGTTGTTCTTGCTGGGTCTTCAACATAGGTCATGTTATCGTGGCCTTCATTTGCAAGTAGGCTTCAATCTTCCTCTGGGGTTGTGGTGGAAGTTATTCAGCAGCAGGATTATTTTTTGACACATAATGGATGGCTGCATCTGGAGGCCATCCAGACCAACACTTTGTCATGCAAGGAGCTGTAAGAACACAAACACCTCCATGGGAGAGATCAACATTTGTGCAGATGAGTCACCAACAGAGGCAACAGACTGTGGATACCAAACAGTTGGAGAGGGTCTCTAGAGAAGGGGTACAGCTTGTGGACACTCCCTCAGCAGACTGGCTGATTTAACAGCACTGTTCTGTGGGGGGAAAGAAAGGCTGATATGTTGGGGTTTGTTTCATTTTCTGTGCCTTTTTTACTACCAAAGTTTGGAGAAGGAACAGTCTGGAGGGTCACCACCCTTGTCCTCTCTCACTCTGCTCCCCAAACCCTAAAAGCAGCAAGACCACAGTATTTCGACTGTGTCCCTCTGCCTTCATGTTTCAGTGCTGGAAAAAAAAAAGGAGAAGGAAGAAGAAGAGAATTTTAAAGGAGGGACAAATGGAGGGCTCAGCTTGCCCTTCCAGAGGATTTCATGTACAGGATGCCATAAAAATCTCTTCTTTGTGCTGTCTGTAGGAAGGCTTCACCTCTGTCACCACTGTCCCCTCTGCCCAGTTTGCCAGAATGGGGTTTGCTCTGTGGCTCTTTGCCTCTCGCCCTCCTGCCTGGTTTCCCAGTCACCCCAGTCATTACATTTTTTCCAGTCCCTTGTCTGTATGACCTGTTCCATAACAAGCTCCAGTCTCGCACTGATAACGTTCAGCTCAAGGTTTTTAGGGCCACAGAGACCAGTCCCAGTAAACCTCCCCTTCACCTTCCATACCTCATTGTTCTCCCCAGGGCCTTGGCTGTCCAAGCATCCCTTGCCCTGGTTTGCATTGGGGTTTTCAGCCCAGCTGTTCTCTCCAGCTGAGAAGTCTCCCAGGTTTGCAGGGAAACATTATCCAAGGACAGGTGCTTATCCAGAGTGCTTCCAACGTGAAGTGGACTCCAGCAGGGTGTAATCTGGGGGCTGTGTGGAAGCACAGGGCCTCATGGATCATGGTAGGCAATGATTTTGGAGAGTAAGGCAGGCTGCGAGGCTTTGTAGAGGAAAGAATTGCCAGGAGCAGGGCTGAATCTGCCCCAGCAATGCTGCATGAGCATTGTCCAGCTCAGGAGAAATGGACATTTCACCTTCTACCCTCTGGGAGCCATCTCAGCTGCCTACTCACAGCTGTATGGGAGCGAGGAGAGCTCTGCAGAGGCAGCAGATCCCCTCCCTGGGGCACTGGGACGTGTCAATATTGGTTTCACCATGATTTGGATGCAAACCTAGAAATCTCCAAGTTCCCCATGATGGAGCCAGGCTCTGGCAGGCAGCCCTCAGCAAGGTGGGCGGCTGGAAGGGTTCAGGCACGTCTCCTCTGGCCCTCTGCCTACTTCCCATCAGAAATGCAGAAAACTGAACTCTCTCCTCAAAAACTTTTCAATTTTGATGAGTCAGCGAAGGTGTTGGCAGGTTTTGTGACTTGTCTGCAAGTGAATGCTGGTTGATTCCCGCCCTCCTCCAGGAGGTCCAGGCTGACCTCGGGCTTTGCTTTCCCCATAAACACGTCACATCATGCAGGTACTGGCCCAGTGTTATGCCTGGATGAGGGCTGGAGGTTTGCAGCAGAAACTCTAGGGTTAAAACAGGTTTCATGCTAATATTGTCTATAAACTCATGAGAGAGATGAAAGCAAGTGCTCCAGTGACAGGAAGCTGCCTTTATCACCCCATACTGATAGCGTGTCAGGAGGCAGCCACTGCTCCTTTGCCAGCCTGGGAAAAGAGGGAATGTCACAGCCTGCTGCCTGTGGGAGGTTGTGCTCAGGGGCTGTGCCCTGCAAGTGCAGCGACCCAGCACGGACAGGGTGGGAGAGATGGGCTGGAGCCACCTCGGGCTCCACAGCTTTGACAGCACCCTCTGTGCGGGCAGCAAGGCCACCACCCTCTTGGTACAGCTCTGGAGAGCAGAGGAGGGTACTTGTATCAGTGATACCAGTGGGCAGAGCTGTGCCCTCCAGCTTGCCCTGGCTTGTCCATCCTCCCGTCCCACTCCCACAGAAAGAACCGTTTGCCTCCCCCGGGGAGGAGACCTTTGCCTGGTGCAAAGGGCAACTGGGCAGAACAGGGGCATGAAGGGCATGAAGTTCAGCCCCTCTGCTGGGGGAACCCTGTGTCCATCCTGCTGACACTCTCCCCTGGACCTCAGCATCTCCTGTTGGAGAAGCACCCCCGATGGTGCTGCTGTCACGCAGGGGAGAGCTCTCCACGGGGCAGAAAGGGGAAGGGGCAGAGCAGCCCATGTCCCTGTGTGCACGTGCTGCCCTCATGGCCCCGGCACAACATCCTCAAGTGGGTGAGTGGCCAGGCCAGTGCCTCGATTCACAGTGACCCACAAAATGTCTGAGAGCCACCCAGCCCATCTTGGAGCGCTGAGGTGCAGGCTTGGTGCCCTTCCCCAAGCTCGGCTGCCTCCAAAGGAGCTTTCTTCTGCTTGGGATTTGATATCCAGACTTCCCCGTGTCCACCGTGCCCAGCAAGGCCAGCATCTGCTCTCCTCCACAGCTCTCCCCACACGTGTTCCCACGGCACATCCAGCCCTGGGCTATCTCCCTGCTTCCAGCACCATCGCCTGCCACCACAGCCCATCCCACCCAGCTCCCAGCACATCCTGGATGATTAAACCCGGCTGGTGTTGCTGTCTTCCTCCCACACCCATCCCGGGCATACGCCTTCTGGGGCCAGTGAGGGCAGCCCAGATCCCAGGGCTCTTGGAAAGGGTCTGTCATAGGAGATAAGCAGCTGTGTGCCACTGTGGTGGCAGGGAGGAGCCCTGCCAGACTGTACTTTATCCCAAACCAAACAGCCTGGCCAGCTCCAGGAGTTATAAACAGATGCTGAGGCAAGGCTCTGGCTCTGGGAGGGTCTGGGAAGAGGAGAGGATTTGGTATCTGGCTTCCTGGAGAGCCACAGCCCTGGGGAATCTGCTGAGCCTCCCACGGCAACACCCCAAATAGTCCTGGGAGGAAGCAGCTGCCCTGGGGCGGCTGCAGGGATGGGCACAGGGAGGACCAGGAGCCAGCTGGATGGTGGGCTCGATGCTTACACTGATATGGGGCTCTTCTGGACAGGGTGGGAAGCTTGGGGTCTGGGCCATGGTAGCCAAGCTGGAGCTGTCCAGGTGGGTTAAAGACAAGAAGTGAGAC
The DNA here is from genome assembly GCF_003984885.1 of Neopelma chrysocephalum. NCBI lineage: Eukaryota > Metazoa > Chordata > Aves > Passeriformes > Pipridae > Neopelma > Neopelma chrysocephalum. Next base: position 593,012 of record NW_020897862.1, read on the forward strand.
CCCCAAACACCCACTCCTGCCTTCGCTGTGCTGCTGTAACCCATTTTCTGGGCATTTCCAATGGGTTTGCAAACCTGGGGTGGAACAGCAGGGTGAGCAGAATCACAAAGCTTCACACCAGATACCACAGGCACAGTGAGAGATGTTCCTGACTCCCCACCACTGTAAAGAAAAGCCATCCTTTTGCCTTTATTTTGTCCCCTTTGCCTTTATTTCCCAACAACACAAGAATTCAGAAAACTCAGGAAATTAAGGAGAAGTCTACACTATAGAAAAAACATGTTCCCCTTGAGCCCTGCCTGAGGATCTCCTCTGCTGCTCCAGGCACCAGCCCCTGCTGAAACAGGGAATAATTTAACAACATTTAATTAAAAGTGGGACAGGTAGGGGGCTCACAAGGGATTTATGCCATGGGCTTATGCCTTCCCCACCTTCTTTCTGATTCATGGAAGAAGACTGGCAGGAATTTGCATTTCATGAAGAGATAATTTTGCTCAATTTTCCCCCTAGAAATGGAAGGTAGAAATGGGGCCACCTGGGTGAGTGGGATTTAAGGAGGAATAAGGGGATGCTACATGTTGTGTGTCTTCACAGCTCCATGGCAAGAAGGGAGAATCTGTCCTTCAAGGTCCCCTTTAGTCAAAATATTAATTAGGCCGCTGCAGTTCACAGAAACCTCAGATAAAGGAGTCTGGAAAAGTCCATTGCGTTATGAGTACCTCAGATTTCATCCCCTCCTGCTCAGCAGTGTCAGTGTTTTACTTTCCTTGTCATCATCCAGTCTACCAGCCTAAACAAGGACTGAGATGCGAATGCAAACATCCAGTTGTGGGGGGGGAACAGCCCGAGAGAACGGAGTAGAGCAGCAGTTCTCAGACCATCTGCTCCTGCAATAACAGAACAGGGTGGGATGGCAGCCAAGGCTGTTTTCTTCCCCTTGCAGGTTGTATCCAGCTGGCCTTTCACCTACCCCTCCAGACTGGGTTCTACTCAGCCCTTTCTTTCCAGTCCCACCCTGGCAATGTGGTACCCAGGAGCCCCCATGCCCAGAAGCCTCTCCCGAGATTTTTCAGCACCAGTGGGCCGAGTTTTCCATTGGCATCCATGCCCACGCCATTACCTCTTATCCTGTTGCCAGATCACATTGCAGATTTATTCTCTGTCTTTGCTTTGCTGTGTTCCAGCTCCTTCTGCTTCCAGGTTTCTTCCTCCACATCCCACCAGTGACCATCCCGTCAGAACCCGGTTGCACTGTCAGTCAGTATGAGCTTCTCTGCACTCCTCAAACAGGGACTTGCATGCACTATCTAGAGGACAAAAACACTCCTTCAGAGAGCTGGTGTTTAGGAATTGAACAGACAGACATGGGCAGGAAATACACAGCCAAGACACACATCCCTGAAGGCAGCCACCATGGGTTTGACTGGTGATAAGGGCAGGTTACAGTGGCACAGAGGGAGATTCACCTTAGCCTCCAATATCACTGGGAAAATGCTGTGCTTGACTTCAGAGTGGCTCTGCTGCAGGCAGGGGCTGTGGCCTGTGGGAATGTGAGGGCTGGGGATCTGTGGAGGAGCTTTACATGATGGGAAGTCACCATCTTTTCCATTCGCACTGGATTTTGGGCAGCATCCTCGGTGCCTGGTTTCCTGTTGAGTAGCCCTGCTAAACCTGTGCCATCTTCCCAGATGAAGAAGATGCCCAGTTTGGAGAATGTTATTGTTATTCTCAGTGATTCCCAACGCTCAGAGTTGCCCTTCCTGGCATCTTCCTGAGCACAGTGGTGGCCAGGGTGTGTGGCTGTGACTCTCTGCCCACCTGCCTCCTGATGCAATGACCAACATACTCCCTGCTGCAACCACAGGGCTTTGGGAAAACACCCACAAAGTCAGAGGGTCCCCGTGGAAACAACCCACATGTCCTTGAGCAACTGTTTCAAGCTCTCCATGGTTTCAGGAGAGCTTTGGTTTTCTGTCACTGCTGGTTTCCTTCTGGACCAAAGGTAGATTTGGGATCTCGGTTCAGTTGCTACATGGGATGGGGGTACCCCTTTATGTCTCCTTCTGACAACCTCTCCCAACGAAGGCTCGGAGAGCAGAGCTGGCAGCATTCAGAGGCTCTGTGGTGGTATGTACCTGCTGATCCATCCCTCCCTGCCTCTCCTGCAAGCGGGCTGCACACTCAGCTACAGCGGCCGACAAGAAGCCCAGCCTTAAAATTTTAACAAGAGCACTGGGCTCCATAAGGAGAGCTTTACACTCTGTGCTGGTCAGCCGGCATTCGCAGCTTTCCTCGGCTTCACACACTCGCTGGATAATCGGGCCCTGCCCTCCGCTAGTAACAAAAGCAGTAAATTACCAGCCCGGTTGCACCAACCCACCCACCCCAGCCCTGCGCTGCAGCCTCCCAGAGCTAAACCCTAACTCCTCCCAGACCACCGCACGGACCTGCCGGAGGGAACAGGGCAGTATCTGCCAGTCCTCCTCCAGACAAGTAGCTTTTATCATCGTGTGTAAGTGAGGACTGAGAACTCCCTGCGGCAGGATTATGCGGGGGGGCTTTCCAGCTGCAAGGCAGAGTGACCCCAGCACGAGCACCACAGACCTGCCCTGGACACAGAGAGTTGCAAGAGGTTTCCAGGGACCTTGGTCTCAACCCTGCCTGTCCTGACCTTGGCACCAGCTTTGCTCCCCACTATTCTCAGATAATCTTGCATGTGCAAACACCCCCAGCATCCTCAAACCCCCAGCACCCTCTCTTGTCCTGCAAAAGCATCCATGCCTGGGGTTGACTTTGGAAGGATCCCCCACAGATGCTGGGGAGGCTGTGGGGCAGCAGGGCAGCCCTTGGTGTCAGATGGGGAGCGCTGGCAGAGGTCCCTTTGCTCCCACAGGGCCCCGGGGATCCGGAGGAGCCCAAGCCTGATCAGCGGGTGTCAGTTTGTGTCCTTGGGGCTCTGGCAGGGAAGGGATCAGCTGCGGTAATTGAGGCAGCAGGAATGACAGGTATGCTCCGAAACGCCGGGCGGGGGGTGCCGGGAGCTGCGCTGGGATCAGCCCGACGCGGAGCCCACGGTGGTTTCCCAAACGCACCCTCCTTCCGAGCCCACCCCGAGCCTCACAGACCCTAGGAAGAGCCTCCCAAGAACAACCAGCCCTTTGAGAAACCTAAACCACTTTCTCCAACACCTCTGAACTCTGTCAGGAACATCCTTCGTCAGAAAGCTACAAGTGCCAAGCAGTTTTCCCTCGAGGGCAAATCTCCCTCGTGCTGTCAGGAGCAAAGCCGCCCGGGTTCACATTGCTTCTTAAGGTGAATGCATAGTGTGTTTTCCCAACTAATTGTGAAATTGCAGTCTGCTCCAGAGGCAAAGGAGAAGCATTTTATTGTGAGCAGGAGAATTAATCATACCTGGGGCAGTACAGATGTCAGCAAAAAAACAATGCAGAAAGGATTTCTCAGGAAAGCTGCTTGACATGAATAGGAAGGGGTTTTTCAGGTCTTTTTAGATATGAATGAAAGATTCTTGGTGGCTGTTGTGACCCCTGTTTTTACCCTTGCTCTCTAGATCCAAGAGAGGGATGTGTGTGCTGAAACCGCAAAACCATAAGGGGAAGCAATGTTTTATTCAAGAAATGGAAACTCCCCAAGCCAAGGCGTCTGCTGCAGCACTGATTCATGACATGTCCTGTATAGTTTATGGCAGAGATTAAACAATACAAAGGATAAAACATTTCAAAAATGGCATTTAACTGGGAAAACAAGAACAGACTAGACTCCAACCTGTCACTTGTGCAATACTGAGTTGTTGAGCTCTCAGCCCTGAGCATTCAGGTCCTGCTCGAGGAAATACCTCTGTCTGCTGTTTGCATGTGTGTAACCCAGCGTTACATCACACCTTTTTATTTGTTTTGGAGTGAATCCCCTAGGTAACGTGGCCACCCCCTTTTCCTCCCTTAGTGCATTTTTCTCTGCTTGGGACTTGTTAGCCTGGTCCCAAGCAATACACTCTCCCGTGGCTGTTTCCCATTTGGAGGCTGAGGGGTGGAATAAGAGAAGGACTCGGTCTTCTGATTCACTGCAGCCTTTCCCTATGTTTTAAAAAGATGTTGGTTACGGTCAGCCAAGCTCTGCTGAGTACAGGTTTATATCCTGACTCTCAGCTTGCCTCCATCAGCCAGGCCCAATCTGCAAGGCAGAGGAGGCCGTGGAAGGTCTGGGATGTAGCACTGGTGGATGCAGCCTCTTCCAGGCAGCATTGGAACCGTTGCTGCAGCCAGGGAGGGAAAGAAGAAATATTGATATGTGCAAGGATAGAGGTTAAAAAAAACAAAGAAGAAAGTCTGAAATGTCGTGTGTGAAACCAAGCTACACACAGGGGAGGTGAGGAAAGAAAGAGAGAGGATGCAGGCAACACTGAGTGGAGCTATAAAAAGAACTGGGATAATGATGCTTCATAATGGGAGATGTATTTGGTGATAGATTCCCAGAGTTTGCCATGAAACCTCTCTCACAGCTCCAGGCACAGGTGGCCACAAATCTGATGCTGAGGAAAAAAAAAGGAGCCCCCATCTTCTTCTTGCCTTCCTCCTGAACATGCCCAACATCAGGGTTACTCTGCACATGGACTTAACCTAGAATCAATAAAACTTGTCCAAATGAAAATCAGTAACAAAGTGAAGAGGACGGGTAACAGATCCAAGAGCAATAGCAGGACATGTTAGGGACACAAGACTCCCCCAGACATATGCCCTGATCAGCAGGTGAAGATGCTGAACGCTGCATGTTGACAACCTGGCATTTTCTCCTCCAAGTTTTCTTACCAAGCATAACTTTTGCTTTTTTCGAGGCTCTGCCCACGCTCTATGGCACAGGATAGGGATGCCAAAGTCGGTTCAAACTATGGAGGAGACGTGATCGTGAGAAGTCTGACCTTTCCCTCTTTATTATCCTTATTTGCCACATCCGGATGACTCAGGACATGACACAAATTCACAATGATGTCGTTTACCTGCACGTGCTCCCATACCAGCACCAATGACATCAGTCTTGGGATTTGCTCGGGGGACCCACTACCAGGAAATGACTTCTCTTTAAACACGAGGAAAGCTCGGTGCAGCCTTTGTAGCTCCTAGTCCAACAAGCCTGTAATATTCGCAGGAATGAGACTCAAATTTCTAATTATTGGCTGAGTTATTTGTGGCTTCATATATTTTAAGGCCAGAAGGGACCATCATCTAGTCTGGCCTCCTTAAATGGAAAGCTCCACGACCAACAACCAATTCCCCAAGCTTCATTACAGTAATGAGCTCAGGAGTCCTGTCGTCTCGTCTCCGGCTCTAACCACGAGACCCCGCCATGCCAAACACAGCTGCTCAGATCTGCCTCCAGCTCCAGAGGGAAGTCTAAGAGTTCCTCCTGAATAGGTAATAAATCAAATACCAATGTCCACAGCTATGGGGCAGGGTGACTGCCTGCACATGCTGGCTCAACCTGCCCAATGGGGATCTCAGGTCCCGTGTGCCTTGTCCAGGGGAAAGCACCGGCAAGGATGTGCATTCAGCCAGCAGGCTGGGACAGAGGGAGTCACTTTTCCATGATATTGTTTCCTCACTGGGTGGGTTATTTTGGGGAAGGGAAAAGGAACCGCTGACACTTGCCTGGTTTCACAACCTGGCCAGTGCATTTCACCCTGCTGGGATTGTTTCAAGGCACGCAATGGTAACCAGAGACCCAGTGGGGCTGTGTGGCAGCTCTGGCAGGCTTTGTCCCTGCCTAGGCTCTTTAGATCAAATAGCACCAGGAACAATATGGCAACTATTCTCCTCTGTGCCATGTGTCAGGGGCACATGCTGAAAAACCACCCAGCATCTCCCACCACGGGCTGCACTAAACCACCTCCCTCCATGGGACAAGGCAAGGTGCCCTGCAGCCACAGGACCCTGGAAGAGACAGCCCAGCTCTCTGTGCATTCACAGGAAACCAGCTGGATTTGGAGCTCATGTAGTGGGAGACAACCCCATACCCACACCCTCAGGGTGCTCCTGGAGCCACCAGCCAAGGGCAGGAGCTCATGCATTAAGGAGGGAAAGCTGGATGGACAGGACACTGGCCATTCACACCTTCTTGCAGGTGTCCTCTCTTGCCACTGTAGCAATTTGCCTTTTCAGAGGCATTAGTGGCTCATGAGAGCAGCTCAGGGTCTTCTCTGCTTCTCACTCAGGCAGAGAATGGGAAGAGAAATCCCCCTTGTAGCATTAAATAAGTGTCACTGTCACAGCTTATGGCCACCAGCAGCAACCACAGCTATGGGCAGATGGATGGGATGGGATGGGATGGGATGGGATGGGATGGGATGGGATGGGATGGGATGGGATGGGATGGGGTGGGGTGGGATGGGATGGGGTGGGGTGGGATGGGGTGGGATGGGATGGGATGGGATGGGATGGGATGGGATGAGATGGGATGGGATGGGGTGGGGTGGGATGGGATGGGGTGGGGTGGGATGGGATGGGGTGGGATGGGATGGGGTGGGGTGGGATGGGGCACACACAGCTTCATGAAAACTGAAGGCCACCCACCTCATGAGCAGTTCATGGAGGAAGAAGCAGGAAGGAGGTGCTCCAAGTCCTTGGTCAGGACTCTAACCACAGACTCTCTGCAACATGACAGCTGGGAAGAGGCAGGGAAACAACAAGCCAGCAAAACCAGAGCTTTGGACATGTTCCCTGGGGGCAGCCATAAATATAATCAGCAGAACACTCATCCCATCAATCAGCAAGGCTTCTCCAAGCACCATGGGCAATTCCCACACACCAGCTTGGACCACGCTGGCTGTGACACCCTCATGAGTCACTGCCCCGGGGTCTACCTGGTGGGATGAGTTGGCTGCTGGTCACACTCTGCACAGCACAAGTTGCTTACTGGCATTGTCAGGGCTACCACCCATCCTTCCCTGCTGCCATGGTGTTTGTGGTGATAACAGAGGCAGCTCAAGACTTCTCCTTCCTGCAGGCAAGAGGCAATTTAGTGGCAGTGGAGAGGCAGGCTCTGGGGAGGAGGAGGGCTGGATTAGAGGTATGTCAGAGAAAGCATGGAAATTTTGGGAGCTCTACTTGTCCATGCCTTGAATTGGACCAGTCAACACCCTGTGTGCCCTTGGATGTCCCTGTCACCTCTTTGGGTGTGAGACAGAGGCAGAACATGCCAGATGTGTTGGCATGAAGCACAGTGAGAGTTCTGCTGCTCATCCCATACCTGTTCAGATGACTCAGCTCCTACCTCAGGAGCCTGAACAGGCAGACTCGTGGTATGCAGAGCCCTGCAAAACCCAGCCCAGTCCCTTCAGGGCCTATAAGAAGCATTCCCATGGACAGGGTTTCTGTGTGGAGATGGAAGATACAGACAGGCAGGGCTTCCTCCCAGCCTGGCTGCCCTCAGAGGCTGGCAGAGCACTTTACAAGGACTGGGCACCCTTTACCCTCTCATCGAAGCAGCAACAGGCAGGGGCAGGAATCTGGCACTTGTGCAAGGTAGAGTTCTGCTGTTCTCAGCAGCACTGTGTAAAAGTCTGGGCAGGAGGGTGGGGAGTGGTGGAGAACAGAAAAGGAGGTCTAAGCCTCCCCACTACCTGAGCAAACCATCCTACCTTCATTGTCCATACCTTGGACATGGTGTCCCAGGGGAATGCACAGTAAGGGACAAGGTCTGCAGTAGAGATGCACTGACAGCTTTGCCAAAGCCTGGCTCCTGGAGCCCTGCTGAATGGACAGGGCAGCCTCTGCCAGTACAGTGGGACCCTAAACTGGTCCTGTCAGGACCTGTCTCATCAGCCTTTGTGCTTTTCCACAGCAGGGAACATCAACAAAATGTGGAAGCTGAGTCTCAGTGGCACCCGAGGCTTGACTTTGAGGGCATCTCATCGCAGAATCACTTCGCACCAGCATCCCCACTGAGCCTTGCTCTGCTCATATGAATCGTGGCCTCATCATGAGCCTCAGCCAGATGAGCTCTCTCTGTACGAGGGGAAGACAGGTATTTGTCCAAGACCCTTGTCTTGAATCCAAGAGCATGAAACAAGTTGGGTAAAATGGTGGAGAGAGGAGCAGAGGGAGCTTTGCACCGTGTCTGGACCTTCTTCTGCAAGGTATGATCAACCATATCCCAAAGTGTCTGCTCCTCCCCCAGACTGTGCAGAGCCAAGCAGGGTTTGCTGTCCAGCAGGAGCAGGACAAGCAGGGCAGTGAGGACCCTGGGAGCCCAGGACAGCAGGGAAGGAGCAGCCTCCTCCACCCTGAGCTCACACAAAGGCTAGGTGGTCGCCTAATCGCCTACCCATGGGAAAGAGGAGACTTGCTCTCTGGAAACAGAGGGGCTGGGCAGTCTCAGGCGGCCGATTGACTTATTGCAGGCCTCTGGGGTGATAAATCGTGGCTAATTGTGGGCAGGTGACAAAGGCAGACTAAGGGAAAGGGAGCGGGGACATTCACTCTCTGGCAGCTGCCCAGCCCTGCCCCCTCCCTTTACTGCTCCTTTCAGGCCACTTGAATTGTGCAAAGGCAGCGCTTTCCAAAACCTGCCGAACCTCCCTCTCGGGGCTCCTACCCCCTCCCTTCCCACTCCCTGCCTTGCTGCCTGCTCTCATTACAGCCTCTGGGATAGAAGGCCGGGAGCTGGGGCGGTGCAGAGCAGCCCTGCCAGCACAGGGCAGCCCTTACAATGCCACAGCACAAGACTCTGGAGGATGTTTTTCCACCCCCATGAGACCAATGTGTCTTCTCCAGGTCCTGCTCCCAGTCCTGATGCAGGTGGCTCACCTGGACAGAGGGAACAGTACTGTGTTCTGGGTATCTTCAACATGCACTAAAGGAAACACCATGTGAAGCAGCCCTGGGATGGCTCTGACTTGGACCCCAATGAAGGGAAAAGGGCACTTGGATCTCAGGTCACAGTAGGGTTAAGTTCAAAGCAGAGTCTGTGAGGGGAGGATCCAAGGGTTCAGCTTGAGGAGATGGGCTTTGTCCAGCAAGCACTGAAAGGCCAGGTGCCTACCAGCCCTGGCTGGACCCTACAGGGATGGCCCAGGCTGCCTGGCCTTATCCCACACTTCTGGTAGCTCTTTCCTCCTTGCTCCATCACATGCCCTGGTGGGACAGAAAAACAGCAGCAGAGGTTTCACTGCATCACCAAGCCCTGGCTGTCCAGAATCTCCTCTGGGAAGAGCCAGATCAGGGCTTACTACAGCCTGGGTGAAAGCATCCCACAGGTGTGACAGGAAAGGTGATGGCCCTTAGGAGAAGCTGGATAACACACAGGACAGCATCAAGCAAGGTCCCTGGCCCAGCTGAGCCCACTCTAAGAGCCCAGTGCTTCTGTGGGGTCTGCAGTTCTGGACATATTTGGGACTGGATCTTTGAACAGGTTGGATGGGTCAGTCAAGGCAGACACTTCCCACCCCACCCACTCCAGGCTGCTTTCATGAAGGGTGTCCTCAATTCCTCTGGGCTGCCTTTGAAGACAATATTTGGCGATTCTCCGCTTCTCACTTCCCCTCACTCACACTCTCTTGCTTCTTCACAGCTTGTCAGAAGATGATACCCACGCTGGAAAAGCAGTTAAAATCAAGTTGGAGCAGGAAGCTGAAAATCAGCAAGTGAAATGCTATGCAAAAGAGCTGGAATTAACTCTTTCCTTCACTCTACAAGGTCTGCTCCACTCCACACACCCACCATCAACCCAAAGCCACTGACCATTCAAACTCACATCAATAGTGATAGCAATTAGTTGGAGAGGAGCAGCTGGCAACCATCAGCTACTTGGAACCATGCATTCATTAACTGGATTTATCACAGGCTTGGAAATTATGAGTGTTTGCCTGTAAATTCACCATTTCCATTTCACTCAGCCACAAATACCCAAAAGTTAAAAGTCCATGTCTAAGTACATCCCTCAGCTCCCTTGGTACCGATCTTCTTGGAAGCATCTGATCTCCCTGCTTGCTAAAACTCATTTTCAATAGTGAGGGACTTGCTCAGCACCTTCTGTGCCCAAGACGAGGTCATTCCAGAATTGGACTGTGATGAAGCAGGAGAGCAATCCCTGTCTGATGGGCATGCTGTTCACATCCTAATGATGGAGATTGGTGGACCAACATCCCCTCAGAAGCAGCCAGAGGTCCAAACGACACAGAAACCTAATTAAATGTGACCAAGAGATGGCTTTACCCACATCACTTCCAGCCAGAGAAATTGTTTCATTAAGGCAAAGGCCTATCTGAAGCTGTTTGGCAGCCCAGGCATTAACTCATGGCCTTACATCACTTCTGTTTAACTTCAGCCCAAGAAGGTGCCTCCACACTCCCATTCCAGTAAAGCCCCACCAGCTTTGCCACCCATCCCACACAGCTGCAGTCCCCACTTGGGCCAGAAAAGTGCCACTCTGAAAGGCCACAGTGTCCCCATGGCACTGCCCTGTCCCCAGTGGCATGGGAGGAGGCTTTTCACTTCCAGCAGCTCTTTGCTGGCCCAAGGCATTGCTGCTCTGAGGGCACACTTGGGCACAACAGATATTTATCACCTGCCCTCACCCTGGGAAGACAAACCAGGCAGACTGAGCTTAGGGGGTACACTGTGGTTGTTGAGGCTGGTCCTGTCAGCCTTGTCCCATGCTGGCTTGCAGGTATCCAAGGGAGGGGAGGAGAGGGGAGGGGAGACATTTCAACATCCCTGTCCTCCATACCAAGCCCTGAGCACCTTGTAGCCACTGCCTGGGCCAGGGGACATTTGCATTGCAACATGTCGTGGACTTAATTAAACCTCTGCAATTTCCAGGGCAGCAGGACAGCTCTTCTCTGAGGGCACATCTGCCTCCCCTGCTCCACAGATCTGCTCACTGAGGCAGGCCGTGGTTGCTGAGCTTAGCCACCATCCTTTTTGTGGAAATTCAGGTCACTCCCCATGGTCTGGTCTCTGCACCCTGCAGAAAACACAGACAGAGCCCTGCTCCTTGCTTCCCTTCTCACACCCCACCTTGCATCCATGCCAGCCAGCTGCAAACCCCACCACGGCTCTTTGCAGGGATCTTTCTGCCTGGATTGTAGATGCAGGGTGAAGCCTCTGTGGCAGAAATGCACTCCCCCAGCACAGCTCTACCCACAGGGTGCTGATAACCACCCCAGCCTCTTGTGCATGGAGCATCCTTTTGCCTCCAGGGATGCAAAGTGCCATGCACTACGGAAAGAGATACATCAGATCCCTCTTCTAAATCTTTCCTTACTGTCTCTGGTTTCCTGTGACTGCCTGCAGAGCTATAGATGTCCAGACATCATCCCTCCCATTGCCACAATGCTCCAGTCCCCAACCCTGGAAGAGGGCTGTGATCTGCCCCATCTCCTCCAATAGCTCATTTAACTAATGAGCTATTAACTAACCAATAGCCCTGTTTAACTACCTGCGTTACTGCCCAAGGCTTTGGGTATTCAGCAAAAGTCCTTCTAGGGGGCTCAAGCATCGCAGGAATCACCCCCTTGGCCGGCTGTGCTCCCCACGGCCCCATACTGGGGTCACAGCAGCTGCTGCAACCAGCCAGCACCAGGCCTTGCGAGAGCATCCAGACCCCAGCTCCTGCCAGCACCCGGCACCACTGGGTGGCTGTTTGTCTGCCTCTCTCCTTTGAACGGAGTTTCCATAGGAACAGGCAGGCCAGCAGCCCGCTGCAGCCTGGTTCTGGTGCATTACACAGCGTGAAAGCTCCCAGCTGCCCGGCGTTGTCCGGCAGCTGTTCCCACATCCCACATCCCCCAGCGCCCGCTCGGCAGCGCCGTTGGAGCACTGGGGGGTCACTCGGCTGTGGGGACTGTGGGGCTCTGTCACCCACACACTGGGACCTGGGCAGAGCTAGAGAGATGTTCCTTCCTTGCCACGTCTCTTCCACTCCTTCACCCGCAGCATCCGAGTGCTTCCCAGCAGAGCAATAGGGGCCGTGGTGGAAGTTTGCCCCCTGTGCTGTTCCCACCCTGCTGCCCTGCTCAGGTCCCAGGCAGGACAACTAGAAGCCCCCCTCACCCCAGCTGGTCCCCACCATGACCTCAAAGGCACTCCAGACCCCCTGGGTGAGGGTGCAAGGGCCCGTGGCCACGCTCAGCAGGGACGGAGAGATGGGTCACTGGGACCCATCTGCGTGTGTGGCATCCGCCCAGTGCCGCGGTGGCTCGGTGTGGGGTTGGCAGCACAGTAGCACAAGTGGCTGCGCGGGGGGCCTGGATCAGGCTGGATCTGGCTGGAGGAGGAGGCACAGTGCATTTCCCAGACCAAGGCTGCCAGCAGAGCTGCTGTTGAGGTCCAGCCAAAACCTAAAGCCGCCTTCCCCAGCTGGGAGCTGCGCAGCTCCCCTTCCTCTCCCCGCCCCGTCCCCCCAACACCCGGCTGCAGCTGCCTCTCCCGACACTGAAGGGCGCTCTCCGAAACTGCGGCTGTTGCAGTGCCGGGAAGGAGGATGGAAAGGCTCAGGAACCCCCAGCCAGCTCTCCCAGTGCCTCCCAGTGTCTGTGTGTGTGTGTGCCCGCACGTACCTCAGCTGACAAGGGACTGGGGATGCCTTGGTGAAGAAGATCTCAGCAGGGCATCTTTAGGATGGGGTCTCGTCCTTCCAGGAGGTTTTTCAGATGGAAGGAAACTGCCTTAACTGGTCATTTCCTTCCAAATCTCCCTTTTCCCTGGAAGCCAGATGTTCCCCTGCAGCTCCTGAAGAGGCAGAAGCTGCAGGTCTCTCTCGTTGCTCCTTCCCCACCAGTTCAACTTGTTTCCCCATTTCTTCCCTCATATCACATCCCTGTGGTGCTGTTGGGGAAGTCTTGAGGGGGGCAGGAGACTGTGAGGGCAAGGGACAAGATTGGATGAGAGGGGGTAGAGCATGGTGGGCCACACTGGGAAGAGGCAAGGGATGGAGGGCGTGGAGCAGGATCAGGCCCAAACCCAGCTTTTCCTGGGCTCTGCTGGATCAAGGTCCTGTTGTTTCGGATAGGCTGAGTTGCAGCATAACCAAGCCATGGTGCAACGGGGTGGGAACTGAAGGTACATGATACCTGCAGCAGATCACAGGGACTGTGCTGTGCATGGCCCAAGAGATCCCAGATCTGTGGTTCTTGCAGGTTGAGGGCTTCTCACTATCCAATCCCACCCTTCTGGATTTAACCTACCCACAGCACACAAGGTATCCCACCCAGGACAAGCTCCTTGCCTTGTTCAGGAGTCATCCCCAACTGCTGTACACTGTAGTGGTGTAGAATGAGAGGAGAGAACATCAGTTCCAGGATCTCTCCATTCAGAGCTGAAGAGTCAGAATAGGACATACTCTTTCCTCTGCCACCCAGAAGTGAGTGTAAAAGGGCACTGTGTAACACTGGGACCACTGCTGTGACTTGAACTGAATTTGGAGCTTCATCCCAGCCCCAGAGCTGTTGGAGCAAAATCCTTCTGGACATCCATGAAGGGGAAAGGTGACCTTTTGTTTTATTTGAGTTTTGAAGACGTGGCTGCCCTGGCTCATCCTCTGCATGACCACAGCACGGTTTGGGACCAGAGCAGAGCCTCCCACCTGTGCTGGTCACAACAACACTGCAGGCTGCAGCCTTTGGTAAACATGTCTCCACGAAACCTTTCTTTTTGTTCTTGTTGTCTGCAAACCCAAAGTATTTGATGCAAGGAGCAGATGGGAACAGCCATGTGGGCAGGCTCATGTGGGGTCCTTGCATGGCATCCCCTTGGCATGAGTACCAGGGCAGCTTCTCTCACACTCTCACACCCACTGGGGCAGGATCTGACAGAGGAGCTAATGCTGGTGCCCCAAAGCAGGGGCAAAGCTGAAGGACTGAACAAGAGGGAAGGTTTGCACCTTGTTCCTTGAATAGCTTCTGCAGAAAAACTGGTCAAAAGTCATGCACCAAAGGGAGGTTTTCAACACACAATCACATTTTCACCTGAGTCCTTTTCATTAAAACATGTGCTTGCAAAGAAAATTTTCAGTGCTTCCCCTGAAAGGAAGGAAGAGCAATGAATTCAAAAATGCCACTGCAATGTCTCCCAGCAAAGGGAAAGCTGGGTTGACCCTGCCATGCAGATGAAGAGTGCAAACCCAGCACACCTGCAGGGCCATCATCTCTGTGTCTCTGAAAGGAATCTGCCCTCCCCAATAGACAGATTGTAATTTTTTTACCAAATAGCTCAAATATCCCATAGAAACAAATGTTCTGATTGTACTCACGTGCCACTGACCGTGGAACTGTTGTGGACCTGGCAGCAGTGACAGAGATTTACAACCAGAGGAGTTGTTAGTTGTTCCTACACATGAGACCACTCTGCGAGAGTCTTTTAAGACCTAGAAGCATGAAAATAAGCAAGGCCAGGGGCATCCAGGGAGAGCAGCTCACTCAGCATCCCAGCCCAACCACAGCACAAGGCATCTTGCCTTGCCCCCTCTGTCACAGTGCTGGGCTCCTGCATTCTCTGCCCCTCAACTCAGCCAGAGTTGAGTAACTGGCAGGTAAGTCATTAGTGGGGCAGGGCCTCAAAGCCTGGCAGGGAGCCAGGGCATAAAAGCAAGACCCTGTGACGTGGAGGAGAAGGGACCAGTCCTGGCCGATTGTACCTGGGGCCTGGCGGGGACTGGGAGATGCTGCCCCGGCCAACATCCCCGGCAGCCACCCCAGCAAGGCCAGGTTAGACACCAGGAGATGTGGTTTGCATGGAGTTATTGTTCCATGGGAAACTGGCTGTCTTCCTGCTCTTCATCTGTCAGCAGGATTTTCAAAGAATATGCTCTCAAATATGAAGTGAATGTAGCAGGCTGGGCTGGAGCCCTTTGCTAGAAAACCTGGACGTCAGAGTGTGTCCGGTTTAATCCCAGAGTCTGTGAGAATCAGTGTAAAGTAGCATATCAAGTGAACTTTTCACTCTGTGGCAGGGGGGATTACCACATCCCCTTTGTTTGTTGTGCACTGCATAACCGAAAACACTTTAACCCTTTCTTGCAGCCCTGTGGCACTAAGTATCCATGAAAATTCCTAGGAAAACTGCAGCTGTTTCGCTCTCCGCTGGCTGGGGGGAGATGGGTACACTCATTTTCCATGAGCCATCACTCCTGGGCTCCCTCTTGGCTGGGGAAATGGGTCTTGCTTTAAAATGTATCCCCACTGAGCTCCTTGGGAAGGTTTTTTGCAGCAGGCAGTGCAGGCAGCACCAGCTGCTCCCGACTCCTCATAGCCCTGGCCTGACAAAACCTTGGAGGAGGCTCCACTGGTTCCACGGACAAGTGAGTTTTGCAGCTACAGAGCAGCAGTTTCGGGCCTTTCAGCACCCACACAGCTCACCAGTCCATCATCTTTTACAGCCCCACATTAGCGCAGTTCCAAGGAGAAAAAAAAAATACCCAGGAAAATCCTGCCAAAGTATTAAAGTGAGATCATTTCTATTAGAAAATGTTCCCTGTAGAGAGGCAAATTTTGATGTGAAGCAAATCAGAAAAGTTATTTTGCTTCAAAATGAATGAAAACGTAAATGCTGGCCTCGGAGAAGTTTCTTTATTTCTGATGAACCACCGGGTTCATTCCTCCTTCTTTCTTGGTCCTTTTCCATTTGAAGTGTCTCAGAATTTCAGGAGTGCTTTCCTGCAGTTGGAGAAAAAGAAGGGGAAATAAAATGGGGAAAAGGCAGAGAAAGCTAAACTCCGGACATGAGTCATCTCACCGCCCTCAGCAGCAAACTGAGATGAAAGCAGGAAAACTTCCCGTTTCCAGTTTCAAAAGAAAGGCTTTGAGACGCAAACTGAAAAGCTGAGTTTGAAACACAACTGGACTTTCCACCTCATCTTGCAATTTCCCACTGGCTGTTAGAGGCAAAAAGTCTTTCTGGGAAAAAAAAGGCACATTAAAATAAAACTTTGTTGGTGGGGGACTTTCTCCTTTAGGAATTTGGTGGTGTCGTCTCTGCAGCAGCTTCTCATCAGCCTTGAGCTCACCGGGTCAACCCCACAATTGCTCCTCAGGATGCACTTTCTAACTCTCTCCATCCTGCACGGTGCCCATCACCTCCAGTCCATCCCCTGCCATACTCCACCTCTGGGTCACAACAAGTCCTCCCTCCAGCTCCATCCTCTGGAGATGCCCACTGAAAAACAGCTGGGGAACCCTCCACTCACCCACTGAAAAAGAATTCTTTAAGGCCAGTTCAGGAGTTTTCTGGGGGTATTTTAGATATTTCACGTGTTTGATGTCCAGCACTACAAGAGGGCAGTGCAATGCTTTCAGGCCAGGCATCCAGTCCAGCCCAGCACCCAAGCTCTCTAGATAGGGCTAGCCAGTGTGGGTCTCTGAAGAGCAGTTCAAAACTTCTACACGGGGCACCTGCTGCTCCTTAGAGCTTATCCAAAGCTTAACAGTCCCTAATGTTGCTTCCAGACTCCCCCACTCAGCTAGGACATGCCTAGGGCCAGCTACTGAGGGCCATGCAGAAGGTTTCTGCATCCATCCCTGCAGCCAAACAGAAACCCACCCTCACATCTTCCCCACAACAACCTGGGTGCAGAGCATATTGACTCCAGCACATGAAGAAATCCATCCAGTCACCTGCTTCCCAAATTTCCTGAGCCCACAGTAGCATGCGAGAGTCCTCTCCTCAGCTGCGTCCCTGGTGTGACCCAGGCTCCAGGGCAGGTGGGTCCTTCTGAGTAAGCAGGGGACAAGAGAGGGCTGAGACACCGAGTCGGGGTGTGACAGAGGGTGGGGAGCTGGTGAGACAGGCCAAGGAAGATGTGCAGCTGTGGTCTCTGAGACCTGGCACCAGCACTCTACAAACTCTGCTGATCCAGGGAGTTTCTGACCCTTCTTAGCATCACCACTTCTGACCAGGCTCTAGAGCTTGACTTCCTCCCAGTGGGGAATGAATATCTCTTCCCACGTGCCTGTGTTGAGAGAGGTGGACCAGGATTTGCTGCTGCCCTTCAATACAGGCATCAGCCTCACCCTGCCTGTTTGTGACTGGCAGTTTCGTGCTCCTTTGCCACAAAGTGCAGGGTGGGGAGACCAGGTGGGAAGGTAGGGAAGGGAAAGCATCCATTACTCCAAGCTTCCCTCATAGGCTGAGAGCTTAGCAAAGGCCTCTGCTGTCCATCCTCACACCTCAGGGAGGGGGTCAGCAAGGCCATCCCAAAAGGGATGTGAAGATGCAGCAGTAAAGTCAGGCTGTCTCAGGGTATCGCAATTTTCCTGTCACTGAGGCAGCAACATTCAGATGATGAGAATTTCTTGTAAAAAAAGACACCAGACTGGCACAAAGTGAGGAGAAGCCTGGCCTCCACTGTGCTAGAGGGTCCTCAAATCCCTCAGCAGATTGTTGCTATGGTTAATGCCCTGGGTGATAACATCTCCTCATTTCTAGTCAGATTTTGCTGAGCTTCAATTTCAAGTTGCAAGGTCTTGTTGTACCCTTTCTTTTTTCTTTTTTCTTTTCTTTTTTTCCCCCTAGAAACCGAAACAATAATCCCCCAGCAGGAATCTCTTCCCCTCAGAGGTGCAACACAGGTTTCAGAGACACAATTTCTTGAACATCTCTTCCTGCAAAGCTGGTCCTGCTGCTGTTTGGTGACCTCCTTTTGGAGGCTCCTCATCCATCCACACTTGCTGCTGCCCCAAAGACAAGGCACAGCCAGGCCATTGTCCATCTGTGGCTTTGCCATCCCTCCCTCCCACGGCAATGCTCACCCAATCCATTTGCCTTTGGAAAAGATTCGTGAGAAACTCTTTTACCTTCACAAATATCCCCCACTGCTTCAATAGCTCTGATTGGTGGGCAACTTGATAATTTTTAAGAGGGTCTCAATTCTCTTTCACAGCTCTCTCCCCTTCTCCTCTCCTGGGGGAGTATGTTGTGTTTGCACATGGCAGATGCTGTTGGTTAACAGCAGCAGGCACAGGAGTGAGTTCTTCTGTGGATCTGTTCTGAGTTAGCAGCAGGTCATTCCTCCCTGCCCAGTCAGGGGACACTTCTCACACCCCTGTGGTTTGGTCTTTTAACAAAATCCCATTACTTTTGTCTACTCCACATTTTCTGCTTCCATTATCCTAAGGGTGGTTGTGCTCAGGACCCTCTGGGCCTTCACGTCTTCCTATCTGGATGACGAGGCATTGGATACCAGATGTGAACGGTGTCCATGGGACACTAAATCCATCCATCCTCACCTCCCTGTTAGCTGGGACCTCAGCAGTCATGGCCAGGCACTGGAGCTGGTGACTCAGTCGAGTGACACCAAATGCTCCCAGAGGTGCCCAAGCCTACTGGTTCATAGGAATGCCCTCTGCTCCCAGTTACCCCAGGGGTTCTAAAAGGTGTGACAGACAACAACTGCGCTCACAGATCTATTGGAGGAGGCAGATGGTGCCATCTTTACCATTTCCATCAAAGGCTTCTTTGCCCTGAGATGATGCCAAGCCCAAATGGATCCTTGCATTTGGTATCTGCTTAGGCTGTGACAAAACTCCTTTTAATAAAGGGATTGAACCTCCTGTGTTGACTCTGGAGCACCACTCCCATGGTGTCATTCTCCATGGGGACCAGCATGCCCAACACTGCAGCGTGTGGAGTCATAGAAGAATGGCTTAAGAGAAATGGCCTGAGCCCACAAACTGCAGCATGAGCAGAGACAGAATTTGATGCAGAGCATGGGAAGGAGGGTCATGAGGCTGTGGAGGGCAGACTGTGAACCCACGTGAGTTTAAGTGAGCGAGATGTGCGTGCATGGGGATGGATGCAGACAGGCCCAAGCCCAAGAACACGTGTGTGCATCAATGGGTTGTACATAAAGTGTGTTGGGCCATAGGGACAGACGTGCAACAAGTGCATTGTAATTTATGTGGGCTCTGTGTGGGGCACTGCATGTGCCATAGGATATAGGGTGGTGGGACGTGCACAGAGGGGCGTGTGTCCAGCAGGGACGAGGAGGGTGCAAGTTCATCAGGCAGGACCATGAACACACACACACACAATGGTGAGCTGAGTTTGGGAACACACATGTGAGGGCAAGGGGGAGAGGAAGAGGATGCCGCACACAGATAGTGCTCAGAGACATTGTGGATTACTGCTGCTAATACCTCTGCTAAGAACAGAAGTCTGCTGGCTGGGAGCGGGAGCTGAAAGCTGAGCCCCTTGTTATATTTCCCTGTTCCCGCCTGCACTAATCCCTTTGAGCCCCAGAAAAAAACTGCAGAGAAATCAAACAGGCTGTTCATGCCGCCCCAGCGTCCCCGGGATTAATTAATTTGGGATTTGTAGGGAGTCACAAGGTCACGCTCCCCACACTGGCAGGGCTGGCTCTGCAAGGCGATGGCAGGGCTGGGCTCCGAGTCTCCCTGTCCAGGGAAATGCCCCATCAGCCATGAGCTGGAGCAGGTCCTTCAGACAGGCCCCCTGGGAAGGTGCTGGGCACTGGCCAGGGCGCTGACCCAGAGTGCCAGGGCATGGAAAGGCATCGGGGTCAGGAGGCTGACAAGCAAGGAGCGTGTCTGCATCCCGGAGATCAGCCTCCAGGTAGGGGCACCCACTGGGATGGGATCCTGCCTGCACCTGGTCTCATTGTCAGTACACATGGCCTCCTGTTCGGGCCAGCACAGAAGCAGAAACACACCAAAGAAGGACAGAGACTCCAAAGAGATGGTTTCAGCCCAGGTGTGACCCTCACCATCCTGTGGGACGGGAGGATGGGGCAGCAGGGGCTGAAGAGCAGGTGGGATGAGCTGTTTGCCCCACCTATTGATTCCAAACAGGGAATTCTGCCTTTTGAAGATATTGTCTCCAATGGCAGATCCCCAGTTCCCACCACCAGTGGTTACTTAAATTATTCAGAAATTTGTTTTCAGGGAGCAATTTAGCTTATGATGTGGGTTTTCTGAGTGTTTGCCTAGGAAAGTGCGTTCTCTCGAGAGCAGGTTGGCGCAAACGCATTTCAAACTGTAATTGAATATTTGTGGTCAATTGTTTGGGTGGTACCTGCCCAGCATTCGCAAGGAGAGTTTATTTATTCTCACCAAAAGGCACTTAGGGATCCAGGACCAGCATTTGTCCCAGCTGTGTTGAGGGTTTTGCTTAGGTCTGGATGCTTTGCAGCCTCTTGGTAGCAGGAAGGTGTGGAGGTAGGAGCAGTGGGCTCAGGGTCATGAAAGGGGCCATGAAGGAAGGAAAGTGATTTCTAGTACCTGCAAGGAGAATTGGGAAACCTGGAACTTTCCTTTGGTGCCAGGGTTGGAGGGGTTATTAATTCAGCCCATTAGCTCCTAACACCCAAATGAAGAGCAAGAAAGAGCATCATGAAGACGGTCCAGGATCCAGACCTGGTCCTCACCCCCGACTGAATTGCTCCTTGCCACACTAACACTGAATCCCTTAAGTACAGACACTTTGAAGTGCAAGATCCCAGCTGGTCTCCTGTCAGCCTGCTGCAAGAAATTTCTCCTGAGGCTTTCAAGATCTTAAAGCAATGGGCTGCCTCAGGCACTGGCTGGTGCTGCCAGGATGAAGAACTCTGCCCAAAGCTGACCCTTATCTCTCCAAACCAACATGTCCAGCCTTGGCTCCCAGATCTGTGCTTCCTTCTCTCCCATCTCTGCTCCAAGCCTCCATCAAGCAGCTCAAAACTCGTTGTCAGCCCAGCACGGACAGCTTGAGATTGGCAGTATGGACAGGATGGCAGCCCTCTGCCCAACGAGTTTGGAGTCAGACATGGCCCTGGTGGTAGGGGAAAGCCCTCATCAAACAATTACACAGTGCCTGACCTTCAGTCCCCTGGCAGCATCCCAGAGTTATCCCAAAGTGAAATGATGCTGTATGGTGGGATTGGAAAAGTTAGCCATGACCTGGTGCAGAGTCCATATAGAGTGATAACCTTGGGAGACAGAGACAGATCAGCCATTCAGCTGGATGACTCTGCCTGCTTTGATGCAATGTGTCCTCTTAAAACGAGAGATCTTCCTTTCCAGTGGTCACAGAGATTTGTCTTCCCTGTAGTCTGGTTGAGCTGGAGTCCAACCTGAGAACATTGAGGCTGCTGAACAGATGTCACTCACACCTGGGTGGAGCAGTGATGTATAAAGCCCTTGCCTTCCCCTTGGCATGGGCAGCTCTCTGAAGTAATAAAACACTCAGTTGTCCAAGGTGCCGGGCTCCCCGTGCTCACCAGCCCTTGGACCAGCATAGGCCTCATGCTGCTTGTACACACCTCTGGTCATAACTCAGTACTGTCCTCTGGGCCTTTTCTAGTTCTCCTCCATCCTTTCTGACACTGAACAATCTGTACCACACACAGCAACAGTAGATTTTCTACAGAGCTGGAATGCATCCCATTTACTGCACCATTTGTTGCATATTGTTATCAACGTGCTCGTTCAAACCCAAATGCCTCCCTCCTGAGCTTGCCAGGCCAGGTGCTAAGGGTATGTGATGTGAAGGGTCTTGTGCAGTATCTAAAGGTGAGACCTGGAACCTGGTGGAGGTACAAGCAGCATCATCAGCAGGTACATTCCCCAGTGCTCTGAACTCGATGGAAAGCTGGGCTTACAAGGGTCGTGCCTTGAACATTGTTATGGTTTAGTTAACAAGAATATTTCCTTGTTGAATTTCTTCATATCATCATGTGGTTCTGGAGAAGCATGGGGGACACCTCCCCTCTCTTCCCCCCACGCAGGGCAGAGGGTGGGGAGGGATGAAGACAAACATGGACAAATAACTCGAGGAAGGATGACTGGGGGTCCATGTACAAGTCTGGGTCTTTTCCCTTGGAAAGCAGCAGCACTGAAAGAGCCTCAGGCAACTGTGGAAACAACTTGAGCTGGGCATAAGCTCCCAGGACAAAAGAGAGCTTAGCTGGCAAACAGTCTTTGGGGCTTCAGCAGAGGGACAGTGAATAGAGGGGAAGCAGCCTGTATCCCCAAGCATGGTGGGAGCAGGTCCATCGCTGCCATGTGGGCACAGCTCCGCTGTCAGCACTTCAAAACAGTTGTTGGCAACCTGGAGGAAGTGCAGGAGAGGTCACAGCCATGAGTTAAGGTCTAGCAAAGCTGCCTCTGAGCAAGAGGCAGCAGCAGCTTTGGGTTGTTGGAGAGATGCTCGAGGTGTGGCTTAGCCTGCACGCCTGCAAGGAGGTGTTTGAGGGCAGGTGGGTTTTGGTTCTGCAGAGAACAGATGGTGAAATGCAGCAGGCACACATGCTTTGCAGCAGGGAAAGCAATAAAATATGGGAATGAGTGACCTGGGGACCTGATGGGTCACTGCTTCTCTGGGCTCAAGACCGGCCATCCCACTTTCAAAGCCCTGTCCTGGGTTGGACCATAGATCTGAGCTTGGGGTAGGGAATGCACAACCACAATCCTGCAGCAAGTTCCTGGCAGAAGGGGAGACCAGAGCATCAGAGCTGTCCCTCTGTGTCACACTCTCCTCCTTGCACAGCACAGGGAGCAGATAGCTCGGGAGGGTGTGCAAGGCACACACTCATTTTTTTTTCAGGCAGAGCCTTAGATGAAGAACAGGGTCAGGATTAACGCAGCTGCTGCCCCCAGGCCAACTGCACTACAGACTTGTCTGCTGGAGCAGAGCAGGGTGAAGCACTCAAGCCTGCCCACCTTTGTCTGGCAACTGATCCAGAGGCTTGTCCCTCCCCAAATACGTGGCCCCCTGGCCCGGCCTGATTGCGTGTCTTCTCCAGCGTCTGCCTTTCAGCCAAGCGTGTCTCTGACGGCTGGTTTTGGGTGTCTGAAAGCCCTCCTGGTATGGCAGGGTCTGGAGGTGGTATTCTGACCCTGCAGCCATCTCCCCGATACTGTTATCAACCCGGTGTGGCCTCAGGTTTCGCAGAGGCCAGTGCTGTCCATCAGGGTGTGCCAGGGAAGAAATCCATGGGGCAGCAGCACTGCTGGTGCTCAAGGGGCATCCATCCTCCTCCTGAGCATCCTTCCTAACCCCCGTGGGACCCCCAGCCCTTCAGGGCCTGGCTGTCACGCCCAAGTTCTTCCAGAGGCTCTCTGAGTATGGCACCAGCCAGCTCCCTTCATCCCCTCACATGCATGCCCTGTCCTGCCTGCCCCACAGCCTGCCCCAGCCCCAGCAGCACAGGAATGCTTCTGCACCCAGCCTTGGGCTCAGCCTTGAGCAAAAGGGGCCTTTGAGAAACAGATGCCAAGAAAAGCCCAAGTAACTTCAGAGTACAACAACTGCTGGAGTGATGGGGCACAAAGAAAAGTTGAGGTCGCTCGTGCTGCCCCCCCCCCCCAGTCAGTGAGATGTGAGCACAAATCACAGAAACAGAAATGCATGTCCCAGCTGTGTTTCAGATACCTCCCAGCTGACAGACGGTGGATGTTGGATGAATTTGTCCCCCCATGGCTTTACCTGCTTGCTTTTGGGAGCCTTTAATGCACCTGGCTTTCACCAACCCTGTATGACAGTGAGTGCCACTGTTTAGTTACCACCGCAGAAAGACCCTTCTTTTAGCTGGATTTACACCTGCTGGCATCTTCCCTTGGCAAATCGTCTTCCCCACCCATTCTAACTTACAAAATGACATTGTTGCTCAGCCTGTGACAAAATGAGACCTTTTACTGATGGAACCTGTCAGGAAAACCAAGGACACTTTTCCCAGTGAGTCCCCCTGATTCACACACATATTTCTTCCTTCAGCTCACTGCCCTGGAGAAGCACCACCTCTGCAGCAAGTAGTCATCGTGACCTTCTTCCAGGTGAACGTGTACATGTCTATTCATTTAGGTTTTGATAATAATTTTGATAATTTGCTCAGTGCAGAAGTCAGATTCACTGACCTTTAGTTTCCTAGGTCAATCTTTCAAAAAACTATCATATTTACCTTTCTTCTGGGACAGAAATTTAGACAGCAGGGCCCACTAAACACCTAACTTGGCTCCAGCCATGGTGAGTTCCGTATGCCCTGGTGACTTTCTGTCCAGTTTATCAGCTTGTTTTGCAACTTTCCAACTTGAATCCTTGGCACCAGGGGATTTCTTGGCTCTTTTTTCCCAGGAAGCAATGCTGCAAATTCCAGATACAGGCAGGGGTTTCCCACACAGCTGTGCTCACCCCTTCCAGTAGTGGGCATGGGGCATGTCCCTGCCCAGCCAGTGGCACTGCTGGGATACCCACAACCCCTCCCTCGAGGAAGGAGCCCCATCATCTCCTCGGATCTGCTGTGGGACTAAGTGCCATCCCCCAGGGCAGGGACAGATCCCTACCTAGTCTTGGGGGGCAGGACAAACCTCAGCAAAGAAAAAGGGCAATTTCCAGGCGCAGATTTCAGCTTTTGCCCTGCTAGTGGCTCCAGAGGCTGGTCTGTTCATACACCCTGCTTACCCCATCCCACCATGCAACCCCCAGCTGCTCACATCTCTGCTGCCTCTGATATTTCAGGGTGGCAAGGCAAGAGCACATCTTTTTGCATATGCCTGACTTTGCAGACAAGTCTGAGTGTGCAAGGCATGTATGTGACCCCTCATTTATAGATTTTTGTGCCCCTCAGTGATCCAGGCAGGGAGTTAGCCAGGTGCAGCCCTTGCTCACACCTCTCCATGGATATTACCAGAGCAGAAGCGAGTTTCTCCCATGCCAGGACCAACGTTAGCCTGCAGAAAACCCTTCCTCTCCTTCCCCACGGGCAGGGGTTTAGCCCTGGCCCACTAGCTCCCTAGGAGTAGGGCAGGTGAAGCCAAATACTTTCGCTAATCCCAGCTCCGAAGAGCTGCTCTCAGGTTACAGGCAATGTGAATAGGATCTATGTTCCAGGGTGATCAGACTTCCTGGAATTTCTGCAGGACCAGTTATCTGTTCCTGTAACCATCTGCAGCTGAATGTGCTGGTATGGCCCAAGTCCAAAATGCCCCCATCTCCTCAGAGCCCCATCTGAGGTCTGTGGGTGAAGCACGGCTGGCAGCAGGAAAACTACCCTGCAGCTTCACACATGGGTGTCCTGATTGAACAGCCCAGAGCACCTCAGAAACCTGATCCCCACAGCCTTCCACAGCCCAGACCAGAAGAGACAAAGAGCCCTCGGCCACCGGACATGCCAAGTGTGACTCCCTGACTTATATCCAGCCACAACCTGACACTGCCTGTGTGAATTCATTTAGGGTTGACTCAGCTCCCCACCATCATTGAGAGCTTTCAGCACTCCTGAAATGTCCCCAAGCTGTCCTGTCCTTGGAGCAGTGTCTCAGATGAAGAGGAATCCTCACGTTGCAGCCTGTTCCTCTCCTAGCAGGTCTGATGCCTCCTTTGGGATGTCATGAGGTCCTCAGGACTGGGCTGATGGTGGGAGCTTGTCCCTTGCTGAAGGCAAAGGGAACTGCAGTGAGCAAACACTCAAGACATGTAAATCCAGGCAGTGAATTTCTCTCTCCACCCCTTGCAGAGGATGCTGCAGTCTCCTCTGCAGTGCAGACCACAGCATTTTCTCCCCATCACTACCTGTGTTGGCTTTCTGGAAAAAACCTAAGCCACCAGGTCCTCAGAGTTGCAGAGGCTGGAGAGTCTGGGTTGTCCCTTTGGGATTCCTATCTTCAAGCTCTGTCTTCTCACAAAGTCCTGAAATATGGATGAGTTTTTTATGAAACCTGTGATTTCGGGCTGTTGCAGGGCTCCAGATGCTGGATTTTTAAGAGCACCTACTGTACTTCAGGTGTAAGAGGCACCCAGGATAAATTTCCTGGGTTGCCCCCCTACTGGGGACTCTGCTTGCCCATGAATTTGCCCCTCTCTTTCTGAGACACTGCAGGCAGGAAGAGCTGCCAGGGAACCATGGAGAAAACATCCTCTTTACCCCGTTTCCCACTGTCCTGCAGCCCTGACACTCCACTTCTCCAGCCTTTGCAGCCATCATATACATGGTGACATGTATCCCTAGGGATACCTCTGAGTATCCATGGATCAGCCTGAATAGTCTTCTGACAGCACAGCCAGATAACCAGCCTGTCCTCTCATGGCAGATGCTGCCTGGGACTGCACACACCAATAGACAGCAATTAGCCAGGTGAAAAATGACACAAAAGTCCATGGATAGAATGACACTTCAAGCTGTGCTTCCTGCTCCTCAGAAAAGCACGTTTTTTGCCAGGCTTTGCAGCGAAGAAAACACTTCTGCGTGGGAGAAGCTGTGTCTGGCAATGGCAGCCTCAGCAGCATGAGACATAAATCTGATGGCAGAGCATCCTTAGCCCGAAGACACCATCCTGCAAGGGCTCTGCCTGCTGCTCCTGGGACAAAACCTCACAGAAGAAGCTGGAAACAGCTCGTCAGATCTTCCCAAGGAGAAAAGAAGGGGCACAGCTCCACTACCACCAAGCCCAAACCCTGGTGCCGCTCTGGACCCTCAATCACCTCAGTGTCTGAGTGGGGTTTCCAGGAGAGCTCCAGCCTCGCCGCTGCAATCTGGCTCCCGGGGAGCGGCCTGTGTCCTGAGGAATGTGGCTCTTGAACTGAACTCCAAAGGCTTTTTTGCAAGCTTTTCAATCCCAAACACAGGGGCTGAAAAGGGGCGAGTGCCCCCTGAGGAGGGGAGAGCAGTGGGGTGGGATTAGAGCCGGCACTAACGCCCCGCTCTCCGCAGCGGCGTCTGAGCAGCGCAGGGAGAGGTCAGGATTAGGGGAAATCCTTTCAGACCAAAGGGGAGTTAAGCAGCTCTGCCCTTGCACACGCAGAGGGGGCACCCCCAAACCTCTCCCCTGCAAAAGGCTGTGCTGGGGGCAGAAGGCAAGGGGCAGCCTTTGTCCCTTTGATTAAAAGCAGAGGGCAATTAGGTGGATGGACATAGAGCCCAGGGAACACTGCTCTCTGCCTCCACAGGGATCTCTCCCTCTTTCTCAGCTTTCTTTCATCCTCCACCCCAGCTCCCAAATCCATGTGTGCCAGGCCATTAATTGAATTAGCCCAGCACCTTTCACTGGGAACAACTTAAGAAGATTTGCGATACAGTGATTGCTTTTTACAGCCCTGGATGGGTTTGACAGCAACCACAGAGCTGAGTTTAACACAGGGAAATTTATCCTGGG
Source organism: Neopelma chrysocephalum (assembly GCF_003984885.1). NCBI lineage: Eukaryota > Metazoa > Chordata > Aves > Passeriformes > Pipridae > Neopelma > Neopelma chrysocephalum. Next base: position 620,097 of record NW_020897862.1, read on the forward strand.
TGCCTCTTACACCTGAAGTACAGTAGGTGCTCTTAAAAATCCAGCATCTGGAGCCCTGCAACAGCCCGAAATCACAGGTTTCGTAAAAAACTCATCCATATTTCAGGACTTTGTGAGAAGACAGAGCTTGAAGACAGGAATCCCAAAGGGACAACCCAGACTCTCCAGTCTCTGCAACTCTGAGGACCTGGTGGCTGGTGGTTGCAACAATGGACATCGCTACAGGTCACTTGGACACAACTTTGGACACCCTTGAACTCCAGAGGCATGGCTCAGCCAGGCCAGCACAGTGGGTAATGCAGGCCATATGGGGTTGGGAAGGTGCTGCTGCTGTCCCCATAACCTCCTCCATCCTTTTCCACCCCTGTGGTAATTTCCCCACCCCTGTAGAGATGCAGGCAGCAATTGCTGCCAGGTCTTCTCTGCTTACAAGCTCCTCTTCCTTCCACTTTGACACGTTCACATGGGATTCTCTGGAAGTGCATCTGCTGATGCTCCCTATTTTTAAGTGAATTCAGTTTCCAGCACGACAAGTCTCACTGAAAGGATCCTTGCAGTCCCCAGGTGCCTGGGGAGGAGTTTCTCTTGCATACATGTTGCACAGCAGGAGGAAGGGAAGCCAGGGCACTGCCACATCTCCTGGTGTGTCTGCGTGCCGCCTGCCACCCGGGGTGGGGAGCTCCCTCTTACTCCCTGGAGGGGACTGTCCTCAGCAAACAGAGATGGATTTCAAGCCAGCCAGACCCACACGCTGCAATGGCACCCCAGATTTGTGTGTTTCTGCTGGCTGGTGATTTCGGGGTGTGCTGCAGGGGCATCGGGATGGGTGTGTCAGTGAGCGCTGCCAAGGCAGCTGGTGAGGAGGTGGGCTGTGAGTGAGGCTGTCTGGATGGGTTTACACGCAGATCTGGGCTCTCCCAGGCCCATCCACTCAAAGACAAGCCTGAGGAGACAACCTCTAAATCACCAACATCCCTACCCTGACCAACTGCTGCCCGCAGGGGATAATGCAGATAATGCATAATTCCCTTTATGGAAGGGAAGACAGATCAAACCAGCCTCACACTGCCCCATCCTCCTCCCTGTTTCCTGTGTTCCTTGCCTGGCAGTGTTTAGTAGCAAATGCACCACAACCTGGGATGGACACGGGGTGCACAGCCCGTGCAAGTGAGCGGCCTTGCTCTGCTCAGATCCCAATCTCTGCTCGAATTTAGTCAAGGACAGGAACTCTCCCGCTGGCTGGGAATGGCCACAGACCCCACTCTGTGTTCATCTCCATTCCCAGGTCAGCTCTGAGAGTCCAGGAGCCCTGCAGGGGAAAAGGAAGATGGTCCAAATGGCCCATGGTCTTCACCTGGAGATTTCACCCCCAGTGCTGCTGCACACATCCCATGAGCTGGTTACATGGGAGCACCAAGGATATTTTTAACAAGAGGATAGCAAGAAGCAGGTAAACAGTACTGTGCAATTAATCATCCCTTTCACGGGCTGAAAACGTCACTTTTTTTATCCCAGCCCAGAGCTGCTTCTTATGAAACTCTTCCATCTCTGCTCAGGCTCAGCTGTGTGGTCCCACACCCTGTGTCCTTGTCCCTGTGCCTCCAGGGAGGGTCAGTGCCAGAAGGTGGCTGGCTCTAATAGGATTTGGAAGTATCTGCAAGTGTTATCATACAAATGCCATAATGGGGAACATCACGTGGGTCATTTGCACTTAAAGACAGAGAAGACCCCTCCACCCAGTCCTTCCTTTTCCTCCTGCACAGGTACAGGAGAGCCAAGGGCAGGTAACCCTTGGAGGAAATGGAAAAGACATGGCAGATTTCAAGGGATTTAAGTCTCATCATTCCAAAGCATTGTCTCCACATATCTTTGGCAGGGTTGTGGTGGGGTTGGCTGGAGTCTGAAGGCAAAGGGTGGTAGTGGTGGAGTGCAGGAGAGGCAGCCAGACATGTGACAATGCAACATTTGCAGGGGTAGAACTATGGCTGATATAACTGAGAAGCCAAACACGAGCAGTCTGCCATGGTGTAAACTCAAAGGCAGTGAAACAGGCCACATTCATTATTGCTGTGTTTGTCACAGGAAGGTTATGGAATCTATAAGATCTCCATTTTACATAAAGACACAACATAGTTCTGCTCCCTGTCCCCCTGTGCACATTCACAGCTACTGGTGAATCTCACTCAAGTGAACACAGCACTGCACAGGCACAACCTGGTTTCTGTGTTGGACAAACTGGGAAGATTTGTGTCTCCTCATGCTCCCACAGGACTTTTCCCAGTCCCCACCATATAAAAAGCAAAAATCCAGGTCTCTTTTTTTTTGGTGCTGGAAATGCACTTAGAGTCAGCATAAGGTATTATTTAAAAATTATTATTACCTAGAAACTTCTCCAGAATCTCCCAAGGAACAAATGACAAATTCAGGAGCTGAACTAAGCTATAGGACACTCCTGTCTAATAGCTCAGCTCCAGCCCACTTTCCCTCTCCTGTAATCTCTCAGTTAATGCACACCTGAGTAATTACAGATGGTCTGGGCAAATTTCAGGTTATGTCTTTAGCTGCACAGCTTGTGATTTGCAAGGCAGCACGTGTACAAGTGAAGATACCCAGGAAGAAGCAATTTGCAAATCATTTTACGCAATGAATTATAGAAATGAATAAAAATGTAGGTCAGATGGGCCCTCTGGAGGTCTCTCCTCCAACCCCCTGCTCAAGGCTGAACTTGAATTTAGATCTGTTTGCTCAGGGCTAGACTTTATCTAGTTGAGTGTTGAAAACCTCCAAAGATGGAGAGGATTTTTGGCCTCAAGGCCTCTGTCCGGTGCTTGACCATTTCCAGGATGAAGAAATTTTCCCTTATGTCCCATCAGAATTTCTCTCAGTCCAACATATTCCCACTGCCACTGTCCTTTCTCTGTGCTCCTGATCTGGCTTTTCTTCTGTACAGGTGTCTTTAGGTAGTGGCCCAGGCAGTTAGATCCCCACCAGGCTCCTCTTCTCCACGTGCTGCAAACCTGCTTCCTTCCACTTCTGCTCAGACATCACGTCCTCCAGCCTCCAGCCACCTCAGCTGGACACACCTCAGTTTGCTGACCCCTCTCTTCTGTAGAAGAGCCCAAAATGGGGGACAAGATCCTGATTTGTCCTTCCCAGCTTCCTGTTGTATAAGGATAATCCACACCAGGACCTGCATTTGCCCCAAACCTCATGAATTTCCTGCCAGCCTCCTGAACATGTTGATGTTCCTCTGAACAGCAGCTCTGACCTCCAGTGTATTTACCACTTCCCTCTGTTTGGTGTCATCCTCAAACTTGCTGTGGTTCCATTCCCTCCACTCATTTAGGTCACAGCAATGCAGGGTATCTTCATTTTTTCCTCCTAAAGAGAAAAACTAAACTTTTCCAAATAAAAAAAAGACCTGTGATTTCGAGCAGGCACAGGGCTGGTCAGGGCTTTGCCCAGTCATTCCTTTGGTGAGCAGAGGTGGGATGGTTTCAAGGAGCAGTGAGACCAGCCTGCCCTCCACCAGCCCTCCACAAACTATGGGATGAAACTTCTCACCAAGTGGGAAGCCCACAAGCCCCTGAAAGGCTGCTCCAGAGAAAAACCCCAGGGGTACAACCTGGGGCACAGGTTAAAGGGTGGGATGCTGAGAGGAAACATTTATCAGGAGAATAAGAACAGAAGGGCAGGAGCTTCCCGGCTGATGTTCCAGATCAAGGTGACCTTCTCAGCAAGAGACCTGGATCATGCACTTCATCACCAAGAGGGTGGCTGGACACTGAACAGGCTCCCCGGGGCAGTTGGTCACAGCCCCAAGGCTGCCAGAGCCCAAGGAGCTGTAAGGCACATGGTGGGATTGTTGGGGTGTCCTGTGCAGGGCCAGGAGTGGGACTCATTGATCCTTGTGGGTCCAACTCTGGATATTCCATGATTCTATGATTCTTGACAGGTCACAGCTTGGTTTCACCTCTGGGGAGCTGAAGTTGTACAGGGAGTCCAAGAAACTGCTGGGCTGCAGCTCCTTCAGTGTCTATGGAATAAAAAACCAGCTCAAGATGGGCAGCACAGCCTTCTCTGTTCTCTCCTCATCACCTGGGGGGAAAAACGGGATCTTCAAGGCAACGGGACCTGGGAACCAGAGACAGCCACAGCCAGGAGGAGAAGCCCTACAAGGTGCAAAGAAGCTCATGCCTCTGCCCTCCAAGTGCAGGGTGAGCAGGGTGCAGGCAGCAGAGTGAGCACAGTGAAGGCAGTGGGATGAGTAGGGTGAAGGCAGCGGGGTAAGCACAGTGAAGGCAGCAGGGTGAGCAGGGTCAGGGTGAAGGCAGTGGTGTGAGCAGGGTGCAGGCAGCAGGGTGAGCAGTGAGGTGGGGGCAGGGACCCACAGCCACAGCTGAGAGCTGTCAGGCAGCTGCCCTCCAGGGTGGGCTGGCTAGCCCCTCTGGCAAGGACATCAAGGGTGGAGGGTGGGAGGAGGACAATAGTCCTTTTTGGACTGAGCAGGAAGGATCTTTCAGAGGAGAGAGACTGAGCAGAGAAGGACAGAGCCTGCAGGAGGAAGAGGAGGTTTTGCAGGGAGAAAGAGCCTGCATGGTGCAGCAGAGGATGCATTACAATGCAGGGGGAATCTGAGCTCTTCCCCACCAGCCTGGGAAACCACAGGACACTTCTGCCTTCCTATATATGCTCAAGATAGGGCAACACAAAGCACTGAAACCCTTTCATGCCATGCCAGTGGGGGGACCCCAAAGAACCTGGGGCTGGCGAGGGCTAAGGCTCCGTAAATAACCTCAGAAACCAAGGAGGCAGCCAAAACGTGTGGTGTAATCACAGATAAACACATAATCTACTCAGGTTACACTGAGGGAAAACCACAAGCCACGAGCAGACTGGAGAGGAGAGAAACAACAAGCCAAAGGGAGAAAAAAAATCCACCAGGAGAGATAAAAGCAAGTCAGTAAATCTCAGGGGCTGCCACTCTTCTCCTGACTCTCTCCCTGTCTTCCCAGCCCAGGGAACTTCATCCTTGCAAATTTTTCAAGAAGAAGCTCAGAAACTGGCAGTATGAAGCTCAGGCGGGAGCCCCACCAAGAATCTGCCTCTCTGACAGACATCTCTGCTGAACTGGGTGGAGAAGAGCATGGAGATGTACTGCTGGGCACCCAGGGCAACAGGGACAGGGCCAAGCTCTGCACTCCAGCAACAGGCTCTGCAGCTCCCTCCAGCTCCAAGAAACCAAGGGTCTTGGAAATACTTCAGAAATACCCATAGTGGTGGAGAGGATCAGTTCCCACTGCAAACCCCAGTTCACGCAGTAAGGAACCAAGGAGGACACCATGAGCTGGGCTGAGCGGGGAACACCGTTCTCATCCAGGGAAAACTTTTCAGGGAGCGTTGGACTGGGGATGTGCAGATGGTCTGCAGTAAGAAAACTGCAGGCATTTCCTCCTTTTCTGCCAGTGCCTCCTGCCCAGCCCTGCACTGATCTGCGGGAGCTGGTTCACAGATGAGTGCAGGCACAGGAATGCAGTGGGAGTAGAGACTCCTTTGAAGATTCCAGCCACGGCATGGCCGGTGGGAACGCAGAGCTGGAGAGGCCGAGTTGGGAGATAGCCACTGCCATGAGATCTGCCATGAAATCAGTTCCTGGGAATGTTCTGCCAACCAGCCACAGCTTTGCCAGCAGGGGTAAGCATCCACCAAAACAAAACAAGATTTTGCTCTTCCTTTGGAGACAAGGAAGTAAATGCAATCCAAGTCATATCTTCGCCCATCGTGCTTCTGCCCCAGCCCTCCGTGGCCTGGGTGAGCTTTAGCAGGTTCTTGTAGGGTGGATTTTGGGGGATTGCTTCCTGGAACGGAGCCCCTCCCAAAAAAAAAGGAGCCTCTGGCACTAAGCACCCTACCAGTTCTGTTGCCATCCCCTTGCCTTTGGGTTCCCTTGGCTCTTGCCATGGTGCAGAGGTCTCTGGGCTGCCAGCACGTTGCATTATCCCGAGAGCAACACCTCAGTGAGACCTGTCACAGTTCTGCCTTCTCCAATACCTGGCAATGTTACCAAAACACAGACAAGCTGGAGAGCTAAGCTTAGCCTTTTAGGGACCAACTGAGACAAAAAGATGACGAGTGAAAACATGTGAAGTTCCTGACTCCTCTGGCACTTGACAACCAAGTACCTGCCATCCAGCTGCAGCCCAGACACCAGAGCAGGGGGCTCAGTACTGACAAAAAAGCATCCTCTCACCCTGGAAAGCTAGGCAGGATCTGGCCCCAGCATGGGGGGTGTGGTTCTGTCCCTCTATATGCCAGTATGGGATCATATAATCCTAGAATACCCTGAATTGGAAGGGACCCGTAAGGATCATGGAGTCCAAGTCCTGGCCCTGCACAGGACAACCCCAGCAATCCCACCATGTGCCTGAGAGCAATGTCCAAATGCTCCTTGAGCTCTGGCAGGCTGGACTCTGGACTGCCCCTCCATCCAAATGCTGCTCCAGAAGAAGGCAGAACATTCCCCATCTCAGGACAGTGGATGGCCTGCATGGCAGTAAGTGATGCTCCTCTGGGATTCAGCTCCAGGGCTGCATCAAGGCTGCCTAGAGCCAGTTTCTCTCTGCCATGCTAGCAGGAAAAAAAAAACCCAACCCAGAATACACTAAATATTCCCCAGCCACAAGCCAAACATCCCTCCTGCTAAACGCATGACCTCCCTGCATTACCAGCTTTCTGTAGAGACCACACATAATGCCCGTGGATAAATCTCCCCTCTCCGGTTTCCGTGAGGCCAAACTGCTGGCTCACACCTTCTTCTGCTCTTCACGGGGCATCATGCCCTGAGCGAAAAAAAACACCTGCTGCTTTGCTTCCCTCCTAAAGACACCCACAGAGACTACAGCCCCAGCCCCCCAGCCCGGGTGCCCCTGCAGCCCAGGCAGTGCTTAGGAAGATCCAGCATCCATGCTGAAGGATGCTGCAAGCAGTAGGATGGGGAGGATGTTTGTGAAAGCAGAAGCACTTACTTTTTGCCTGTCCACGGGGAGAGAGAAAAATTGCAGCTTTCCCCAGTCCTTGCCCTTTTCCTGAAGACTTCCTTGACCTCCAACCCAGGTGTAACCATCCATGGGGCAGGAGACCAGGCCATGCAGCCCGAACCACGCCAGATGGGTTTGAACCCTATGGGAAATCAGTAAGGAAAGAGGATGTGGAAGGATGTCAGACACTGGGGTGGTGGGTGGGTGCACCCAGAAACCTGGGGACAGGGAGAGGGTTGGTCCTGGTTGACCTGAGAGCTGAAAGGAGGAGACAGTTGGAGGGAGCGTGGGAGTCCCTGGTTGGCAGAGTTGCTGCTGGACTCCCTGTGCAAACACGACGGTAGCTGCTGGTAGAGGGGGTGGGAAGGGGTCCCACCAGGGTCTGTGGCTGGAAGCAGGGCTGCCATGTCCCAGATTCACAGGAGGGCAGGCAGTCCCCCAGTACACAGGCAGCAGTGCAGGATGGCATGGGAATATCTCCTGAACAAAGGTCACAAGGCCAGGAAGAGACCAGCTTCCTGTATTCATCACCTGCCTCAGCTGAGCTGACCAGAAATAGATGCAACACACCTTCAAATAACCAGGCTGAGTGTCTTTGCAGCCTAAATCCTGAGCAGAGAGGCTGCAGAGACCATGAGTCAGCTCTGTATTAATAGCAAGGCAGAAGCCAGGCAGGTGTCAGGGGCTAACAAGGGCACGACAGACACCACGTTCCCCTGGCCTGAGAAGTTATTCCTCCAAGGAGTGAATATTTCCCATGCTCCAGCCATTCCCCACCTCCCTCCTTCTTAGGGGCTGAGTGGCTCTTGCTCATCCCATCAGCTCCTGTCTGCTGCACTGGAGGGATGCAGCTTCCCACAGGGAGAGACCTTGGCAGCATCTCAGTCTGGGGAAGGTTGTGGAGCTTGGTCCCAAAACAAACCCTGGGGCAGGGGAGCTCCCTAAATGCACACCCTGCCCCCAGACTCCCCCATCCATCGAGTGCATCCCACAGAGGCTCTCGGCACGCTGTCCTGGAGAGCTGGGAAAGCCTTGGCTCACACATGCTGCCCAGAGCAGACTCCCAGCTCGCTTCCACCTGTTTCTGATAAGCTCACTAATCCGTCCCCATAATGATTCTTTATTAATGGATGCTGCTGTCTTCATTACATGCCTTAATTAGTGTTTTGTGAGCAAATTCAGGGGGATAAGAAGCGTGTCACATTTTCCAATGGGGGGTTTGCACACAGCTACCAAAATAACTTCGTCTGTGAGGCTGTTTCACCCTGCCCATGAGCCACTGTCGAGAGGGAGCTGTTTCTGCCTAATCCGGCAAGCAGGCTGCCCCCTGCCCAGCCTCCCCACCCTTCCTCCCTGGCTGGGCTTGCTGAGCTCCCACAAGCCAAGATGAATTTCAGTCATGCACAGACTTGAAGAAAGATTTGTCATCGGGAATCGAAAAAATCCTGGAAAAGTCTGGGCTGCTGCTGCTCTGCCTGCTGGACTGCTCTCCCCTGGCCGTGCTGTCTGCCTGGGGATGCGGCTGAGTGAGGGCAATCAGGGTTGCTGTGGTCCCTGCTGGCAGATGCTGAACCAGCTGGTCACTCGGGCTTAAAGTTTGAGGAAGTTCCCTGAGATATCCCTGGCATATTCGAGGAAATGGCAAAATCCCACCACAGTCTGATTTCTGCAGGCGCGGGAGTGACCTGGGGTGGCTCCAGCACAAGAGGACCCACGGAGCCACATTCCCAGAGGAGCAGCACCGGCCATCACCAGCATTTCTGGGCAGAGAAGGACTGGCAGGAGCCAGTCCCATGAAGGCTGTGCCACTGGGATGGGACCCAGGGCAGCCACCCCTCAGCTCCACCCAAGAGGGAAAAAAGCCAAAGCAGCTGGCCAATGCGACCAGCACCATTTCAGGTGTCCTCCCCTGGCACAGGCTGTTCTGTACCCAGCATCCTCCTGAAGCCAGCACAGTCCCTGGCCCCCATGGGTGCTTTGGGACCAGCCCCTGCTCCTCACACATCTGAGACCACAAGCAGGGACATGGCAGAAGTGCCTTCCATCATCCTGACCCATGTCTTGGGCTGTCCACCATCCCACCAGCACAGCACAGCGAGTCTGGAGACCCACAGCTTCACATGGCCCAGGCCCAGGCCTGGCAAACTTTCTTTATCTGGATTTAATGGGTACACTGATGCCAGCCCTCGGTGTCAGAAATTTCCTGAAATCTATTTTCATCTTAAAAAAACCCCAAATTTTGCTTGACATTTGTGCCTGAGCTGTTTGCAGTAACGGCCTGAGGCTCCTCCTGGCTTGTGCCTGATCCGAGGGTCCTTATGCTGGAATGAGAGAGACGATCCTGCTCCTGGGGCAGCTCTCCCACTTGAAGCAAGCAGTGATGCTGGGTCTGGCTGCATTACAGCTGGCATCATCTCCCCAGGTGTTGCAGTGGTTCCCCCTGCATTAACCCCTTGACATCCCTGCCAACACATTTTAGTTCCCATTAGGGCTTTTCCCACTTTCCCCAAGAGTGAAATGAACCAAAACTTGCCCCTTCGTCATGGCTCTGAGGAGAATTTAATTCCAAGGTTCAAAGCTTCCCCATCCCTTCCCAGATAAAAGGGTGATCAGCAAAAGGGGATGAGCTGGTTAATAAAAGCCAAAGAAGAAAGGAGGACCGAAGGGCTGCGCCTATAGAGCACGACCCAGCAGGAGAGAAGCAGCTTTTCTCCATGCAAGCCTTTCCCCAGTTAATAATTACAAGCCAGGCCCGCCAGTTCCAACCCGCTGCTCCACAAGAAAAGGCAATTAATTTAAGACTAATAGGATTTTAAATTCAAAACAATCCCAAGCGGGTTTTTGTGGCGGGCTGTGAATGCGCCGCAGAGCCGGCCAGCAGCAGGCGGGACAGGGGCTGGATTTGGCAGAGCGGATGGAGGAATTAAGGGCCAGGAGATGAAATCTCGTCTCCTGCAGACGCTGGGCTCTTGATGGCAGGTCCCCATTCAGTGGGAAGCTCAGTAGAAGCTCTCCTCAATGGGAGGATGGCAAGGAAGCATCTCATTGAGCTCACGCCAGTGGCAGCGTCTGGACACAAAGAGGAGCCCAGACCACCCCTGACACTTGGACCAAGGGACTCCAAAGCCTGTCCCCACCAGAGACAGCCGTGTGTTGGCCCAGGGACCGTGACCATCCCCTGTCTCCTCAGAGCAGGTCCTCCACAAGGTGTATGCATGCTCCAGCCATCCTCCCTCTGGCATGGAGAGAGTGTCCTAGGAAAGCCAGGGCAGGCCTTGGGCTCTTCAGAGACCTGCAGTTCTGCCTGCAATGACAGACGTGCTGTCAGCCCCTGCAGGCACTTCATGGCTGGATTTCCACCTCCCATCCCAGATGGGCTGGTACAAAATTTCCTCCCAGTCCCTGGGGGACTGTCCAGCAGCACCCAGCCAGACTGAGCTCAGGAAAAGGGAGCAATGCCAGCCTGTGTCCTTGGAGAGGGCTGGGAGGGGAGGCTCAGGGAACTCATGTGGGAGTTGCATGGTGATGGTGGGGAAGGGATGGGCATAGGGGGCCCTGCCCTGATCCCCTCTTTGGCAGCCAGAGCCCTGTCGACTCACCAGCATGTGTTGGGAGATGCTGGAGCTGGAATTCATGTGGAGCCACCCAGCACCAGAAGTGTGTGTAGAAACAAGACAGCAAGGAAATAACAAAGTGCTCTGCCCTGGGCTGTGCTGACAGGGATCTGCAACCTCACTGACCAGAGCTGTGAACGGGGCTTGAGACCACGATTCCTCCCTCTTCACACTGCGACCCTGCAAAGTCTGGGATTTACCATTGCTGCAAAGAAATACCCCTCTAAGGCTGACTGAAACAGCCTCTCCTGAGGCATCTTTTCACTCCAGATCAGTTGGAAGTGTGGGCTCAGCCTCATAAGGGGGCTTAGATGCCGTGGCATGTCCAGATACCCTCATGAGTCTGGGGTTTGGCATCTGGTGTCACTACAGCAATTGCCTGCTGTGTCTGTAGGGACTCTGGGGACACATCATCTTGTGCATCTTTTTGCCATCAGCCATCACGGGAGCATCTCCCTCTTGCAGTGCACATTCAAGGCAGGAAAAATAGGAATACACACTTTTTCCACAGGTGGCTGAAGAACATTTTAAGAAGGTCCTCATGGAGTCAAAAGGATTGGTATTAGGCCCTCTCAAGATCCCAGGATGCTCAGCCTGGTAAATAAGGACTCTTGGTGTCCCTGCAGGGCCCTTAATCAACCTCCACACCCCTGGGCTACAGAGAACCACAGCATTGACCCAAAGTGACCCTGTCCCCTGTCCCCTGGCAAGTCCCCGAGGGAGCACTGTCCGGACTGGGGGCTGAGGTCATGTCTCACACACCGTATCCACCTCCAAGGCAAGACAGATGGGAAAGATGGCCCTTGGCCAGGCATGGGAAATGTTCAAGAGGGTGATGAAGAAGAGCTTCCCAACACCAGAATGTTTATCCTCCAAATTTTCCACAGTCATGGGCACCAAGCCTGTTCCTAGCCTGGGTCATGCAGTGCATTCCTCCTGGCCTTATTTTGAGAGATCATTTTTACCCAATATCCCGCTTTCTCTAGGAAAACAAACCCCAAACACCAGCCTGGGGACAATTCCAGCCTCAGCTATGAGAGTTGGCAGGGTTGCACAGTATTCAACACCAAGTCTTTCATTGTGGGAAACACTAAATGACCTTCGTGTGATGGGTGGAGTTTCTCCAGGCAAACAGGAGGGATTTATGGACCTAGCCACAGGCTGGGAGAAAGCTCCCATAAAATGTCTTTGTCACTAGCCACAGGAAGGGCATTACCTATGGCACTACCCTCACAGGCCAAGGGTCTGCCTGAAGCAGGGGGGGTTTGTCCTGCATAGTGATCCCACATAAATGAAATAAAAAGCCAGGGATGTTCACTCAGGTGCTACCATTAAATGAGTTCTAGTTGGATGCACTTAGTAGGCAGATAGAGGGATGAAGAAGAGTGAGACCCCAAACACACAAGACTGGGACTATGGAGGAAGATGAAGGTGGGCTGGTTTGGCCCCACTGCAAAAAGTTGCTGGTCCCTGCAAAGCTGATGAAGAAAGCTGTCAGGATAATAGGTGGAAGTAGGACAGCAGACAAGGAGGTGCAGTGGAGGAGGAAAAGGAGGAAAATTTTGAGGGCCTGAGGAAACAGTCATTGCCAAGGCTCCCCAGAATCCTGCTGCATCCTCTCATTTGAAAGCACCAGTGGGACAAGGAAAATGCAGTGGCTTGTAAGATGGCCAGAAAGTCCCAGAGAAAAGGCCAGCAGAGGAAGGAAAAAAGGTCTTTCTTTGTTGCAGGTCTTGATGAGGAGGGAAGGGAGAAGCATTCTACTTATCCAGGACCAACAGACAGACAAGGGACCTCTGGGCTGGTTGGATGTTGATGGGACAAGAATCATCTGCTCCTCCTCCTCTGGAGGAGTGAATCTTTGTCCCACTTGGACATCACGGTGAGAGAGACAGCACCCAAAGCTGATCAAGGTGCTGCTCTGCTCACACCACAGTATGCAGAGGGCGGGGATCCCATACAAGTCTGGGACTGGACACTGAAGAAAGCTTGGGGAAAACACAGATGCAACATTTTTTGGAGCAGGAGAAGGATCTCACAGCCCAGGTGCAGAGACAGGCCAAAGTGTTATTAGAAAGCATCACCCAGCAGAGAACAGCAGGAGTTCTTTCAGTCTGTGGCTTGTGCCACTGCGGGGAAAACTAAAAGCTACCAAGGGAGGCAGAAAGAAAACACACAGCGGCTCCAAGAGCCAAAACAGCAAGAGGCTCATGGCTGGAGGAGGAGAAGCCAATGGGGATGTGAGGCAGAGCTCTGCTGCTGACACGGGGTCAGCCCAGCTGAGAAGAAGCGCGTTCTCCTGGGTCAATAACAGCGATTGAATTTGGGATGCTCAGAGGACCAGTGACAAATGCTGGCCACCAGCCATTCAAATAAACAGTAGGCAGCCAGTTGGCCAGTGGCCACTCAAATAACCAGCCCCAAGCTAAAAAAATACAGTAAGCTAGTAAATTTAGTAACCTAAAGAGAAACATTCCTCTACCAACCAGCATGCAAATAAGCCAGAAGGGGATATAGAGCTGACACAGTCCCCTGTTCGGCTTTTGATATTTGATGGCCCTTATCCAACTGGCTGCCAGTTGGTTATTTGCATTGGAACAGGAAACAAATTTTTCTCCTATTTATACTGCTTACCTCAGGAATAAACTAATTACTGTTAGAAAATCCCATTCCCACAGTGTCCAGCACACATCTGTAACCTCTGGAAGGGACAAATGCACACAATTAGCCAGCTGGACTGTCCCGTTCAAATGGCCAAATCCCAACTTGCTTTTTCGCTGGCTCTCCCCACTGGATGATGAAGCAAAGCCTTCCCTGCAAACAGCCCTGATGCATCAGCTGTTTACCTTGCTCGTAAACAGATCACGGCTGCAAAGCGCTCTTCCAAGGCTGCCCATTGCACAGCCTGGGGACAGGGGAGAGGAGCAGGGAGCAATCTGCTGGTGTTTCAGTTCCTGTGGCCAAGGACGGGGCCAGCTGGTTGCTCCAAGTGTCCAGGCTGTGGAGCAGCTGGGATGGAGGTGGTCTGAGACCCACACGTGCCACTAGATGGAGTTCAACAGAGAGACAGCCCCACGTCCCTGCCCGGCTGCCGGGATGGTTTCCACTGGAGATGGTCTCTGGCTGCGCTGCCAGAAGGGCGTTTCTGAGGTCCAACACTGGCAAAGAACTTCAAGTCCGACCGCAGTGGAAGCTGTCCCATCCTCATGCATCTGTGCAACTGTCACACAACATGCTCTTGGTGGAGAGGCCCCGTGGTGCCCGACAACTTTCCTAGCATGGAAATCTGTAGCAATGGATTTATGGAAAAAGTCCTGCCAAAGATGGACTGGTGAATCAGAAGTTTTTAATGTTGTTTAAACATGTACTAAGATAGCTTTTTGCAAAGTCACTGCTCCTTCTTCCCGACACCCTTTGTAAGACGCCTTATCTGCCAGGCAGGAGTGTCCTGGGAAGATGTCCTAAGGTGTTCTCATTGGTCTTTTGTTAACCCCTTCCTTATTTGGCTGTTAACTCCCTACCTGATTGGTTTTTTGTAAGACCCCTCACCTGTGATTGGTCCCCTTTGACCCTCCCAAGAGCTTTATAAACCCCTACCCCACATTAAACTTCCTCTTTTGTCCGTCCCTCCCTGGTGGTCAGCGTGTGTGCTTCCTTTGGGGGGGTCACAGGGCCACGAGGTGGGGGGCAGGGTGGGAGAGCATGCACCTTTCCAGGTAATAGACTGAATCCCAAGGCCTGAAGGTTCCCCCCTCCAACTCATCTACCATTAGAAATCCTACCCCAGTACCTTCCCACCAGCCCACACGCAAGAGGAAGCACCAACATCAACCACTGCCCTGTGTGCGTGAAGGAACACAGCAGCCATGTCCATAACCCTCAGTCAAGGTGGACCAAGCAATGCCCAGCAGTGCAGCAAGTCCAAGGACACCGTGGTCTGGCCAAGTCTCAATGTGCATTTGGGAAGATTTGCTGTTTCCTTCGAGACACAGCTCATGGAGTCAGGGGATCACCAAAGGAAGACTGAATTCTTCCTCTGCATCCCCATCCACAGAGACTTTCTTACAGCATGCCACTGTCAGATGGCATCTAAGGAGCATTTTTGGAGCGATGTGTACTTTGCCTTCATCTCGTTCTTACAGCCAGATTGCCTGATCCTGGCTGTGAACACTTTGCAACTGCATGTTACAGTCACTACCTTCACTGCAAACTCCCTGCTGCCTTTGGCTGCCTCCCCACAAGGACCTTGATCCGCCTGGCAGAGGGAGGATGTGCTGTGGTTCTCCCTTGCCAGAGCTCTGCTCACCTAAGCCAGCAGACCCCCAGATCTCTGTGGGGTGCCACACCATGGCATTCCCTCTGCAGGGCTCCACATGGCTCCCTGGATTTGGAGGCAGGGAAGAAGCAATGAGTGACACTCAGTCCTCTGGCTGAGCTGCCTACAGGTTCTGGCAGATGTGGCCACCAGGGATGGCTTGAAGAGCCACTCCCCAGGGCTGGGAATGTGTATAATGGAGGGCAAGTGGCAGGGAGGCTAGTTCACAAGGGATCCTGAACTCCATCTGCCTTGGGATGCACCTCATTTGGCATTCTCCATGCAAGCTTGTGACACCAGGCTACAGGAACAGACCAGCAGAGATGAGGTGAGGAGATGAGGAGGAAGGAGGATGGGGGGGACAAGGAACACAGTGCTAGCTAGGTACTTCATCCACAGCTTGTCTGCTGGGATGTGGATGGAACAGCAAGGATAGTCCTGCTCTGGGATCAGTTGGTTACTGAGAGCTGGTTATTTCCTCTCCTTTGGCATTTAAGTACTTTGCCATTCTTTGCATGCCAGGTGTGGCCAGGCAGAATTGTGTGTGCATCTTCAAACAGGGCAACACAGACAGGGACAAGTACGATTTTATCCAATATGTGCATGGCTGCAAAGGGCACAAGGGCAATTGGGTTTTTTTCTTTTTTTTCTTCTTTTTTCTTCTTTTGTGAGGTTGGAGTAGTCCCTTCGTGCATTTAGAAAACAGGTTTCTCTTCGTATGTTCTGGAGATGCCAGGAGGAGCCACATCAGGAGAGATCACACTGTTGTGCTGAGCAGCCTCTTCACATCAGGGCAAACACTTTCTGAAAACATCCAACTTCTCTTTCCACTCCCAGGTATGAGCTGTTTTCCATCCCTCCACTCCTTTGGCGTGTTTGTCTCTCTGCTGTCTTCCTGCTCCTATTGCCCAGAGCATCAGCAGAGGAAGAATCAGAAAGACCTATCCAGTTTGGATGAAATACCAGTTATGACCCACACCAGTGAGCCTGGTCTGGATAAACCCCCCAGGTCTCTGTGACTCGTTCATGACAATCCCACAGCCATCCCAGGAAGGTGCCCTGGCACTGGTCCTCGCATCAGACCCAGGAGAAGGCTTGGGCAATGTGTTCCTGAATTAATTCCTGCATGTGGAGGCTTCACCTCAGGGGCTTCAGGACCCACAAAGGGTCTTGGAGAGCAGCTCTAAGTGTTAAGGGCCTGGATGAGAAGAGAAGATGCTCCATGTCTATAGTTCATCACCCAGTCCCTGCTGGAGGTCCCGTGAACAGAGACATGTAGGATGGAGCCAGATGAAGATGGATTCTGGGAAAAAATGGAGATTTGTCATAGCAGGTGTAGGCAGGGTGGATGGGATAGGTGCACACCTGGCTCTGCAGGAGGCGAGAAATAGGTGAAAATGGAATCAGGATGGGTGATGGATCAGTGATCGACCTGGGTCCATTTCCAAGTGATATGCTTCCCTGTCATCCCTCCTGTCTCATGTCCCCCATGATACAGTTTCCTGTCATGAGCACGGCTGGATGACAAAGGCACCTCTCATGACCCAGGGAATGGCTGAAGGATCTTTGTCACAGGAGGCAGCCAATTACCAGGACAGAAGGTTTCCTGAGCTAACAGCAGCTTGGAAGTTCTGTGCTGTAAGATTTGAGCTATTTCAGAGCTGGCAAGCCCAACCCAGCAGAATGCCAAACCTCCCTCACCACCTGCAAATCCCAAATCCAGGCATCTCTCCTGGGACTTGAGCAAAGGCAGCATCTCCTCAGGGGCTGGAGTCCACCCCAGATGGAGAAAGAACCTCTGAGGGTGGGGGAAAGCCAGTGAAGTCCTCCAAGAATGTTTCCACTGGGGTCCCCATCCAGCCCCACAGCCAGCTTCTTCATGCAACATCTCTTCACAGTTAAGAGAGCCCTGGGCATCCCCCAGGACTACTCATGAGAGTCAGATGCACTCAGACTCAGAGCTGAAGGCCCTCTCAGATAATCTCAAACTAAGAGATGGAAAGCTGGAAAAGTGGGAGGAGAGTTTGCATTTAGAAGATATCCCTTGTCAGGAGGCCCACGGATGAGGTACACGACAGCCTTTCCTCTCTCCTGCCCATGAAGAGGTGCAAAAGAGCTTCCCTTGATTATCTAGATGGGTCATCTTGTCATGGAAGGAAATCAGGTTGGATAAGCAGGACTTTCCCCTCATGAAGCCGTGCTGGCTGTGAACATGGACTGTGTTGTCTTTCGGGTGTTTTTCAACACCTCCCAGAATAATCTGCTCCATAACTTCACCAGGCACTGAAGTGAGACTGACAGGCCTGGAGTTTCTGGGATCCTCCTTGAAAATCAGGACAACATTCGTCAGATTCCAGCCAGCCAGGACCTCCCTGGATTCCCAAGACCACTCAAAAATCATGGAGAGAGGTTTTGCAATGACAGCAGCAGCTCTTTGAGGATTCTGGGATGAATCCCATCAGACCCCATAGATTTGTAGGGATCCAGCTGGAGCAGCAGATCCCACACAAGTTCAGGGTCATTGGGAGTTGATCATTCTCACAGTCCTGGTCCTGCAGCTCAGGGCACTGAGACCCCCTTGGTCCATCATCCGTGCTGAAGACAGAGGCAATGAAAGCATTAAACACCTCTGCCTTGTCCGTGTCCCTGTTTGGGAGGTGACCATCCTCATCCTGGAACAGGCCTATTGCCATTAATATATGTGTGACCTGGTCCCTTCTCGTGATCTCAGCCATGGGTCCCACATCCCCACCCACACGCTGGTGCAAGGCTGCTGCCCCACAAACACATGACCTTCCCTTCAGGCTCACCCCACCACAGCACCAGCACCAGTCACTTGCCTCCAACTCTGCTTTGTTAGCCAAGTGTCCCACGTCTCCTCACACATATCTGGAGGCAAGTCACCACCATGTGGAACAGACAGGGCCTGGGACAGAGAGGCACTCAGAGCGGATTAGATTTGAGATTGGGTTAATTGCGCCTTTCCATCATTTATTTAGCTTGGGATAGGTCCAAAACATATGAATGAAATCCCCCCATGCACGCCACGCTGCTGACAAGCGGATATTGCATCTGGTTTGAATATGGCAAGTGGCTGCAGAGGCAGAGACAGTGTGGAGCTGCTTGAAATACAACACACGCGTCCTCTGCTCCCCCGGACCATGTGCCCTGCAGTTACATCATGCTGAAAGACCCCACCCTGCATCCCCAAACTTTCTCCACCACCTTCACATGCCATCATCTCAGGCCACGGTCACCCTGAGCAGTTCCTATCCCTGGCCAAAAAGGCAGGAGCGGGAAATGGAGGGGAGGAGGACAACCCCTCAGAGCTGCATGGGGTGACGTTGGGGTGGCCTGTGGTGGCCAGGATGGCTCTGGATGACACAGATGGAATGGAGACCTTCCCTGGAATTGGGAGAGGGTGGGAGGGGAGAGGCAAAAGGAAAAGAAAGCAGAGTGGATGCCAAAGGCTCATTTCTCTAACTCTCCCCAGAGCCCCCCCCCCATCAGCCCATGAGCAGTGGGGTGTGATCACTGCAGGGGCTGCACAAAAGGCCTGGGGCTGATCTGTCCCCAGGGTGCTGAGCCTGGCTCAAGGGGAGGTAGAGCCAATGCCAGGAGAATTTCAGCAGAGGAAAGTCACCTTTAGTCTGACGTGGCTGGGCACAAGGTGCTGAGGGAGGACTCTGAGACAGTGGAAGCACTGAAGAGCAGAGGATGCCCTTATTCCCCCTTGTCTCTGCTATATTCCCACCCTGATCTGCAGCCAGCACGGGTCAGGGACTTTGCAGGAGCTCCAGTGAAGCAAGAGACCCACCAGGGCTCTGCAAGGCTGCAGGAGGACATGGGAGCCTACAAGAACTGCCTTCTCATGGTGCCATGGAGCTGCTGGAGGCACGGAGAAGGATGCTCAGTGAAGGGGCACCCTGGCAGTGGGAAGCACATTGCAATGCTTCTGTTTCTTGGCTTTTCAGGAGAAAGGGAAAACAATGGCCTATGTTTAGGTGCTCCCATACATCCTCATTTTGGTTCCTTTCTCAGTTTCTCAGGGAAACGTGTCCCCTGGGTGCAGTGGTCCCTGCAGCAGCACTGTGCCCAGAGGACAAGGGTGGAAGCAGGATCCAGCCATGGAGATGGTGGATGTACATTGGTTTCCTTCCTTGGGAGTGCCCCCTGGGCTGTCCCTGCCCCAGGGCTTGGCTGCCTCCTCTCACCTCCTCTCACCATGAGCACCTACAGAAGAGGGTGATGGGGGAGCCAGAAGCTTTCCAGCCCAGTGGTGTGTGGGGTGTGGTCCCCAGCCACTGCCTGGAGGGCAAAGGGATTCCTCTGCTGCCACCAGCACCCAGTGGTGGGTTTCCTCCAGCTCCCACCATGGCACAGAGGAATGCCAACATCCAGGCCAGGAGAGGCACACAGGACCCTTCCTCCTCCTTGCAGAACAGCAGAGCCCTGCTTTGCACAGGTGTTGAGCACCCTCCATCCCCAGCAGCCTTCAGGGCTGTCACAATCACTCAGCACCTCCCAGGATCTGGCCTTTTTTCCCCCGTTCTTTTATGAAGACATTATTTTACAGCTTGTTAATTTGTACTTTTTCGAGCTTTTAACAGTGAGCAGGGGCCAAGTCCCCAGGCAGTCTACTGGCCGTGAGAAATCCCATTTGGTATCATATAAATTATTGCAGATATTACTAATATTGCGTCTATTGTGTAAATACTGACTAAATGTTTGAAAAACACAAATAAATACGAGCTGAGCTGATGGCTGGAGCAGCTGCCTATGAGCTATTCTGGGCCCCCCGGGGGAAAGAATCCACATTTTAAACTAATGTGTAAATATGTAACCTGCCTCCATCCCCCGCCACATCGGCGTGAGCAGTCCTTGGAAGCAGCCCAGTCCCTCAGCTGCACGGCTATGATTTAACAACAGCTATAAATACATCTCATCCGCCGGGCAACTGCACAAACAAGGGCTCACCTGGCAGTGAGGGGTCACTGAAGAGTCTCCCCAGTGAGACCCACCATGCACAGAGGGGTGCATGGGAGATGCTCAGTGTTCCTGGTCCTTGAAGCCTCCCATGGGTCCTGTACCTCATCCAGCCCAGCCTCACAGACCTCAGTGTTGCACGGCAGAGCCAGGTATGAGCTAATGGACCACCATCAACTGATGGGCCACCAGGACCAATGAAGATGCTGCCTCCAGGTTGTAAGCTTCCCTTGCTGGGGCAAAAGCCTCCCTTAATTTTGTAAGCTCTTTACCCCATTCCCCACTGTTGCAAGAAAGTCACAGAGTCCTCCGAAGTCGTGGTTCCTCCAGAATCCCAGAGCAACACGCCCCTTGCCAGATGGCAGAAGTACAAGCCAAGGACTGTGTCCCCACATCCCAGCTTCAGATGATGGGAGTTTCCAGCCCCTCCTTGCCTTTCCTCCCCTTCCCCCTGCCCCATCACCCAGGGCTGGCTCTGAGTGGGATAAGGAACCCTGTTAACCCCTTCCCCGCCCAAACCAGCGGTGCTGCAAATTATCCCCTTGGCACAGCAAATAGAGCTGTGAAAAACAGGCTGCAGGCAGGGGAGAGGAGACAACTCACATCCCCGGGCTTTGCTTTTGATGGACATGGGATAATGCTGGTTTTTACTTGTTTATTTGTCACCTTCCTAATCTTTTAAATTGGATTTAACCCACTACTTAGCTGGGAGCAAACACCTCTGGGTTTGCTCAGAGCCACAGAGCTGCTGCAGAGGACAAGAACTACTGAGTTGGCTGTGACAGTGTGAGTGTGATTTGCTCCTCAGCAGGTGAACAGCAGCATGGCAAAGGTGGTGCTGGGCTGTGCCATGGGTCCTGTCACCCAGGATTGCAGAGGGAGGTGCCAGCAGCCACTGAGCCCCCAGCACCCTGCCCACGGGCAGGGAGGGAGAAAAGGAGCCGGGCCAGGAAGATGTGAGTCAGGGCAATAAGGTCATTGCAGTGGGAGCTGCTCAAGGCACTCATGGGTGGATGCCTGTGCTCTAAGGGTGAAACATGGGATTTAATGTCATTTCTCTTAAGAAAGGTGAAGATCATGGTGTGGCTTCCCATTTCCAAAGCTTCGGGTACTTTCAGGCTTGGGATGCCAGCTCCGATCTCGGCCACAGAGGACAAAGCTAAACCCACATGGTCCCCACAGGACCAAACACTGCAGAGATATTTTCCCAAACTTATGCTTTCTGCCATCCTCTGGGACAACCAGACAGATGATTCCACACTGATTTTCTTAACTTTTTAGCAAGTCCTGGAGATCATCCCAGTGCAGTGTATAATTTTGAACTTGGAACCTCCCAGGCACCACCATGGCCACAGACTCCTGCAAAACCCAGTTTGACTCCTGCAAAACCCAGTTTGACTCCTCCAAGCCCCTTCAGTTTGCTGTAGGTACCCAGACTTGGCCTAACAGGAGCAAATTCCACTCTACACCCCCCCATAAATAACATATTTTGGCTCTTACTTCCATATCTATGAGCCCTTACAGAGGTCCAGGTGTGGGTCCTTGGCCAAATGCATCAAACGGAGCCAAGCAGGGTGAGGGACTGGGGAAAGGCAGCACAGGGTTGGGTTGTGCATCAGGGCACAGCTCTTCCCCTGTAACTCCAGATTAAAATAATAAACTCAGAAGGATCCAGCATTTGGCAGGGACCACGAAGAACCAATGTTTGACTGGCCCTCAGTTCACAGGCACACCCAAATAAATAGCATTGTTTATAAGGACTGAAAATTAAAAATTAAGGGCTGTGATTTTCAAAGCTCCCCAAGGAGCCCTGACATTGAACTCCCATAAAAATTAATGGCATGAAATCCCATCCCTATGTTTCTCTGGAGTGATAAAAAGATCTATTCATTGTGCAATCAATTGCAGAAATTCATAATAATTTATACTAAAGAAATCCTAAGTAATTTCACTGCTATTGAGGGTTTCAGTTAGCAATAAATCTGCTAAATAAAATACCTACCATTTGAGTAGGAGAAATGTAAGATTCAGCAAATTAGCTAACACAATGCAAACTAATTTCACTGCTTATTTTCTGCTGGGAATGGAAGCCACCCATTTAAATTCATTTACTCTAGTTTGAATTTTAAGTTGTTTTTGCCTTCAGATGCAAAACAAAACTCCTGTGGCCGATTGAAAAACTTCTAAGGAAAATACAGGGGTTCACATGGTTTTTGACAAAATCATGATCTGTCAGTCAAACTACGTGGACTTCTTGTAACAGCCTCGGGTTTGGCCAGATAAAAATATAACCAGGGGAGATGTTGATGCCAAGACTTTGGCCTTCCCTAGACATCTCTGCTGAGCTTCTGCACGTTTGCAGGCACCTGCAGGCGCCAGGATCCCCCACCATCACCCCTCACATGCAGAGAATCATTCAGTTTGGTGTCAGGCACCTTCATCAGACCTTTTGTGTGGTTTGCTGAGGATGAGATAAATGGTGCTCAGGACTAGATATGCCTCATGAAACCCCTCCACCATGCCATTAAATGGAGTCATTTGATCTCATCCAAACACACACACACAGGCACACGTGCTCCTCAAGTCCCAGACCCCTCCTTGTCCACACTGCAGATGTTCCACAGGAGGACACCAAAGCCACACATGCCCCACTGACACTCACAAGCAGCCAGAAGGGACACTCCTCACCCCATCCTCGGACCTCACCGGTGCTGAACAAGCATCTGAAACACACTCGGTGCATCAGATTCCATGGTTGGACCCCACATTCCTCTCTGAACACCCTATTCCTCTCCTCCCCACTGCATGTCC
The DNA here is from genome assembly GCF_003984885.1 of Neopelma chrysocephalum. Classification (NCBI taxonomy): domain Eukaryota; kingdom Metazoa; phylum Chordata; class Aves; order Passeriformes; family Pipridae; genus Neopelma; species Neopelma chrysocephalum. The sequence continues at coordinate 642,860 of NW_020897862.1, forward strand.
ATAGCTGGGATCACAGCTCTGCTTTCACTCGGCACATGGACCCTGCAGCCATGCAGACAGTTCCCTCACTTCCAGATGAACAGAAGATCATCAGCATCATTCATGCCCATTTTTTCATTCCATTTGTTGGGGAATTTGATTCTCAAAATCGTAGCTTTCAAGTTGGCTGAAGAATCAAGTGTTGATCCCATTACAATTTAGTAGGAATCATGTCCCATACTCCTTTAGGTGCTCTGACACCCGGCCTCACCTTCAGGCCTCAACAGAAGTGTAGGCCCACAGTCAAACGAGCTGTACCATCAGAAGTCACTGCAGCTGAGAGCCCCTGGGAAAAGGTCTGTGAGGAAAAAGAAGCAGGATGCTGCAGGTCATGAAACCAACGTGCCCAAAGCCTGGCTATCCCAAATCAGTGACATCTTTTTAAAGAGACGCCACAGGAAAGGGAAAGACAAAGGAAAGATAAAGTCAAAAACTCTAGAAACTCTTCCTGCGATTTGAACAATTTTTGGGTCTTCCCCATAGCTCGTATCCCACCACGCCTTATGCCCACTCCTCACACTGAGCAGACCCAGTGAAGGGTTTCCAGCACTTCCAGACCTGGAAAACGCCAGCCAACCTCCGGAGCCACACCAGTGATGAGCGGGAAGAGCGAAGAGCGAGGTCCTCCCATCCCACACCACAGCCCTTGGCTTCACCATCAGAAGGGTCGAAGAGTTTCACGTGCACGTCTCCTTGCTGTGGCTGGCTGTGAGCTCTCTGGGCTGGCCACGGCCAGCGGAGATCCAGAAGGTCCGAGGTGGCCGTGGCGCGCTCCGGCCACCCGGTCACTGGGCCACCAAGTCTGCCCCACAGGCCCACGCTCGTGGTCGTGGCCAAACCCCGTTACACGTGGCTGTGTCCCCCTCTAGTGGCGTGTCCCGGCCAGCACGACCCTGGCCACTGTGGCCAGCTGGACACGCTCACCCGTGGCGTGGTCACCACGAACTCACACCCCCGGGGCTCTCCGGCCCTGCGCCGGTGGCAGCGGGCACAGAGAGGAGCTCCAGGAGGGAAGTGCTGCTGCTGCTGCCCCGTGTCGGGTGCCATCCTCCACCAGCCATGGCAGAGCAAGGTGTTCCTGTAGGGAGGTACCAGTCCATCAGGGCGAGCAGGGTGTTCCCAGTCCCCCAAACCTCTCCAGAGCTGGACTAGGAAGGGCTGGAGGATGTCTTGGAAAAGCAGGACAATGTGACAGATGCCAGCCGCAGGTACCGGGGTTTGTAGCACTTCCCTGTGTCTTTGGAGGGCCTCTTTTCTGGGAGAGCTGGGCTGATTAAGTGGAATTCCCTTCTGGCAGCTGCTGCCTGCAGATGAAGGGATGAGTTCCGGCTCTCCAGGCTGAAAAGCTAGCAAAGTGCCTCCTCACCACGAGGATGTAGCACTCTTAATCACTGTTAACTTGGGTGGACTTCCTCAGCAGTTCTGGTTTCATGTTCCCCCATCCACAGGGGCAGGATGAAAACCTGTTTCCTTGCTGCACTTCTGGTGAAGGTTGTGTTTAGCCCTGGAAAACACAGCAGGTCCAGGTCTCTGTTATCTGTGTGTGCTGTTCCCACTTTGCTAAACATTTAGTGTTTGTTTTGCTGCCTGATTCTTTCTCTAATTCCTTCACAGCTTCATGTTTCCATATAGCCTGGTAGAGTAAGCAATGAAAACTGCCTGGTTTTGTTCAAGAGACCAGAACTGTGTGGAATCAGTACAGAATTTCCTCTGATGGGAGGGCAAACCCACTCTTAGTCTTGAAATGATGCTAAAGAAGGTGACCATAACAGCCCTAAGAGGTGATGGGACACCCTGTGAATCTGTTGAGCATTCTGGAATTGGGCCAGATTCTTAAAAATTCATCTCACCGAAATGTGTTTCAATCTCTTTCTACATTGGGGTCCCCAAACTCAGCACCTTGGAACACTTGGCATCAGAGGGTCCACTGAAAAGGATGCTGTGAGTGCTGCAGGCTCTGCTCACATTCACCAGGAGGGTCTTGCCTTCATCTCCTACACCTCTGGAGAGGGACTTCTTGGAAAACAGTTCTTTAAATATTTCTCAATTTTCTTGAAAACCAGGAATTCACCAAGCGGCAGAAATCAGTAACACCTAGTCTGAAAAATGTAATCAGAAATCCCAAAAACAAAGAAATTACCAAAAAAAGCATTTCGTGAAGGAAAAAAAAATAAAAAATTGAAACTTCTGAGCATTTTTCTACTCGTTTCAGCAGACCATGCACACTGGTCACTCTGTACTGCTCATCTCAGCTTGGTAGAAAGCCAGAGAGATGGTTAAACATCTTCCCTTTGGCTTTCTCTTGGTGCCAGACATGCCCCAAGGTATTTCCTGAGTCATGCAACATTTGTGGGCCGTGTGAAGCCTGTCACTTTGTACAGTGTTTCTGGGATGGGAGATGACCATATATCAATGTCAGCATTTGCAGCTGGGAGTCCTTTGAGACCTCTGAGTCACCCACGACTTCATTTATGAATTCTGGCATCAGTGACAGCAGCTCCGTGGGCCTGGGTCTTGCTGCTGTAATTTCCCCTTCAGAGACACCCAGGCAAAACGCCTCAAATCAGCAAGTGGTTCACAAATCTCATTTTTGAGTCCTCCTCACATGGGCTGCCAGGGGTGAATTCATCTCACCCACTCACCCAAAAAAAAAAAAAAAAAAAAAAGAAGAAGGAGGAAAAAAAAAGTCCAATCTTTGGAACTTTACATGGGCTTCTCTACAGCTTTGCCAAGCATTGCCACAGGCTCTGCCAGAATGACACATGGCAGAGAGATGGAGGGGCCAGCATTTCACCATATGTTAAGAAGGGACCCTGGATGATTATCTTACAGCTGACACATGTTTTTTGGGTGGTTACACTTAAGGGAGATGTGTCAAACCCTTTGTGGTGGACTACCACGTGTGATCTTCCTACAGTGTGCTGGGGGCTGTCTTTTGTGGGATGATGCATCCTCAGATCACAGCAAAGGGCCCATCTGAGGATCTCTCAAGGGTCCAGCAGGCCAGCGATGCCTTCCAGGCTCTCAGGTGTTTCAGATACCACTGTGGTGTGTTGCACATGGCATCCCAGCTGAAAATTCAGTATCCCCAAGGCTTTCCTTCCCCAAATGGGTCCCTATTCCTCCCCTGAGGAGGGAGAAATAGCAGAACCCACCAGGGTCCAAGGTTAAAGGACACTGAAGAAACCTTGGGGGAAGGACCACGGCCACCTCTCAGCTTCAGTCTCCATGTTGCTTCCTGCCTGGAAGGTAGCAGTATTTCCCTTGATGCTGAGCATTTGCCTCAGAAATATCTGTGTTAGGGAGCTCCTGTGCCCAAAACCTCCCTCTGCTCTGAGGGACTGCTTACCCAGACACCTGGGGGTGATGGGAAGCCCACATCCTCCACCTCCACTGCTGGGTGTCTGTGCTGTGCCTTCCTGCTGCTGGCATCTCTTCCTCATCAGCTGTGACTCCAGAGCATCTTTGCTAGTGTGTTCTGCCTTGCCAACACCATCCTGGCAGGGCTCCCTCCATTGCCCTTTGACCAGAAGCCCCCCAGGAGTCACTCTGGAGGTGCAGCTCCCCCCATCAAGGAGACAAGATGTTGCTCCACTGTCCGTCTCCATGTGGTGCAAGGAACACAGGTACACAGACAACACAATCTGTCATTTTTAATCTCCTCTCCACTTGCTGCTTACCCTTCACCAGGGTGCCTCAGTTTCTTCCACCTGCCCATGGATTGTCCCCCAAACATGTGGAGTTCCCCTGCTCTTTCCTCCAGCCATTTCATTCTTCCTCACTAACCTGAGTGAGACTGTGAACATGTGCTTTTCTGATCCCATCTCCTCCCCAAATTTCCTGTGTCTGAGCCCCTGTGCATTTCCCCCTTTTCTCTGGCTCTGTGGTATTTATGGCCCATCTCTTTGTTGTGCTCTGGGGAAATCCCAGTGCTGCAGACTCAGCTGGGTGAGCTCCCCGTGCTGCAGCCACCATGCTGTCCCCAGGAGCAGGGGACAGGTGATGGATTGAGCACTGCCAGTGCAGGGGCTGATTTCCCATCCCTTGACCCATACAGCATTTTCTTGAGTTCAAGCTGAATTCACATATATAGAGAGACATAGAGATATATACAGATATAAGGAGATAGAGATATATTGATATATATATGCATAATCATAGGTCAAACATATACAACTACCCACAACCATTGTTCACCTCAACAGTCCCATTCCCAGAGATTTCTGTTGAGAGTTTTTTCTGGAGCACAACTGCTTGAGGAACTTGGGAACGCCTCTAAATTCAACATGCAAAATGACTCCCGTCTGGCTGATTACCTGTCTCCCATGTACCTCTTGCATCTGCACTTTTGAACCTCTGATCTGCAAATCCCCACTTCTGAGGGGTCCACAGAAAGTAACTCATCAACCAGGAGGCTGTTAGCAGTACAGTTAAGTTGCTGTGGAAGGGGCTGCACTGCCACAGGAAAATTTTTTGGACTCAGCAAACCGAAGCAGGTTGAAAACCACTGACCAGAGGGTTTTGGGATTCTGGGGAATGTCTAAGACGATTCAGACTCTCTGCGCTCCTAGAGCTGAAATGTTAATAGGAAACTATTGACTTTAGTTGGGATGAACACTGCTATATTGATATGAGAAGGAAGTACTGACAGAGGAAAAAAAAAAAGAAGTCAATATTTGCCAGATGGGATAATAAATCCTGATTTATGATCAATGCAAAATGCAGTGGTTGCATTGCTATAAACAGTCTGTCGGGTAAACCGAGCCACTGCATTTCCTTTATTTCAATTAACTGAGAGTAATTTGCTGAGATATTTAGGGTAATGTGTAACCGAGAGGTTCTGAGGGCTGTTCCCAGCCTACAGCTACAGAACCTGACACCTCTAAGTGATGTGAAACATTTTTAGCCTTTGCTGGAGGCAAAAAACGAAAGTTAGACAGCGTGACTCTAATTTCTCCCCAGATTGCTGGGATGGTTTCTGCCGGGTCCTCGCCCCACAGCCACACAGCGTGGGTGGGAGTCAGGGTAAGGAGGCTGGTTGCAGGGGGGTGTCCATGCTATGGCTCCTCCCAGCCTTCCCAGCCATCCCAGGCAACAGGCAGCTCATGTTGGTGTGGAAAATTTGCCCTGTTGTAACTTTGGGCAGGTGGGAAAGCAGTGGCTGCTTTCATACATGGGCGTTGGGCAGCTTCTGCACCCCTCCACAGAGCCATAAAACTCTGCCTTTCTTCCCTACCACGGACATTTCAAGCTTCACTGATTAGGTTTGCATTGTATGTAGCTATTAAAGCCAAGCATTTACGGTCCTTCCAGTTTTGCAGGATAATTTCAGAAGCAACGGCAGCCCCAAAGAAGCTCTTTGCTGTAGTTGAATAACCTGATTTGTACAAATATTTTAGCAAAAATCTGGGCTATTCTGATTTCTATGTGGCTTCCCTCCCTTCCTAAGAATAATTGCACCAAATCCTCCAAGACACAGGATAAACACAGTGGTTCCTCTTTATTATAACAAAGTATAGATTTTTCACCGCTGCGTCACCAGGTCTCCTGCTCGTCTTTGTCTCCAAAAGGTTTTGTTTTCATCATTTTACCACCATATTTATGTAGAAAAGCGCTGGACAGCTGAGGGGATTTTACTGTCTATTACGTTTCCTGTTCTGTTGTTTAATTAGTCATTTCTGAAAAGAACATTACTTAAAATAAGAGAAAATCAAATGGATGAGTCCCAGACAGCCCAGCGCTGCTGCAGGAGCTTAATTCCTGATGTGTTTCACGAGAAACAGGGCATTGGTTCAGGAATCAGATTCAATCATCAACTGCATTTCAGCAAAGCAGTGGGCTCAGACTTGGTGAGTGCAGGAACCTGTCCCTTGGGTACCTCCCAAAGCCCAGCCCTGCTTCTTCCTCCCAGCCAGGAGACAATTCCCTATCCATGCACCTTCATCAGACTCCAGCATGAAGAAGTTGTACAGCCACAGCCAACACTTGGCTCCACACGCACCTTCAGCAAAGGACCAGACCTCCAGAAGATGCTGCTCACATCTCAGGCTCCCATTTCCTCCACTTGGTGGGTGCAGGTTAAGCCAACAGAAGAGATTGTTCAGTACAAAGACTGGAACCTCCTGAAGATGGGTGTGGAGGGGGAATGCTGTCCTCATTTAAAACGTTTCCCAGTCAGAGCAGGGAAAGACAGGTTTGTGTCCTCCAAACAAAGCCATGCCCTGCTGTTAGGCTGGTGTCTTGTCATCTATCTGTTAGCCAAAGACAGGAAAAACTCTGTCCTTACTGATACCCTACATGACCTTTGAAGGGCTTAGCTAAGGCAGCGTTGCAGCCTCTTTGCCAAAGAAAAGAGGAGGAATTTACACATGGAGAAGGCAGAAATCTCGGGCAAGGTGCAGCAGAAGATTTCGGTCCTGGACTTCTCCACTGGCACAGACAAGCTCACTTTTCTGTCTGCCCTTGTACCCAGGAGGAAGCTTGGAGGTTCTTTCCAGGCACGGTTTTTCTTGCTCCTTGAAATTCAGATTTTCTCCATAAGCATTTTATTCACCACCAGTAGACCCAATATCCAAATCATCATCTCTCTTTTCCTTGATTTTCTTCTGTTCCTCCACACCTCTGGTTTGTACCCCCAAAGACAATGTTGTCTCCAATGACAACGCAGAGCAGGCCAGAGAGTGGTGCTTCATCTATCCCATGCCTTGGGATAAGACCTCCATTGCTCTTTGCCTGTGAGGTAGAGGTGGGCTGGGCCAAAACCACACTGGCAGGGGCACCAACAGGTTAAGTGGTGCCAAGAGAGAGCTGGAGCAAGACACGTTCCCATGACCTCCTTTGGAAGTGGTCCCATGCAGGAAGAGAGAGCCTTGGCACTGGGAACACCACCTGGTGTGGGAATAGGTCACATCTCTCTGGGGAAACTTCATTGCAGCCTTCCAGTACTTAGAGGGGGTCATAAAAAAGAGGGAGAGCAATCTTTCACACAGACAGATAGTGTCAGGACAAGGGGGAACTTTCAAACCGAAAGAGAAGAGATTCAGACTAGATGTTAGGAAGAAATTCTTTACTCAGAGGGTGGTGAGGCCCTGGCACAGGTTGGCCAGAGAAGCTGTGGCTGACCCATCTCTGGAAGTGTCCAAGGCCAGGTTGGACAGGGCTTGGAGCAACCTGGGACAATGGAAGGTGTCCCTGCCCATGGCAGGGGGTGGAATGAGATGATCTTCAAGGTCCCTTCCAGCCCAAATCAGTCTGGGATTCCATGATCTGCAACATGCTGAATGTGAAGATAAGCTGAGGATGACACCACCACCACAAATCATCAGTAATCCAAGGTGTTCACCCCTGCCCAGTCCTCTCCTGGCCATCACCAGCCTGGAAGACCCTTTGCCATCCTGGTGGCCTCCATCCTTCCTTCCACTCTGCTCAGCTGGGCATGGCTCCCACCAGCCCCCATGGCAGGGGAGGAAGTCTCAGTGCTCCTGAATGTGTGGAGGTATAATAAGCACTGCAAAGGAATGGATGGGGGTGTTATGTGTCCAAGCAGCCTGCAACCTCGTTACTTCCCCAGGGCAAAGGTTGGAGTCACTGGCTGTCACTCCAATGCCAGCTGGCTGCACGTGCACTGCCATCTATGACCACTTGTCCAGCACCTGGATCAAGATTTGTTTCAGCAGTGCTACAGAATTCTTGGTGTGGGTGGCACCTGGGTGAGCAGTGAAGTCAGTTCTGACATATTTTAAACACCAGAGCCTCCTGATGACAATCTCCTCTGAAGAAGTACAAGCCAGGGGACAATTCATTCACAGACCTTTGAAAAAGGATCCATCTGGCTGGTGGAAAACTTGGCTCTTCCTGCAATTCAAACGAAAGCGTTCACGATATTTGGAGATGCTCTTAACTTCCCACAAATTCACCATAGATGCTCATTTTTCCTGGAAAAATGTTCATGGTGTGTTCAGAGACAACATCCAAAACAAAAGTCCCTACATCCCAAGCCACTCTGTATTTTTTTCAGGGACCTATTTGACAATAAACTTGGAGGAGTGAGTGTTTCCAGCCTCAGTGCCAGATTTCAGGTGATGCCACAGCAGATTTGTCAGAACTGAACAGCTGCTTCTGAAGACTCACAAATAAAGGCACATTCCCAAGCAGGCTCTGCAATCCACACAGAGCTAAAGGCATCCTGCTGCAGCTGAAAAAGGCCAGCCTTGATGTTCCAGTGGCTCTTGTGCTGTGTTGAGCTGCCCAGGTGAGCACGGGTTACAGCAACTGCTCGCTCTCTGTTTGTAATGGACTGGACACAGTTCTTTTGTCAGAGCAATTTTCATCTCTGCAAAGCTGCTTCTGTTTGTGAACCGTGCTCCTGTACAGCCCCTGCTCTGAGCAGTCATCAGCACCGCTTGGAAATGTTTGGATAGTTTGAAATAAATTTCATCAGAAAAACCACAGGTTTCTATAAAGGAGTACAATTGTCCTGTGTTTTCTAGCATGGAGGCTCCCAGAACAGCTTCTCCTTTCTCCAGAACAGGATTAATACATGTACTGTTGCTAAGTGTCCGATATTTATGTTCCATTAAATTCAAAACAGAATTTATTTCTATTCAGAGTCGATCCCCACAGCCTCAGATTCACCCATGAGTTCTCCCTCCCTTTTTCTCACAGCTCTTCTCCCCATCGCATGGCTGAGACCATCCTCCAGACTGCAGAACTACCCCACTTTCAGTCCCATTTGGTAATCACCAGGGGCATCAGAAAGTTGAAAAGAACCTATAAAATGTCTACCACAACCTCTATGACTGATAGCACCAGTCATATCCAGAAGCTGGGCAGGAGTGCTACCTGCCTGCACTTACTCTTTACAGTAGTTTGTATTTATGTCACTTAAATTCAGAGTCAGGATACACCTTTGTACAGACCTTTTCATGCTCTGTGCTTTCACACTGGGCTCAGAGTTGGAAACCCCTTTCCTGCTACCACTGTTGGGTCTTTTCCTCGCTGTGATATGGTGATGGTAATTTCTCTGCAGCCTTTGAATGGAGATGCACCCGGGCAAGCCTATGAAACACTCCTCAGGTGCATTTCACTCCTCTTCCCATCCGTTGAAATATTTACACATCAAAGGGAGCCTCCTTGTCTAATGGGGGTTTGATGTTCATTAAAGCAACACACAAGCAGTTCCAAAGAGCAATGCCCTGCAGCACTGGGGTGGTCAGCAGGCACTGAGATCCTACACTAGGGGTGACAAGGGACCTTTGCCAATGGCTGCTGTCCCGAGAGGGGGGCACAGGATGGCCCTGCTGGGCAGGATGCTCTGCAGCAATGCATAGGCCAGGAGATCTGGTACCTCCCTTAAATGCTCCCCTGGATTTGGGCCTCCCTGCCTTCCAAAGGAGCTGGGCTTTGAGGTTTTCAAAGCACCCTGGCATCTCCTGAATCAGAGGCCAAAAGAACCCAGCTAGCAGAAAGCTGCAGGTAATGACTGAGCAGTGTTTCATGGGCATCACTGAAAAGGTCAAGGAATTCCCCCCCTTGCAGTGAGTGCCCATTTCCATGTTCTGTCTGTTCACACTCATCATATCCTCCACCACACAGACTGTAAAATAAACACCCCTCCTGCCCTGCTGTACTGTTATCATCCCTGCAGGCAGCTCACGCTGCCCTTCCCTTCAGGGAGACTCACTCCAGATGTGCCTGCATCTGCCTCCCCTCTGCCATGGGGGTCCCACCCATCACTCCATGGACACTCTAGTTCCAATGGATCCTGTGGACGTGATCCCAGGCTGTGACTGCTGCAATGGCCTAGTGGGCAAGTCAGGATGGTCCCATCCCCACCCCACCAGAGACATGGCTTGAAGCTGCTGAAGCAGGTGGACGTGCTCTGCAACTCCTCACCCGGGCCAGGAGAGGTGTCCAGAGGACTTCCAGCTCATGTCAGGCCCCCGCTGCACCATCCTGCCACCACAGCTATCCCAAAAGAGCTGCAAGGTGGCCTAAGCCTGCCTGCAGCATTGCCAGCCGTGGCACCAGGAGCATCTGAGCCAGGGATACTCCGTGGTCTGCAGACATCCATGACAGCCAGGCGCCCCAGGGTCCAAGCCCACCCCCCTGGCTTCTGTTGAACTCTCTGGTGTTTCTTCTTGGGGGGGAATAACACATGAGAGGCCCAAAAATACGATATTCCCATGGACCCACGTGGCTCTGGCCAGCCAGCCACAGCCCTCTAACCTCTCATTCCCCTTAGCCTCTCAATTAGCTCTTGCCTTCCTGACGACTTCACTCAACACCCAGAGCGATTAGAAGCCAGAGGAAGGCCTCGGCTTTGTCTCCAGCGATGAGCCAGATTAATCAGCTCCAGTTGCACTGAATTACCCAGTCGGGGCTCACAGCAACAACCTCCAATTCACCAGCAGAGCAGCCAGCATCCCGCTTTCACCCGGGATAATCAGCAAGGACATGAAAGCCAGATGAATGACTAGGTGAGGGTGGGCTGCTGCCTGTCAGGAGCTGGAATATAAGTCAAAGCACTTTGAAATTAAATCCTCGCTTTGACAGGGAACTAATGCAGAGATTTTAAAGTAGGTGTAATACACTTAGACAGGCATGTGTGCAGCCCAGTGCAAGTTGCTGTGCTTTGAATAAGTGTGTCCCGGCTACACAGAGAACAGGAAAATAGAGTTGAAAAGACAAAGGGAATTTTGAATAGCTCCAAACCAGCTTGGCAAGATTTTAGAGATGGTAGCACGAGGTTTTAGTAATGGACCTAACAACATTGTCAGGAGGAGATTTGGTGCACAGCGGTTGGTTGCCTGGGATCTTCGATTTCACACCAAGCAGCCATCTCATGTTGCTCCTGGCTTTAAATTAAGACATTTGTGCCCATATGGATAGATGGAGGAACAGTGGATGGAGCAGAGATAGGGATCCCCACCACACCTCTTGGCCTCAGGGTGGGTAAGCCATGCTGCTGGGAGCTCCTGGGGTTTCCCAAGTATTGACCTTTCCAGACAACCTCAGCCTTGATATCTGGTCCAGCATCACCCTCCACCTGTGCATCCCAGAGCCCATCACCAGCCACTGCAGCTCATGGGACAGCCCTGCTGAGATGCCAAGGAGGTTTGAAACTCATCCCTGCTCTGCCTTCAGATGCTATTCTCCTGATAAAACTCCCAGATACCTCCAGATAGAATTCCCCCAGATCCCCTTCCTTGGTTTCGAATTTTCAAATGCCAAAATCCGGCATTTACAGGGAATCCTCAGAAACTGGGATCTGGGAAATCACACCCGGTCGAAGGGGTGGCTGTTTGAGGGAAGGCAGCCTGGGCAATGCCAAAGGCTGCTCCCAGCAACAGGCACATCTCAGCGCTCCGCTCCTTCACAGCCGCCAGGAAATTACCCCAACAATGCGGAGGGAACCCACGCCCTCCCCTCTCCGGGATTCCCCCATCTCTCCTCCCGAACCCCACGCGGAGGTGCCGCTCGGTGGGGGCAGCACCAAGGCGGGGGGGGTGGGGGGGTTCCCGGAGGATCCCCCACGTCGCCGGAGGAGCTCCCGGTGCCCCCTTTGCCGTCAGAACCCCCCCCCCCGGTGCCCTCCCCGCCGCCGGCCCGCCCCCGGGGGTGTCCCCGGCAGCGGGTCCCGCCCAGGGAGCGGCGGGGCCGGGGCGGCCCCCGGGTGTGCCCACGCCCCCGGCCCGCCCCCGGCCCCGCCGCTCCATCCCGGGACGGGCCGGCCGCGCTGACAGTCGCGCTCGGCGGCCGCCGCGGGCTCAGCAACCGGGCAGCGCCCGCCGCTCCTGCCCGCGCCCACCTGTGGCGGCGGCTGCCCCGGGCAGGGGGCGGCGGGGCGGGGCGGGCTGGGGTGGGCCGGGGGCGCTGCCGCCGCCGGCTCCGCGCGGTCTCTTCCCCGCCTGCCCTCCAGGATGAGCCCGGAGTATTCCCTGCGCTCCTTGCTGCTCATCATCCTCGCCACCTTCTCGGCCAACGCCAGCAACTGGCTGTGAGTAGCCACGGGACGAGGAGGAGGGGGGGGGTAGGGGGGTGGGAGGGACACGCCGCCACTTGTTGGTAGCCCCCCGGGGGTGCGGAGCAGGTGCGGCGGGGTCGGGGAGCATCGGGGCGCGACCCCCCCCCCGCAGCGATGCTCCTCGGTCCCCGGCATCGGGCGCCCGTCCCCATCGCCCCGGTCCCCGCTGTCCCCGCTGACCCTCGGCGCGGTGGCGGTGGGGTCGCAGCCCTCAAGCCCTCATCCCCAGGCAGGTGGGCGGCGGGGGATGCCGACCCTCCCCGGCCGCTCGGTGACGGCGTGTTATCGCGGCTGGCGGGACAGGGGCTGGTTATCGAACCCCCGTCCCCCTGTTTTTGTCCTTAAGTTATGAATCCCGACCACGCCAGGGGCGGGCGGAGGTCGGGGCATCGGGTCGGAGCGGGGCCTGGGGGTTGGCGAGGTGCCACGCGAGGGCCAGCGGTCCAGGGGAGGATTTGGCAGGGCTGGGGCGGCCGAGCGTGCCGGCCCCGGGGATCTGCAGCGAGCGGGGCTGCCCACGCCTCGGCCCGCCGTTCCCGGCAGGAGGACGGGTGCCGGAGGGCTGTTGCACACCGCAGAGGAGCCCGATGACATCGGGAACCCGCTGAACAAACACTGAAATAATGTGTAAGGTAAACAGGGGCGGAAATCGTTCTGGAAAATTCCTACGTGTTTGCCAAGGCGGTGGGACTGTTTTCTGGAGAGACCCCCCCACTCCTCCCGCCCGGGCCAGAGGGGATGGAGCGTGGCAGGACTTTCCCACCTAACTTTGAACGAAGGCGCCGGTTCCTCCTAATAAATCTGCTCTGGTGGGAGTTGGTGCTTCCCCTGCTCCCGGTGTCGCCGGCTGACGGGAACTAATTCCCGTGCCCGCACGCAGCAGACCCGCTCTGTGGCTGGGAACAGGGGCCGCCTCCATCTCCCCTCCGTGGGTTTCTGCCGGCAAAGGCAGGTCCAGCACGGCCGGGCAGGAAGTCCCTGGGGCTGCCGGCATGAAACATCCTGAGTGGCTTGTGCCTCTCCCAACACCTGTGCTCGAGGTGGCCACGGTCCCACAAACATATTCTCCGTGCAAGGGGTCCTCTCTGCATCCCCAGATCCGGCTCCCGTCTCTCCTGCCTTTAGATTTCGTCTCGCTGGAGGCTGTGGGACGTGGGCGGGTTTTGGAGGATGGTCCCTGTGCCTGGGGAAAGCGCCGGGTCAGTGGCATTCCCCGAGTGTCCTGCCTGTGGGAAAAGGTGCTCGCCCGGCGGTAGCTGTCTGGGATGCGTTAGTGCTTAGTCCTCCCCTCCTCCTTTGCCAGATGGAGCGACTTGCGCTCCACGCGTCTCCGGCGAGTGGTGGGTGGATCATAGCCCGCTATCAAGGTGGTCTCTTAAGCTGTCATGCTTCTGGCGAAGGTATATTGGGAACTGTGGGAGTGTTTTTCCTGCAGGGAGAAAGTCCCGTCGAGGAAGCCCTGGGGGATAATGGCAGGTCTCTGGCGAGGAGCAGCCTCGGCTGCCCTGGGACGGGCACGGGGGGAAAGGGGGATTTCTTAAGCGAGGTCAACAAGCTGCCCCGCACGGATGCGTAGAGGTGGGACCCCCCCCGATCCCCGGCGCCGCACGCAGCTGGGATCGGATTTGGGAAGCGAGGCGAAGGAGAGGTTCGCCGCAATAGCCGGGGAGGGCTGTGTGCAGCCGTCCGTGCTGGCGGAGCAAGGGTGGGCGCGGGGGGCTTGGCGGCACAGAGCGGAGGGCTCATTCCTGCCAACAGGGGAGGAAAAGCAGATACATTTCAGTGCGTTTGAAAGGAAGGGGGTCAGCTTTTTTTGATGTTGCAAATGTATCATGATAAAAGGATCTTCCCCCGCTCAGTGCTTTTTATTCTTTGCCTTTAGGATTAAGACAATTCCCATTGTTTATCTTCTCACATCAGAAACAAAGGCTGCCGGAGGCAATAAACAGAGTTAGAAGGATCCCAGGAGTTATCAGATATTCGAGGAATGAGTGTGCCTCGTATGTCTTGACGCATGTGGGCTCGGCATGCTCGGCGTTCCCCCTGCCAGCTTGCGCCCAGCACACGGGACGGATCCAGCCTCGCATAGCTCTGCACAGAGGTGTGTGCGCTGAGTGGCAGCACTGTGGAGTTTGCTTTTCCAGAAACCTGCTGGATTAGTGATTAAGCTCAGTTGTGACTGCTTTTTTTTCTCTTTTTTTTTTTCCTCCCCCTAAAGCTTCTTTCGACCTGTCCAGACTCGCATTCTCCCAGCGCTTTGGAGAGATGCTGCTTGCAACGCTCGAGCTGAAGGGTTTCTGGAAGCCTGGCTTTGTGGGGAAAGGGCTCGTTTTGGCCATGCTGAGCTGCCCCATCCTGTATAAAAAGGAAACCGTGTGGGGATTGCTCAGAGGGATCAGTCATTGTGCTGGAAGGGATTTTGCCAAATCTTTTCGTTATACAGACCAAGCCACTTTCTCCTTGGTTAGGAAGCAAACCTCAGGTGTGCTTTCTCAGTGTCTTGGGTTTGGGGAGTTGCTGCTTGGCTTGTTGCCTATCTAGAAAAACCTCTGTTCTCCAAATCTGAAGAGATGCTCTATTCCCCCTTTTCATGAAAGCCTTAGGCTTGTTCTTCCTCCTGCCTTTGAAGGCTCAGATAGTTTTAAACTTTTGCCTCCTGCCTCTTCAGGCACAAGTTGTAAAACTAAATGAAGGGCCTTTTACATCTCGCTGTGCACGGGAAGGTCCTTCTGCTTTATCTCTAGAGAAGTTTGCTTTATACAGGGGAAGCAGCTGAGTTACTTTCCAAAGCAACTTGCATTTCACAGACTCAATCCTGCTCTTGAACCTGCACGTGCAGTGATGTGATTGAATTTGGATGCAAGTCCCCTCGGTGCTCCAAACCCATCCTGAATGCTGGGGGTATTTTGTAGAGAGTTTCAGCCAATCAAGCATCTCTCCACAGCTGGCATGGGAGTGCAGGGCTCTGGTTTCAGTGACAGAGGTTTAGTTAGTTATTCATATATTTACCTATTTTGGAGGGAGGGAAGTCCACCTGAAGAGGTGAACTAGAAAATGTGCAAAGTGGGGTGTGGATGTAAGCATCCACTTAACTGCATAAGTTACTTGGGCTGCCGTGATCTGTAGCTGTTTAGGGAGTTTGAATTATAGGAGTCCAATCCTGTGCCCCAGAAAACATCAGATAAAACAGGGCAGGGATCCTTTAAGGGTGAGATCCCTGGTTATCAAACTATCTGGGAATAATTACAGCCTCTTGCAGCTAAAACTGGCTCTGGAGGAGGCTCTCCATATCGGACATGGATGGTCTGAGATGTGGTTATGCCACTGCAGAGCAGGGTGTGCCACCAGCAGCTTCGTCTACCCCCTATTTACAGGGGTTTAAAGCTGCCATCTGAGCTTGGGACTTGGCTTAAAGGGCCAGGATCACAGATGGGCTTTTAAACCCTTAAAAAAAATTAATTTGAGCTCTTTGGGAAAGTTTGAAGTTGTGAGTGTTCAAACAAGGCTGGCTAAGCAGCTGCTGTCTAACCACTTTCAAGGGTTGGGGAGGAAGGCCAGGATTTTCCTGGCCCCCTTTCATCTGAACATCACAAGGTGCTTTGCAAACACAGGGCCCAACTCTCCGTGCTCATCCCTGCCAGCTTTGCAGCGGGGATGTTGCAAGAGCAGCCCAAATGCTCATTTGTGCCTGTTTGGGTCATTGTGCAATGTAAAGGATTTGGGAGGAAGCATGCCTGGGTCCTACATTTGTATCCTTCTGGTTTTAAACCAGACTTCAGTTGTTTAAGGTGATTTTGTACAAGATCCTTTGCGTTGTCATTGCGACCCTCCCACCTTCCACCTGGCGAGGAACGGGTCCAGCATTTTCCCGTTGGATGCTCTGCAGGTTTGGCAGGTGCCTCCAGGGCTTCCCTCTCTGTGCTCTTGGTTTTTGCTGTGAGGACAGTGTCAGGAAGGTTTCCCAGTCACATGTGTTCCAGCAGCTGGGATGGTGGGTCACAGTGTTTGGGTTTGATGAGGAATTTGCTTGCTTTGGAGGATGCTGTGGGTCAGACGAGTGGCTCTTCACTTCTGGGGTGCCCAGGGCTCCTTTGCATTGCTCTGGGGATCCTGTGAGGTCCATGAGGTCAGTGCATGAACCCATGACACCCACTCCCAAGGCAGTGGGGTGGGAGAGTGAAAACATCAGTCTCCACTGGAAATATATTTTAATTCTTATTTATTTGCAAGTCTTGCCACTCCTGACAGAGCCAGCTAATTTTAGCTTAGCAACAGAAATGGACTGGCCATGGGTTGTACCCTGCAGAGGCAAGAAGCCTCTGCCAATCCTGGCACTGGGCTTCCAACCAGTTTGGCTTATCTCTGAGCACTGGTCCTGTCTGGCAAACACCCTTCAGAGCTGCTTTTGTCAGAGTGGATGAGAGCTCTCTGCTCTCTGGCTCCTCAGTGGTGATGGACATTTCTGTCCTTTCCTAAGAAAGCCTCAAATAAAACCTCAGTCTTTCACAGCAGAGCCTTATTCTAGGGAGGATGGACATGAGGGAGATAAAACCACTGTGCACCCCAGGTTGTGCACAACTGGATCAGCTCCAAATATGAGCAACAGGAAGGCAGGGTTTTTTTGCAATGGTTTTCTATGACTCCGTGAATCAGAACTGGACTTCTGCATTGAAGCAAAAAAAGAAGTTTATGTTACTCTGCTGAGAGCTACTCTCCTCCCAGTTAATTCATCCTTGTGGATGGAGAGAAGTGTATTACAGTCACTTTCTTGAAATTATGAAATTGCTGAGCAGTCCTTAGGTTGACAGTTTCCAGGAGGTTCTTCTGTGTTTCCTTACGAGTGCAGTGACACTGGTTCTTACCATACTTGATGATTTTTTATTTTTCTTAAAGCCTTGTGCATCCACAGAACCGTCAGTCATCCAAGGCTGCTCAAATGGCAGACTCTGCTCTGGATGCCTAGTGCAGGTAACCTCTGTTTCACCCACCCCCCCACACCTGTGAGTGACCCCCAGCAGCATCCTCCAGGCTCTGTAGGACCTGCTGCCATGGGCTGCTGCACTTTGCAGCCAGGAAGGTGTTGTGCAGGATCTGGCTGGCTCAGCAGAACTGGAGCCAGCATTGTGCTTTCATGAAATTACTTGGGGGGGAAAAATAATTGAATCTCTTGGCCGATGGAGAGCAGCCTGGGGTCTGTTGGGCGAGATCAAACTAATCCTGCAGAAGCCTTCTCTCGCCATGTATTTGCAAATTCTGATAAAAAACTTAAAACTCATCAGATTTTCTCCAACCAGCTCTAGCCTGGAGTGCTGCAGGAGGGGAATTCCCACGGAGCTTGGCCTGGTGGCCTGCACTTGCCTCCTCTTGCAGCAAGGCATTGCTGTTGTACCTGAGCCCGGGAGTAGCTTCTACTGACTTGTAAAGGAAGATGTAGTAAAGGATATTTCCTTCACATTCAAAGCAGATTGCCTAAGTGGATGCTGCTTAAGCTCTTCCCAGCTTCCACCCTGCTCTTCCTGGCTTCCATCCTGCTCTTCCCCATTACAAAGTGGAGATGTTGCATGGGTAGGTGGGTGTTTGCTGGGTGCATGTGCAGGGTCCAAGGAGGGGGGACAGGACTGGAGGTGCAGGCTCACCCTGGAGCTGTAGGCACACAATGGTGAGCATAGCAGTGCCTCCTCCTGGGAGACTGTTTTGGCAGCTCTTAATTGGAGGGGGAGAGTAGGTGTGAAAAGCAGCTTTCAGCCAAGAGATGGTGCCTTAACTGTGACAGGAAGGACTGAGACAGAGAGCTGTGTTTCTTCCAGGGAAGAGACCAGACAGGCTCTCAGAGGATGACTTTGTCAATCGTGATTTGCACTTAGAAGGGATAGAAAGGCAGGATATCTAATCCCAGGAGGGGGATGCCCAGTCCCTGGGAGGAATAAGTCCTGCTGCAGAGCCAGCAGCTGGACAAGGCCAACCTTGCAGGTCTCAAGCAAATTCTGACAGGAGCTGCCCAAGCTGGCAGACTTGTGGAACCATTCCAAGGATGTGGTGGTCCCTACCAGCCTGGCCCTGTTGGCACAGGGAGAGTAGCACTAAGACCCCGTAGGGGCTCTCTGGCCTGCCTGGAGCATTGTTTTGACTGCCAACCCTGGGACATCTCTCCATGGCTCCACCCCCCTTGGAAGGGGAAAGCAACAAGAGAAAGATTATCCAAAGGAAAAGATGATCCATTTGTCCATAGCTGCAGGATGGCTCCTTGCAGGAGCCACAACACTGGTCAGTACCTCTCCCTGCATGCATCCATCTGTCTGCCTGGATAGATGCATGCAGGGATGCATGGCATTGTTCCACGGGTTTTTCACATCCTAAACAACCCTTTTGTTCCTCCCCAGAAGAAAACCTGCCTGCACAAGCAGTCTCAATCCTCAGCACAACCCCAAGTCACTGCTGACTGTCCCTGCAGCCTCAGGAGGGAAAGAGATGCACTTGCTGAGCCCTCCATGAGCAGGGGGCTGTTTGCTGCCTCTCAGACAGGAGCAGAGCTGAAGCATCTTTGCAATTTAAGACTTGGATAAGCCTTTTCTGGCCTTGGTTGGGAAGGCTGAGTGTTTGCTGAGCAGGGTGAAGCTTCTGAGCTTACCTGACTTCTGAACATCTGTTGAATGGTTTATCAGTGATGCCACTGACCTGGATCTGACTGTTCTCATCTTCAGGAAAATATTCCCAAAATGAGACAATACAAAGAGTTCTCACACTTGAAACTTATTTGTTTTAATAAAAGGAACACCAGAGATCTCTGCTTTCTCCGAGACATCTGCTGCATCTTCCCTGACATGGCTCTATTAAGAATTTGTCAATGACTGAAATTTCCACACCTTGCCATGGCAGGGAATCTCCACCCCTCACCTCCTGGCTCTGTCTGCCAACCGCTGTGGCTCTTTCAAGGTCTCGTTGTCATTCCAGCAATTATTCTTCCTCCTGAAAGTATAATCATAATTTTTATTTAAGCAGGCCTTCCTGACATTCCCCCCCACCATCTTTCCAAATCTTCCTGGATTTGAGGTTTACTTATTTGCCATCTTGCAGGGTGGATTAATTGCAGCTGCTTAAATGATGGGGCTTCGATCCTGATCTCAATAGTGTGGATGATAAAAAAAGAAGGGCTTTCTGTCAGTTTTGTCTAACATGAGTGGCTTATTAAGAGGGATCTTGTTCTGTGAGTGACTTGCCTAGATTTAAAGGCAGGAGAAAAGAAACATAAAGGCCATGATGAAGCAAGAAGACAGACCTTGAACAAATGTTGTGGGCAGCAGCTCACCCCTTGAAACGTTCTTTGCCCACTCTTGGAAAAGGAAGAAAGTATTCCATTATTTGGGTGGGTTTTTTTCCACAAGCAGGGCTGTTTTGAGGCTGCATGTGAGACTTAAGATCTGCACAGCAATCAAGATGTGATATCACAGTGGAGACCTCGCAGAGGGCAAGAACTGTTTGTTTTGTTGCTCCTGCTGAGCCTGTGGCTCTCCATGCAGGTAGATAAAGGCTTTGTCTGTGGTTTCTACCACCTCAGCCCAGGAAAACAAAGTTTGCACCAAAGTTCTTGTCAAGGACCAGGCAGAGTGCTAGAGCCACGTTTCCATGGGGACTGTGGGATGCTGTGGATGGGTTTGGTGCCTTGCTTGGGCTCCACAGCCCTGAGAAATGTTCCATAAGCTGTGGGGTGGAAGCATCTCTGAGTGCTGGTGAGGGCAGAGCATGTTTTCCATCTCCTATCTTGCTCTTTATCTGCCCCAGAGCGGGGAAAGGGGATGGTCTGTCCCCACCTGGTGCCCCTGAGTGTGGTGTGGAGAGACACAGTGGGAGAGCCTCAAAGCTGAGGTCCTTCAGCAAAGATCCTTCCTTACATCCTTGCCTCAACCTCTGGATCCTGGAGCTTCCTCCCTTTCCAAAAGACATGTCTTTTGGAAAGCAGTGATGGTTCTCATGGACTGCTAACAAGCTGATATTGTGACGGGGCCACAGCATTTTAGGCAGTTACCTCCATCCCCACAGCAAGCACGGGCTGAGGAGGGATGATGAGACACAGAGGACCTGTCAGGGGGGAAAGAGGCCAGAGCCCCGTTCTGGATAGTTTCATCTTATTTGCCTGCCTTGCAAAACAAATTACCAGACCTGTTCTTGGAGAGCTGTACCTATCTTTGATGCATCCTCAGTCTTTGTTTTATCATCCCAAACAGCATTAAATGCGGGCTGGGGAGGCACCTTATCAGGTGCATCTCCTTGGAAAAGCTTGAAAGGCTCTTGTCGCTCTTTTCTTCATTCATGCTTTGAATTTATTGATCCACGTTTGCCTGGAGAATCTTGAGCTGAGAAATATATATTAGAAAATGAGATGATGCCCCAACCTGAGCAGAGCTGATATTAATGTGGCTGCTACACCTGCAGCAAAGCACTCTCCTGCCAAGGTGCCTGCAGTCAGAGCAGGCACTAACTCATGCACAGGACCAGCCTCGTGGCTTTGCAGGAGCTGGTTCCCTGGCATGATAAATGAGTTGCTGGCATGGGGGAAGCCAAATCGGGACTGGAGATAGAATCTGATTTTTCTTGGCTTCCAGGCTCAAAACTGATCAACCAACTGGGGTGAATTTCACCGCTCTGGTGTGTGTCAGCTCCCCCATGCCCAAACTGGAATGATGGCTGGACCTGGGAGGGGATTGGATTATCCCACAGCCTGGATAATCAGACTGGGTCTCTCCTAAGCTCCTTCTGTGATCCAGAGCTGGGAAGTGGGCAAGCATGGACATTGTGCCCACAACCCAGCAGGGGGTGGTGGGTTGGGTTACTGGGATGTGCAGCAGGGACCATCGTGCCCCCACACTGGGCAAGAAGATGCTGAAAGCTTTCCAGGTGCTTGCCCCTAGAGGATAAGCTCCCTCATCCCCCTAATGCTGACACCCAAGAGCAGCTCTGCGACTCCTTCTGCTGAAGATGGGGCTATGGAAAGCAGGCACTCAGCATCCAACATCCTCAAAGCTCCCAGAGGTAGTTTGGTGCCTTCACTCCGGGTCAGCCAAGTGCAGCAAGATGTGAGAGCAGCAGTTGTTGCACTCCATGTCTGGGACTGCAGCACAGGGACAGGGACACTCACTGCATGGTGTGGGAGCAGAAATGTGACAGCCCCAGGTTTGGCCATGGGGGGTTTTCAAAGCCACCCCTGTGCATCAGGTCCTGTCCTCTGCAAACAGGGCTATGCCCTTGGAGGAGCAGGAAGCCTTGGGCAAAGATGCCTGGCTGGTATAAAGGCTAGAAAAGCACTTGGCTCTGAAAGCAGCCTGCTGCTTCCCACTGTCAGAGGAGCATTGCCTCCAGTGATCATGCACAGGGAGAGCTGAATGCTTTTGACATCTCGCCATGCAGACTCCCCATGGACACCACAAGCCAAGACAGCTTTCTCCCTGGCTCCCACGGCCCCCCAGTTGTGAGCACGAAACCAAGCTGGTGAATAATTCTGCTGATGCACAGAAGAGAAAATCCTGTTCTCTCCTCCTGGGGCAGACTGGCAGGGTTAATGGGAGGAAGAGGCTGTGACAACTTGATTTTGTGGCTGAAGTCAGCAGATCTGGCTCCTGGGACAAATGGGAACAGGCAGGGAGCAGGAGCCACTTTTGCACAGTCACTTCTCGGAGGCGAGCAGGGCTTCAAAGGAAAAATCCTTAGCAGGATGTCGCAACTCTGGAGGAGGAGGGAAAAAAAACCAAGCAAACAGAAAAAAACCCACAAGCTCTGTAGGGCTGGGAAATGCAGAGTCAAGGAATGAGGTTTCCAAACAGCCTCCCCCTGGTACTTGCATCTCTTGGTGCAGACGAGGCAGCAGCGTGAGCCAGCGCTGGCGATTCCCGAGGACGCTGAAGCTCAGTGTGGTCAGTGGGGAGGTGCAAGTGTGAGTTATGTGTCTGTCCCATGCAAGGGGACCCTCCTTGTCCATGCCAGGTCAGGTTTTCACCATGGTAGTGTCACCTGAAGCAGCTGCCAGCAGCCACGAGACGGAGGGAGTCTCTTACACCCACCTGCCAGCACAGGTATTGACAGCTGTAGAGTATCTTGGATTATCCCACAGCCTGGATAATCAGACTGGGTCTCTCTTGAGCTCCTTCTGTGATCCAGAGCTGGGAAATGGGCAAGCATGGACATTGTGCCCACAACCCAGCAGGGGGTGGTGGGTTGGGTTACTGGGATGTGCAGCAGGGACCATCGTGCCCCCACGCTGGGCAAGAAGATGCTGAAAGCTTTCCAGGTGCTTGCCCCTAGAGGATAAGCTCCCTCATCCCCCTAATGCTGACAGCAGCTCTGTGACTCCTTCTGCTGAAGATGGGGCTATGGAAAGCAAAGCCCTCCACACAGGGCCAGTCTTTTCCAGGTCAGCAAAGACCTCATGGCCCTGTTCGTGAGCTGGGCTCATGGGAGAGGTGCCCAGCCTGTGAAATTTTGCCCCAGCAGGCTCCTGATTCTCTCTTCCCCACTTCAAGCCCTGCTTGAATCCCAAGTGAAAGGAAACCTGGCAGCTCCCAGAGGCCATCCTTGCCTGCTGGGGGCTGGGGCAGCTAAAAGCAGGCTCCAGGAGGGAAGTGGTTTGGAGGGCGATGTTTGCCGGTGATGAGCACACAGCCATGCTGTGGGAGCAGTGTGGCAGATGGAGCTGGCAGCCAAGTGCCTGTCCTGCTTGTTTTGGCTGACTTTGGAGACCTCTGGCTTTTCCTAGTAGCACTTGGATGTGCCGGTACTCAGGAGACCTGACCGGGCACATTCAGACAACGCTGAAAATATCTTCCTTTGCAGGCAACAGAGGCAAAGGGGAGCCAGCAGCTGGACTCCCCGAGAGACAGGGACTAGGCTGCAGAGGGATGGTTGTTTTGCTTTGGGCTTGCTCTCTGTCAGCCAAAAATGCATCCTGCAGAGCCACCACCACGGGACATTTAAGGTGACCCCTCACAGGCACCAGGTCCCAGCTACGAGGGGGTGAGGATTTTGGTCCCCTTGCTTTCTGCAAGGCAGGGTGTCCCAGCTGAACACGCACTCACGCTCCCCCAGCCCTTGCCCCCCTAACCCTCTGTGCTGGTGTCGTGGCAGGTACCTGGCAAAGCTGTCTTCAGTGGGGAGCATCTCCGAGGAGGAGACCTGCGAGAAGCTGAAGGGCTTGATCCAGCGCCAGGTGCAGATGTGCAAGAGGAACCTGGAGGTGATGGACTCGGTGCGACGTGGGGCCCAGCTGGCCATCGAGGAGTGCCAGTACCAGTTCCGCAACCGCCGCTGGAACTGCTCCACGCTGGACACCCTGCCCGTCTTCGGCAAGGTGGTGACTCAAGGTGAGTCAGGAGAGCGTGTGCCTGGGGTGATGCTGCTGGGGGAACAGCTACAGGAGCAGTCTGGTGGGCTGTAGGCAGATTTTTGCCTGCTTGCCCCTGAACAGTGGCTGGGGAGAGTCGGAAATGGATGGCCCAGTGTTGGATCTTAGGGCGGATGGGCACTTCAGCAGGGCTCTTTTTTCACTGTGTTGTGGACAGCATGTCCAGACACTTGCCATTCCACAGCTCTCCTGAACCTTTTTCACACCCATTTTATGGAGGCACCAGCCCAGGGTATCAGGAGCTCTTTGACAAGTACAGGGCAAGTTTGAGCAGGGGTCCTAAAATCACCCTGTGGATCTCAACTCTTTCCCACCGAGGCCAGGAGCTCCACTCCACAAAGCCATGTCTGCATTTACTCGATCTCTTCCCTGGGCAGTGGTGAAGCAGTGGCTGCTGCCAGGCCGGCATGTGGCCACTCTTGAGCAGAGCATCAGTGAATGCCCTCAGGAGGACAGCCTGCTGCCACCTGGCACAGGAAAAACACACAGCAGCTGGGCCCTCAAGGACAGCAGCATCGCCCACCACCAGCCAGCTGCCAGCCTTCGGGGCCAACGTGGCCAGGGCAGCCCCCAGCCCCTCTGGTCCCAGCTGCAACCAGGCTTCCCAGAGGCCCAGGACTGTAATCAAACCAGGGCACTGGGGTGAGGAGACGATGGGGAAAACCCCTGAAGATCAGGGAAACGTCCCTTGCCTCCCCTCAGGTGCTGTCTCTGAGGCACCATCTCACCTCCCATCCCAGGACCCCTGGACCGAAGCGTACCCCCAGCTCCTTGTTTGACTTTCCTCCCTCAACGCAGGGGTGAAGATCTCTTCTCATGAAGGTTCAGGGACTGGAAATACCAGAAATACCAGAAACTAAAAGTCGTCTCTTTTTAGGCAGCCACAGCACAAACCGACCAACACGATCCTACTATTAACCTCGATTAACTTGGAGGCTGTTCAGTCCCCACACTGGCTGGGTCCTCCTCAGCCACTGCCAGCTAGGCCACCAAAGTCTGGGCTGCGACCACCAAAGTAGCTGCCCTCTGCCCGACCGGCGAGCTGGGGGGACGTCTGCAGGCCATCCTCCCTCTGCACCAAGCGTGGGACCACCCCAAATGCCAGCCCTCCTTGCTCAGAGATGGAGAGTCCGTATCCTCAGCTGGCCTCAGAGGACAGTGGGGATTTGGGTGTCGCAAGAGCTGATCCCTGGCCATGACACGCTGTGTGTTCGCACCCAGGGTGCCCCCAGCTTCCCAAACGAGCTCTTCCCAACTGTGTGGCACCAAGAGCTGGGACAGGCCTGCACCCCGAGGACCAGCAGGGTTTCTAAAGGTGGTTTGGGAGCAGAGCAAGGTTTTGCACAGTAGTTTGGAAGGTGCTGGGAGCTACAGAACCCCGTGTGAGAGGACGGCAAGGAGCTGGAGGGGATGTTCCTGGATGTGGAAAGCAGCCAGCTGTTTTGGGTGCAGGAGGGATTTCGTGACAGAGGTGCCCTGCAAGCACCAGGCAAGACAGTCTCTCCATGTAAGCTCTGGAGAGTTCTCCCCACATTGGCAGTTCAGCCTCTGCCTCTCCCATCGCCAGGTTATCACTTGTCCATCGTTCATGTTTTTAGTGTCGTGGGGCAGTTCCCACCTCCTTCACTATTGCAAGGGCCCTCACTGCTGCAAAACATCTCCCAGTGCTGAGAGGTCTCTGCTGAGTTGGGTCCAGGCTTAGCACTAAGCAAACAGTGTCCCTGGGGATGGGGCAGATGAGGGTCCTGCACAGGGTACCTCATCTTGGGAGGAAGTGATGGAGCAAAGGGATTACCCTGATAGCTCTGCATAGCATGTTTTGCCAAGAGCCAGCTTTCAGACCAGCTTTTCAAGGGGATTCATGTGCCACACCAGCGTTAGGAGGGGAGAGGAGCGACAGCCCACCAAGGACCTTTGACCAGCTGGCTGTACCCCCCTCCCACCCCTAGAAATCCCACTCGTGTTGCCTTGGACTTGCTGCCAATGTTTCCCACCGTGGTTTGTGCCGTTGCAGGGACACGGGAGGCAGCATTCGTCTATGCCATCTCTTCGGCAGGGGTGGCCTTCGCCGTGACCCGCGCCTGCAGCAGCGGCGAGCTGGACAAGTGTGGATGTGACCGCACGGTGCAGGGGGGCAGCCCGCAGGGTGAGCGTCCGAACGGGGCGGGGGGCATCCAAACCCACTCTCTGGGGCCATCCAGAAAGGAGGAAAATGTTTGTTAGTCCACACTGAGTCCTGCAAAAAGGCTCCTGGGAGCATAGCCCACGGGGCAGGGAAGGTGCCTCGTCCGTGTGTCTCAGCTTCCCCTATCCCCCAGGCAGTCCAGCCAGAGGTGGGCAGGCCAGCTGGATTTTAGGAAGAGCAGGGCTGGAGAGTGCAAGCACCACAGGCTGGCTGTAGCTGTCTCATCTGTGCTCTCTGCCTCAGGGTTCCAGTGGTCGGGCTGCTCTGATAACATCGCCTACGGCGTGGCCTTCTCACAGTCCTTCGTCGACATCCGCGAGAGGAGCAAAGGGGCCTCTTCCAACAGAGCGTTAATGAACCTCCACAACAACGAGGCAGGGAGGAAGGTAATGGCCAGGGGGAAACCTGGGCATCCCAGCTGGGCTCTGCAGCCACAGCTTGAACCGCTTGGGCTTCATTTAATCCCACCAACAGTGCTTTCTGCACAGCCCTCCCTGGCCCCATCCCTTGTGCTCTCCCTGCTCTGCCCATCCTGTGCTGACCATCCTGTCTTGTTCCCTGTGTCGGTTCTTCCAGGCGATCCTGAACAACATGCGGGTGGAGTGCAAGTGCCACGGCGTGTCGGGCTCGTGCGAGTTCAAGACGTGCTGGAAAGCCATGCCCCCCTTCCGCAAAGTGGGCAACGTCCTCAAGGAGAAATTCGACGGCGCCACGGAGGTCGAGCAGAGCGAGATCGGATCCACCAAAGTGCTGGTGCCCAAAAACTCCCAGTTCAAGCCGCACACGGACGAGGACCTCGTCTACCTGGACTCCAGTCCCGACTTCTGTGACCACGACCTCAAGAACGGGGTGCTGGGCACCAGCGGCCGGCAGTGCAACAAGACCTCCAAGGCCATAGATGGCTGCGAGTTGATGTGCTGCGGCCGCGGCTTTCACACGGACGAAGTGGAGGTTGTGGAAAGGTGCAGCTGCAAATTCCACTGGTGCTGCTCCGTCAAGTGCAAACCCTGCCACCGGGTGGTGGAGATCCACACGTGCCGGTGATGCACGAGGAGAGCACCCACCCGGCCCCTCTTTTACTGACCCTGCTTCTCCCTCGCCCCGCGATCCAGGACTGAGGAAGTGACCCAGACACTGCAGGGAGAGCACAGCTCTTTACAGAGACAGAACGCCAGAGAAAAACAGATTTTAAAGAAAAAAAAATATTTAAAGTTTAAAAAAAATTGATCATTGTTGGCTTTTTTTTTTTATTATTATTTTGTTTTGTCTGCTTTGCTGTATTTATTGCCGAAGCCAGAGCCCCTCGGTGCCCTGTGCCAGTTTGCTCTCGGGCTGGCTGGGGATCTGTGGGATATCAGCTCCCATCAGATGGGCTCCTGCTGACTCCAAAGCACTGCAGACGGGAGATGTTTAAGCCGAGGGTAGTGCAGCGTTCAAAACCTTCCATCACAGTTATTTTTGTTTGTTTAAGGCACATGCTGAGCACCCCAGAGCACCACTGCCCTGGCTGAGCCTCAGGAGGGGATGGAGCACAGCCAGGTGCATGGCAGGGGACAGGCAGGTGGTGACAGGGTGGCACTGTCCCCCAACACTTGTGGAGCTCAGCCAGGGGGATCAGTTCATAAGGGGAACATGGGGACACTCTTCCACCTCCTTGTTGTGGGATACTCAATGACCTCCTGGGCATTGGATGGATGTTAAGCAGTTCTTGGGCATTGGATGGATTTTGGAGCAGTTCCAGTGGCCACTCTGATTTACAGAATCTCCTCAGTGGTTGCCCAGGGCTGTTGGAGGATGCAGTGGTCCCACCATGCTTCCCTTCATCCCCCTCTCTTTTCCAGCACCTCATTCCACTGGAAACAGCAAAGGGCAGTGGTACCTGCAATCCTCTGACTCTTAATGGAGCTGGGAGCTGATGGGAGGACATGCCAGTGGTTTCTTTTCCTCTGTCCCATAATTGCCCCCATGTTGCTCACCAGCATCCTACAACAGGTCTCCTCTTCCTCCTCCACATGCCTGTTCTCCTGACCTGGGAGGGCTCTGGGGGACAGTCCCTGTTGTGTTGGATGCTGAGAAAAGCAAAAGTATAACACTGGGGCAATTGCTGGGGGTGAGGGAAAGAGGCTGCTGGGGGGAAAAAGGGATTGCTTGTGCTCTGCCACTATCATTGTGTTGCCTTTGGGGAAGCATGAGAGAAGGACTGAACCAGAGGGATGCTGCCATGTGTGCCCTGGCCACACAAATGTAGTGCAGCAGGGCCCCAGCTGCCCCCTCCTGCTCCCTGGAGCGCTGCCATGAGGATAAGGCACTGTCCTACCCACTGCCTGGGACTGAGTTAGTGCAGAGTCCTCGCTGTTGGGCCGCGGGACCAAGTATTTGGAGAACTAATAAGCAGAGGGGCACTGAGAGGGGAGGTGGAAAACGAACTGGTTCCTCTCTCCCTCACCCACTGGTCTGTGAGGCAAAAGGCGAGCAGAGAAAAACCTCGAAATGGCACCTCAAGCCAACAGGAACGTCTGCCTGTGATGTGGCAAGGGGTCAGCACGGGGTGGCATTGCCAAGCCCTCCTGTGTGGGAGGGAGCTCCCTGCATGGTCCAGGAAAGCCCAGAGCTGTGGCCATCACCCTCCAGGCTGGAGGAGGGGGGTCCCTGCAAACCTGCAGAGTCTTGTTTTTCTTCCATGAGAGGGGGAAGGCTGGGGGAATGCACAGACATATGTGAAATCTGTGCCACGGCAGTGATGGGCTGGGGGAGAGCCTGTGGTCGCTGGAAGGTCTCCAGACATCGTCCGGCTGGACGGCTGCTGACAACTGACTTGAAGCAGCGCAGGGAGAGGGAGGTTTGCATCGAGGCACCCCCCCAGCACACCCCAGCTGCCTCCCTCCTGCCTGCTCAGCCCCAGCTCCAATAAACCTCCAGCAAAGGGTGCCAGGTGGTGGCGGGGGGGACACCCCGGTGATGCCCTGAGGTGGAGCACACTGGTTTGATCCACTTCAGTGCAAACCAGAGATCTCCTCACCAGAGCAGGGGTTGCCTCCCTCAGTTGGCTCAGTTGACCAAGGGTGCAGCATTAAATCCCCAGGGGATCTAAGTTTCCTGGCTCCATCTCTTCAGCCCCTCAAGGCTGCAAGTCCTCAAGTACCTTAGAGACTGTTCCTCCTCTTCCCAGCTCATGCAGAGGAGGTCACAGACCTCAGGCCACTGGCCAAGTCTTCTGCTCTTTGTCCATCTAGGATGAGGGCCAAAGCTGAACAAGACAATCCAGATCAGTGTGGAGATAATCTCTGCACACGGGATTTTTTCAAGCTGCGATGAAAGCTGAGCCCTGCAAATGTCACCCAGAGATATCTCGGCTCCATAGCACTGTGGCTCTTCTCACAACTGTAAATTTCAGCACCAGAGGGGGTCAGGAAATGCCTTTTCATATTTACTTTGTCTATTAAATAATAAGTTTGTGCTGAACAAGCCACGGGGTTTTCCTGTCCTGAAACCAGCTCCGCTGGCCTGGGTAAAACCAGCACATGCTGCAAACACCTCATGGCTGTTGGTCTCCTCCCAAGTGCCCACGTGGAAGGAGAGGTGCCCACGTGGTGTCTCCTGACAGTGCAAAGGGAACACGAAGGCTGTCTTTGTCCCTCCTCCTGTCTCACCTCAGGAGATGCTGGTGTTTGGACCACAGGCTCCATCTGTGCTTTCCCATCAGAGAAAGCACAGCTTGCTCATTAGTCTTCTGCCCTAAGCATTTGCCATACTGCCAGCTTAAAGGCCACTTACCTTAGATTTTAGTAAGTCTGTGACTTCCTCCTGTGGAGAGGGCATTGATATCCATCTGCTTAGAGCAGTGCTTCCCTGTTCTGCCCACAGCCAAGGCCTCAGAGCTGCCTTGTGTGCTGCTGGAAGCACCCTGCCGGTTTCTTTAAGGTATATTTGGGCTGGGAGGAGGAAAGAACTGCCAAGTCAGGGACTGCTGCCTCTTGCCCTGTGGGTTGCTAGATCTGGAGAGGATGCAGTGCCAGGCGTGTTCCAAGTGACCCTCAGCCACTTATCCCATGTGCTTCCCCAAGCCAGGAGCATTGGCTGCATCCTTTTCACACTGTTCCTTTCAGCTCGTGTTGCTGCTGGGTCCAGCTGTGCTCACACTCTGCCTTGTCTCCTTTCTCTAGTTGTAGCTCTCCATTTGTGTGCTCTCAAAGCTCACCTTTCCATAGGTTCATGGTAAAACCAAAGTCTTTTCTCCCTTTGGCCTCCGTGGTGGCAGGGTTTGAGGAGCATTTTGTTAAGTTCAACTGTTGATGCCTGAGCCTCCCAAAACCCTTTCCTTCCAACAGCTCCTCTCTTCCTCTGGTGGATCCCACCCCTCCAGCCTTTCTCTTTCCCACTCCAGCTTCATCCTCAGGTTAGGGACTGTCTCCAGTGAAACCAAAGATGCTCAGACAAGGTGCAGGGAGATGCTGGCTTCTCTGTGACCACGGACAGAGCAAGATGTTCATGTCCTCCTCCTCCCCCAGTGTGCCCCACCTGCTCAGCCTGTCCCCTGCATCCCACACACATCAGGCAACATCACAGTGTGCCGAGCCCCATCCCAGCCCCACAGGGCCAGCACCAACTCCTCGTCCTCAGCACCCCAACACCCTCCCCTGGTAAGCACATCCCTCCTCTGAGAACTCGCAGACCCACATCTCCACCCAGCCTCTCCCACTCGTAAACCTCCCTGCATGTCCCACAGCCAACTCGAGATCATCGTGGCAAAAACAGGACATCACTTCCGAGTCCTCCCCACCCTGCTCCAGCCAGTGGGTAACTCCATGATTTTTTTTCCTATTCCCCAAACTCCCAACTTCACCACCATGTTCTGCTCCTTCTTTTCCCTTCACCTTTTCTACTGGAAAAGCCATTCCAAGTGTTAGGCACCCTCAGCCTCAGCTACTCCATGCTCTGGGCTTCACATTTGCCAACTCTCCAACCCTGATCAAGTCTGAGCACGGCACAGCCAAGCACAAGGGCAGAGCTGGTATTTCTCTCCAGGTGTTTTGACCACACCATCCTCATGCCCTTTACTGGCCACGGACACTTCCATCACTCCCAGCTACCTCATTTTTCCTCCCCGGGCATGCTCAGACTCACCTGCTGTTCCTTGCAAGGCAACTAAATCACTGTGGGTGACATTAATGGTGTTGATGGAGCATGAATTAGCACTCGTGTGCTTTCCCCCTGCTCACACCATCAGTGAACATTACACCAAATCCCTTTGCATATTCCTTCAGCAAAAAGCACAGTAATTCTCCTGTATCTCCTGCTCTCCCTTTATCCACATGAGTTTACCAGTTGGCTGTAGGGAAGCAAGGTGATGGAGAGACAGCAGGACAAAAAGAGTCTAGGACCACCAAACAGGTATTTGAAGGATGGAATGGTGTCTCACTGAATGGGCAGTGCAGCAGAAGAGGATCAGTCCTCCTTCGAGCTGCCACCCCACAGGAACTGGGAGTGACAGGTCTCACCTCAGCCTAGCACAGGAGCACCCACACTGGGGTGATCACTGCTCTCACCTGCACTTGCTGAAGATGTCAGCAGTGCCTTGGCTGCCCAGCTCGAGGCTGCAGCACAAGGCCAGGCTGAAGGACAGACCCCCGGAGGACCAGAGCCTTTGACAGCAGTGTGATACTGTGACGGCGGGAGGGCGCCCAGCCAGCGCTCCTCAAAGAGGCCTCCCAACCCTGACTGCCAAAATCCTGCTTTAAGCACAGGAAAATAAATTGTGCAACCTGCCTTGGACTGGATTGTAACGCTCAGTGTGGGCGGAGGGGAGGAAGGGGCAGGAGCCGGGCTGAGGAACAGGCCCCACCTCACCACGTTTAGGCAGGACCACGCCAACACCTGGTGCCTGAGCAGCACCTGCACTGGGCACGGCCCTTCCCAGGCCTCACAGATATGCTCAGGATGCTTCTGCAGCCACCAAGCTCCTCCTCAAGGACCCAGAGATGTGCCCACATGCAAGCCCCATCCTCGTGCCTGTGCTCAGACCTCAGGAGGTATGATCTCTCCTAGGCTGGCCTCCAGACCTGGCAACACATTCCTTCCCCAATCCCAAATCTGACTGTTAGTATTTCCCTGAGTGCACGAGCAAGGCTTGTTGGCTGGGTGAGCTCTGTACCACTGCAAATCCCCAAACTGTTGACAGTGCCTCAACACCAGACATTTGGTCCAAAGCAGGTAAATGATCCATCAGCTTCTTCTCCTTCCAGCTTTCCATCTTTCACCATGAGTGAAAGCACAAATTGCAAGCCTTAATTAGAATCAGTTGCTCAGAAGTGCAAAAAATAACCCACCCCAAGCTCCTCAGTGGCTGTTGAGCCCACTTGTCCCTCCTGGCTCTGCTCTAGGACAGTTGTTGCACTTTGCTTGGTAATTAACACAGGCAGATAGTGGTGGGACAAGAGGGAACAGTTTTAAACTAAAAGAGGAGAGATTTAGATTGAATGTTAGGAAGAAATTCTTTACTCAGATGGCAGCGAGGCTATTACAGCAAGGCATAATAAGAAGGGGTTGGAAAATGCAATGGCCTGCCTCTTCAGGTGTCCCAGCCTCCCTGAGCTGGGGGTAGGCAAACTCAGTCCCTGAGAAGGTCTCACCACCAGAAACAGGAGCTGCACAACCCCACTACATGTCAAGGAACCGTCAGAAAAATTGCCGGGGCCAGGAAAGGATGTAGGAACCAAAAGTCCTACTGCATCTTCCCTCATATATACAGCTTCCACCAAAGACACCCAGGAGATTCAGCATCTCACAGAGCCTCAAAGCCTCCACTTTTCTGAAGGAGAAGAAGATGGTATACAGAATTTGTCAGCAAATGGCTCTTGAACCCAAGAATTGGAAATTTAAAAGGGAGTTTACAGGCTGCTTCTGAAAAAGACAGTCCAGGCACCCTTTTGTACCATTGAGTTGCTTGTTGAGCTACTGTCAAGGAAGTTGTGCAGCAAATTAAATGTAGCAGGATTATAGAGGCCTTCAAAATTGGCTGTAAAACAAGATGTCCAAGAATGACCACAGAAATACAGAACATGTTCAGAGCTGTGCTGACGGTCAAGGCACTGTGGTTGACATGTAGCTTAATTTGAAGAGGGAAAAAACATGGAATTATGAAAAAAAAATGAACACCAGTATTCACATGGCCTCTCAGAATATCAGGGGTAGCAGACCCTGCACAGACAAGCCTCCTGAGAACAATACAGGGTGATTGTCTGCCTGCAGCCACTTCCAAGGACACCATGAAGATCACAGAATCAGAGAATCACTGAGTGGTTTGGGGTGGAAGAGACCTTAAAACTCATCTCATTCCAACCCCCTGCCATGGGTAGGGACACCTTCCACTATCCCAGGTCGCTCCAAGCCCCATCCAACCTGGCCTTGGACACTTCCAGGGATGAGGCACCCACAGATTCAGTGGGCAATCACAGCAGGATGATGACACACTCAGGGGTCTGGGACCATAAGGGAAGAGTGGGACAGACCAAACCCCCAAGATGCCATTAAGAAAAATGACCTTTGGCTGTTCTGCCTCTCCCCACGGTTATCTCAAATGAAGGAGCAGCAGTGGAAGCCCTGCAGGTAGCTCATCTGGGGCCTGGCCTGGGGTAAGTTCTCTGCTCCCTGGCCAGCTGGAAAATCTGCAACCCTTTCATTTCCACCAAGAAACCCCGAACATCTGGGAGGGCCTCAGAGCTGAATTAGATGCAAAATAAATAATTCTTTTGTGACTTTTTTTTCTCAATAAAGTCACTTTGTCACCTCCATTTTCCATGTGACACAGCTAGGAAATGTCAGGCTGATAAGGAATGCCACTGGGATGATGATCACCTGGGAGCCCTTGCTGTGGGGTGCCTGCAGGTTCAGGAAAGCCAAGGCATCAATTATACCCTGCCCTTAGGCTTTTTCTTTTACCTTCTCTTGGTTAGAGAAGGCTGGTGTGTATCATTGTGCCTGCAAACCACACGGAGGCTGGAACACAATCCTGGTCTCCTTGGTGAGTGCCAAAGGCACAGGAACACTGTGATGGGAGAGAATCTCTCAACATCGTGGCTGTGAGAGAGCTGCCATCCAAGGGCTTTAGGAGGTGAAGGTGCTGGAGACAATAATATACCACTTAGGGGAGCAGAGGTCAGGACAAAGATGTGGCTGAGGAGGGGAATGGAGGTTTTGGAGCTGGGGAGCCTGTCCAGGTAGAAGGCTCCAGGCAGAGGCAGCGGTGGAGGTGCTGCCACTTCCCCAAGCCCTCTCCGAGTTTCTCAGCCAGCATGAGCTGGAAACATCCCAGAACCAGGCAAACAGCCCAGGAGAAGTTGAGCTCTGGACTGCTGGGGGTAGTGCCTGGAGAGCAGGTGAAGCCAATGTCATAGAAGCCAGTTAAAGAGTGAGGGCACTGGGATAAATCTATTTGAAATCTTCCTGCACAGCTCTGCCACAGTTTAAGAACAGCCCTTTGGAGGTGCCCAAGCTCTCCCAGCAGAGCAGTTTCCCAGCATCCCATGCATCCTCCCATGGTGCCAAGACATTTGTTTATTAGAGGGTATTTTTATTGTATTTTCAGAATTAAGCTCAGGGCCTCCTGAGCTGGGTTTGGCTGGAAAAACGTGCAGAACACCCCTGGACATGACCCTTATGCTCAGATGACCTGTGGAACACCCAGTGCCATCACCCCTGTGCTTGTCCATGGAGGAAGCCTCCCAGTGACGTGAAGGTAAGAGCAGAAGCACTGGGGGGGGGAACCCAATTCTGCCACAGGGCTGAGCACTCACATCACACCGAGGAGGAAACGAAGGATCTGGCGACCAGTCAGGGGTGGCACTGGGTGTTCCACAGGTCAGCTGAGCACAAAGGCCGTGTCCAGGGATGTTCTGGGCATGGTATTGCACGTTTTCCCAGCCCAACCCAGCTCAGGAGGGTCTGTTCTGTGCCCTGATACAGCAGAGGCCCTGAGCTTAATTCTGAAAGTACAATAAAAATCCCCTCTAATAAACATATTCACAATGGTCCTAATGATAACAATCCATTTTTTTCCTTTGTAGCAACCAATGGGAAAGCCATCTCAAGCTGTTTTTTCCCCATCCTATTTCTGTCTCCATCTCCCATTTCCTTCTATCCAATATTACCTTCCAAATTCCTACTCTGATCCTCGGATAATTCAAACATATTGCATTGCTTTACAAACTGTGTTATTTTATCCCTTTCACCTGCCACTTTTCTTTTAGATAAACACTCATAACTCCCAACATATCACTTTAACTCTTTGACCGTCACTGGAAGCTGAACCAGCTGAGATTTTCACGGGGGAAATTCTTTCCTCTCCTTTTCTTCTCTGTTCTGTACGTTCAGTCAAGCAAAAACTCACCTGCCTTAGCACTGTCTTCAGACCTTTTTACTTGAGCTCTGTCTAATAATTTCACCAACTTCTGCTGTTATTGTATCTGTCTAGGCAGCACTTGGGGTGTAAAGCTGTCTTAATCACAGCTCCTTGTTGAGAGCTACTTATTTCCTGCCCCAATCATCACCTCTCAGGATTGTGAAGGCCCTGGGCTGTGCACAGGATACCAGATTTGGATCCATGCACACCCCCAGCACATCTCACTCACACCAGTCTCCCATCCCGATGCAGTGGGCATGGACAGCACCACAAGCAGGAGCTGAGCAAAACACTTCCAAATGAGGATCATTTTCCTGATGCTCCTCCCATAACACTGCAATCACTCCAAGTCCAGCCCTGCCTCATCCTTGCCGTTGATCTGAGCTCAGAGCTGCTCCAGCATCACTTCTTGCACATCAGCAGAGTCGAGCCATGGTGGAGCTGGGGAACAAGGAAAACAGGGGGCAAAGGGGAAAAGTTGCAAGCTAGAAATCCCCTTTTCCCTCACAAAAATCAGAAGCACTCCTCATTCTCACATCCATCACCCAGGGATCCCTGTTCAGCAACTTGGGCTTAGTTGTGCCTGCCCTCCTCAGGACCCAGATCCACCTCCTGTAATCGTGGGATAAGCTAAATCACCTCAAATCCTTCAAAACATCTAATCCACTCAGTCTTCCCAACCTTAATCTGTTTTCTTTCCCCTAACTTCCTTCAGGACACTGGATCAAAGGGGGTTTTTATTGAAGTTCACTAAGGCAGGATTTTGCTTTTTGCCTGCAAAACATCCTGCTGGATATCCTACTTTGGCCAAGCGCTCCTTGCTGCTGGGCCAGCACAGGCAGCAGCCTGGTGCTCTGCCTGCCATGCACTGTGTCCTCAGTTTGGGTGCCATCCCAGTCCCAAGGGGCCGGGGGGACACGTCATGCACAGGGGCACGTGAAGTGGGATGGAGAGAAGCTGCTTGAGCACAACTTTCCTACT
Source organism: Neopelma chrysocephalum (assembly GCF_003984885.1). NCBI lineage: Eukaryota > Metazoa > Chordata > Aves > Passeriformes > Pipridae > Neopelma > Neopelma chrysocephalum. Next base: position 678,876 of record NW_020897862.1, read on the forward strand.
CCCATGAGAAGGCGTCTCCCAACATCTATCAGTGCATGCTGGGCTCACTGTCACCTGCTTCCAAGGCCACCTTCACCAACCTTTGGACACTATTCGAGGGAAAAGGGTCACAGCACGAGGGTCTTGGGAGGTCCCACGCTAAGGGTGGACCTTCTGGCCTGAGCATTCTGCTGTGAGGTCCATACACTGCATCTCCTTCCCACCAGCACTGCTCCAAACCAGATCTCAGGAGCCACCAGTAGGACCAGCCAGACTACAGGCTCTGCCACGAAGGATGGTTGTTTGGAAACGTCTCACAGATGAGGGGGGGATCCCACAGCCCTCTGAAAGCTGCTGCTGGCTGTTTTGCCGTGAGCCTCAAAAGGCTGCCGGGAGGTGCCTGGGTTAACAGAGCTGCTCTGCAGAGATCCACCCGCTCAGCCGGGGTCACAGCCGATCTGTGTCGCAACAACGGCTCTCTGAGTCATCCCGTTTCCTCCCAGTCACCGAAAATGGCCTCAAAGTTTGTACAGATGGTGCTTAATCCCCGTTTGGACAATGGGCGTTTGGGCTTTTAAAGGACAATTACTAAAGGAAAGCGGAGGGGGGGGGGGGGGGGGGGGGGGCACAGGCAGGGCGGCAGGATGCGGGCCAGTGGGGCAGCAATCCAGGGAGGGGCTAAGCATCCAGCAGGGATGCAGGCGCAGGGACAGGCAGCCTGGCTTAGCCCACAGAGGCTCAGAGCAATAGCCAATGCTAAATCTCAAGGGATGAGGACCAGGGGACCATGTCCACCCCGGAGACCTGAGGCTGCCTGGGGCTTTCAGTCCTTGACCTGGCACAGAGCCCTCTCCCTGCACATCACCCCAGGGTCAACATGCCATGGGTCAACATGCCATGGTCATGGCTGCAGGAAAGATGGTGGTAGGGTTGGTGGCCTCTTCCCAAAGCCAGGATATCACCTGGCAGCTCCCCCTCCTGCCCTAGATCCCACCTGGCCCTGGGAAAGGACACCCCCTCCCAGCAGGATGGACAGCTGGTACCACAGGGAATGGTGGTGAAGTTGGCCAGCTCAAAGGGGAGTGATGCTGTGTCCAGCCTGCAAAGGGAAATGCTCACCATGCCCATGCTTGGGTGCCAGTGTGTCTGGAGGTGCCAGAAACGCTCCATACAATATGCAGGGTGGTGCTTTCAAGGCCTCTCTGCTCCTGCCTGCCCTCAGTGAGGCTCACATGGAGGTGAGGGAACTGGACCCCTCCGCACCACCACCCCAGCCCTGAAGCTCTGGCAGGACCAAGTACAGCAGAAGGACAGGGATGGAGGGGGTCAGCCCATGCTCTAGGGAGAGGGAAGCCCTTCTGCAGGGCAAACCCCTCCATTCCTACTGCCTGTCCTTCCCAGTCACCAGTCTCACCAGTCAGAGCACTGGTAAACTCACAAAGCACAAGAGCAAACTGGGTGACACAGGGAAGGGAGAACCAGCAGAGCTCAGAACGGGGATCTGGGGCTGGGAAAGCCTCCTCCCCACCAGTTCCCCCTTCTCCAGCCCAGGAGAGATGACATGGGGCAGGGAAGGGGGTTGCTCTCTCTCTCCAGCAAAAGCAGAGCATCGCATCTCCATACCGGGGCTCCCGAGAAACGGGGGGGTCACGGCCAAAACACCTCCACTCGCTGCGGATCCAGCGGGGCTGACGCGTCCAGGAGGGGCGAGACGCCGAGTTCTTGAGAGCGCCGAGCGAAACCCGCTCGCTGTCCCCACACGTGTCCGCCTGACACAGCCCCGCACTTCAGAAGCAATTAGCAGCTGGGTTGAACTAATTCCCGGCGCGGCGGGTCCAACACAAACAGCGCGGGCTGGCCCGTGCCCCCCCCCCCGCACCTCCGCGCCTTTCGGAGGGCCGGGGGCGTCCCTGCCAAGAGCAACACGAATAACCCGCCGCTTCTCCAGGTTAAGAGGCAGCCCTGGAGGGATGGAGCTCGGTGGCCCGGGCCGAGCGCTGCTGCCGGCTCCTAGGCTGGCAGAAAAGCGGGCTCTGTTACCCGCCGGGTCAGGAGGGAGGCGAGCACAAGGGTCCGTGTATGCGGTGCCTGTCCCGGGATGCGGGGGGGGGGGGAGCCCCGAGCCAGGGCGTTCCAGGGGGAAGGTACTTGCAAACAGCACCTGCGGGGTGTTTGTCAGCCCCGCCGAGGCTCCGGCAGCTGAAATAACAACTTGGGGAAGAGGGGGGGGAAGCGCCGCTGGAACCCCTCGCCCCAGCCCTGCTCGGCTGGGTGCTGCTGGGATGCGGGCTGATGGATCGCCCCATCCCTTCGGGAGCCCAGGGATGTTCCTGGGCTTGGTGACGGTCCCTGGCAGGGGTTTGGGCCTCAGCTGCTGCCACATCCCCAGGGTCTCATCCTCAGCAGGGTGGGCGGGAGCATGAAGGAAGCCACAAGTACAAAACGTGCCCTGAGATGGTCTATACAGGTGCTGCACCAGTGGCAGCTCACTTTGGGAACGTTGTGCAGGCAGTTGAACTCCTAGGACATCTACCTGTCAGACTCCCACCCTACCCATGTAAGGTCTTCAGGGACAAGGAACTAGCCAGGGCCATGGAGGAATAACCTTCAGAAGAACAGTCTGCCCCCAAACTCAGGCCAGCTGGATCTGACCCAGCGTGGGCTGTGGTGGGGTCTCTGGTCCTTCAAGCTCCGACTGCACCTGTAGTGACCAAAATGATCCTTTTTGTCGCTGCAGAGACATCAGGACAGATGTAAGTGCTCATTCTGCCCGTGCCTGTGCCTTCCAACCAGCCCTCGGGAGGGAAGTGGGCAAGGAGCCAGAGCTTGCGAGCTCAGCAAGCGGGTTCAGGAGCTTTTTGGATGGGACAGTGTCAAAAGACTGACAGACTCAGCTGCATACCAAGCCCTGGTTCCCTGAGCTGCTCCCAGGAATGAAAACACAGTGACACAGACCTTCCCAAATCAGCACCCTGGTCCCAAGACATGCCCATGGGTCATCGGAGCCAGCAGAAGCTCCTCCAGTGTCACTTGTTTTCATGTTCCCCTCTTACTCGTCCTCATTCTCCAAGACTCCAGGAGCCAGCGTTGGTCTTTAGATAACTTACATCACTCATTGAAAGCTTCAGGATTGCTCAGGTGCCCAGAAAGGAGCCCAGGTTCCCCCAGCTTTTTTGGGGTGCCTTGGGGGTCGGCGCTGAGACAGAACTGATGAACACAGAGCACATGGAGCCTCCCCTACAGCTCCAGCTGTGGCAGGACCTGTACGGTGCAGCCTGACAGTTCCTAACTCCACCCAAGGCAGCAGTAAAAGGCATCTGGCACAGTGTCATGGTTTAAACCCAGGCAGCCCCCAAGCAGCCGCTCGCTCACTCCCCCACCAGCAGGATCGGGGAGAGAATCAGAAAGGCAAAAGCAAGAAAACTCGTGGGTTGAGATAAAGACAGATTAATAGGGAAAGCAAAACCCCATGCATGTAGGTAATGAAAAACAAAGAATTAATGCACCCCTTCCCGTGGGCAGGCAGGTGTTCAGCCACCGCCAGGAGAGCAGGGCCCCATCCCATGTAACAGTTACGTGAGAAGACAAATGCCATCACTTCAAACATCCCCCCCCTTCCTCCTTCTGCCCCCCAGCTTTATATACTGAGCATGATGTCATATGGTCTGGAATATCCCTTGGGACAGTTTGGGTCACCTGTCCTGGCTGTGTCTCTTCCCAATCTCCCGTGCACCCCCAACCCCCCCGCCAGTGTGTCCATATGAAAGCAGAAAAGGTCTTGGCTCTGTGTAAGACCTGCTCAGCAATAACAAAAACATCACTATATTACCAACCCTGTGTTCAGCACAAATCCAAAACACAGCCCCACACCAGCCACTGTGAAGGCAGTTAACTCTACCCCAGCCCAAACCAGCACACCGACAGGGAATAACACCACTGTAGCTCAGGGGCTCCATTACCGGTATGTGACTGCACGTCCCTCCTCCAAGGCAGGGGACAGGCAAGGAATTGACTGGAAACCTGGTTTCACCCATGACACTTGTGCAGAGCACACCTGGAGCAAGTCCTGGGCTCTGGGGTTGGGCTGTGATTCTGCCAGGCAAGGCAAAGGTGGGAGCCAGACTTACCTCCACCTCCAACACACAACCACCTCCTTGGCATCACTGCACTGGCAGCAAACCTCCAAACACACAAGCAAGTCCTTCCACAGATGGAGAGCTGGGAAGGGCACTGGGCATCACCCCCGGTCCCAGTAATGGCACCACAGGTGGCTCAAAGTGTTTTCAGCACCTGCTGTCACCCTGGAGCTCCCCACAGCAGAGACAGTCTTTGCTCCATCCCCTTCCCATCCCAAAACCCTGCCTTGGAGGCAGTGTCCCGAGGCTCTGTGCTTCGGGAAGTGAGGCCACAGTGACAGTTAACCCTCAGTGACACCCGGGGTGTCTGTCACCAGACCCCTGCTCCCTTGGGAAGGCTGGATCCCCACGGAACACGAGCAGCAGGCTCAGCAAGCAGCACCCTCAGTTTGTAGTGTGCTGTGCCGTTTTAAACATCACAGCAGTAAATTGCACCTCCTGCAGAGCTGGAGCCCCCCCCACACAAACTCAGTTATCTTTACAACCAAAGCTGCAATCTTGCCGAGAATGGAATCAGCTCTGTTAGACCAGGACTATTGTTTTCAAAACCAAATTGCTGTGGTCGAAGGAGGGGAGAGGAGGCAGAGATGCACGATCACCCATTGTCTGGGAGGGTTTGTTAGAAACAATTTGACAGATTAACCCATGCTGGAGCCAGGCTGGAGACAAGCCAGGATGGAACTAGAGGGGGAGCAGAGGGAATGAGGGAGCTCGAGGCAGGAATCAAACTGCAGAGGCAGAGCCTAGACCATCCAGGGCAGGGTCCCCAGGAAGGACTAGGGCAAAACGGCTTTAAACTGAGAGTAGGTTTAGATTAAACATTAGGAAGAAATTCTTCCCTGTGAGGGTGGGGAGGCCCTGGCACAGGTTGCCCAGAGAAGCTGTGGCTGCCCCATCCCTGGAAGTGTCCAAGGCCAGGTTGGATGAGGTTTGGAGCAACCTCAGATAGTGGAAGAGTGGGTGGAATGACATGAGCTTTAAGATCCCTTCCAACTCAAACCACTGTGGGATTCTATGGAGAAGCAGATGCCCGTGGCACCATGTAAAGGCTTTTCTGCATCCACTGCCAGGTTCATCACTGAAGGGCAGCACAAGCACTGTGTGCATTCCACACATGTCCCACCAGCACTGTGGACACATCACACAGCCCAGACCCTTCCCCATTCCTCCCAGGGTTAGGAGTGCATCTGAACACCCACATCAGTCAGACCAGGTAGCCCCAGGCAAATCATCCCCCATTCTGTCTCCAGACAGGGCTGAGAAACAGGACAGGCTTGATCAGGGCATGAGGTCAAAGCTCACATTTCCAAAAGCCCCTCAAGCAACACAGTCCCATCTTCAAAGCTATGCTGCTCTAGCCAGGGCGGCTGAGCTCCAGCCAGACACCACAGCCAGGTTTTCAAAGGGGTTTTCAGCCCCTCGTCATACAGATTAAAGTCTGAAGGGATTTTCGGAGGCACCTCAGTACCTGCATCCATCAAGTTCTTGAATTACTCAGGCATCACAAAAGGTCTCCTGCTCTGCTGCAGCAGCAGCCACATCTCCATGTTTCCTGGGCAACATCTGTGGCTGGTGCAGCTCTTCCATGTCCCATGAAACACATCAGCCTGGCAGATTCCAGCTTCCTCACTCTCAGAAGACAGAAGATGCTCCCAACTCTTTCACTGAACCTCAAAGGAAAAGTCCCAGCCTGCAAACCCGAGTGGCATCTTCCCTTCATGTAAGAAAGGGAAAAGGCCCAGGAGCCAAAGCTGGGGAGAGGCAGTGGTCTGCTGGCAGTGTCCTCCCTGGAATAGGTTTGTCCTGTCCAACTTACACCATTTTCTTTCACCAAAGAGGCCAAAGCACCCCAGGTTCACCAGGGTTGAGCCACCAAGAGACAGCACAGAAGGGACATCTACAGAGAGAGATGGGGTGTCTGGGCAGCTTTCTACAGGCTTCTACCAGCCCTGGACCATGAAATATGCTGAGCTGTTAGGGACCCACAAGGATCATCGAGTTCAACCTCTGCCCTGCACAGAACCCCAAGAATCTCTCCATGTCCCTGAGAGCATTGTCCAAATGCTCCTTTCCTTGAGCTCTGGCAGCCTTGGGGCTGTGACCACTGCCATGGGGAGCCTGTTCAGTGCCCAACCACCCTCTGGGGGAAGGACCTTTCCCCAATATCCAACCTAAACCTCCCCTGGCACATTTCCTCGGGTCCTGTCACTGGTGACCAGAGAGCAGAGATCAGCACCTGCCCCTCCACTGCCCCTCGTCAGGAAGCTGTGGATTGAAATAAGGTCTTAGATTGGGGTACCCGAGGGGGGCTGTGCCCATAAAGCACCCCATGGGGACACAGCATCGGGGCAAACAGGCGCTGAGGATGCGCTTGCTCAGCAGCCAGGGGGACTCAGGGAAACCCAGGCTGCTCAGCACAGTCAGTGGAACGAGCTCCCCGACTAAACCCCCCCAAGCCTCTCTCCTCTTCCTCCTGATCCTCTCTAAACCAGGGCTGGGTTCGTCCGGAGGAAGCCAAAACCAACAGAGGCAGCAGCGGGAGCGCAGCTGGACGCGGCTCGCTCGGCCGCGCTCAGCCGATGCCGCAGCCCCGGCGCAGTTGTAAACAGCTCAGCAGTTTGTGCACGCCCCGGTATTGATGTTATACAAAGGAACTGGAAATGTAAATGATTGCACCGGACCCACAGCCGGTGGCTGCTGGTGCAGACGGCCTCAGCGAAAAGAAATCCAACCTCCTCCAGCCCCCTCCTTGGCACTGGAACCAGGGACCGGGCTGGCCAGGAGCGAGCAAAGCCTTTACGTGTTTGCCATCTAGTGGGCTGTGGACAGGCTGACGGGTTGTCCCGAGCCCGGCCGGCACTCGCCTCTGCCCGGGGCACGGCGGGGTCCTCGCTCAGCCCATTGATGCTCTGCGGTGCAGCCGAGGCAGCGGGTGGACCAGCACCTCGCAAAGCATCCTGCGGATGAGACCCCTGCTCTGGGCTTGGGACAACATGCATCCAGGCAAGGGGGTTGTGTTTGTGTGGTGGGAGCCCAAAAATCCACACCACACAGCTAAGGTGGCCCCATCACAGCCACCACCACGTTGGGTGAGAGGGTGGATCTGAGGGAGGGCAGGAAGGGTCTGCAGAGGGATCAGGAGAGGCTGGGTCGATGGCCCAAGGCCAGTTGCACAAAGTTCAACAAGGTCGAGTGCTGGGTCCTGAATTTGGGTTGTACTGATCCCAGGAAGCGCTCCAGGGATGGGGAAGAGTGTCTGGAAAGCTGCTGGGTGGAAAAGGACCTGGGGATCCTTTTTGACAGTGGCTGAACATGAGCCCAGGTGGGCAAGGAGGCCATTGACACCTGGCCTGTACCAGCCATAGTAGGGCCACAGGACCAGGGCAGTGATTGTCCCTCTTTTCTGGGCACTGGTGAAGCACCTCAAATCCTGGGGTCAGTTCTGGGCCCCCCATAACAAGACAGACATTGAGGGGCTGGAGCATGTCCACAGAAGGGAACGGACTGGGGAGGGGTCTGGAGCACCATGGGCGGCTGAGGGAGCTGGGGGGGCTCATCCTGGAGAAAAGGAGGTTCAGGGGGGACCTTCTCACTCTCTGGTACTCCCTGACAGGAGGGTGGAGCCAGGTGGGGGTCGGGCTCTGCTCCCAGGTAACAAGTGACAAGATGAGAGGACGGACTCAAGTTGTGCCAGGAGAGGTTTACAGAATCACAGAATATGTTGAGATGGAAGGGACCCACAAGGATCACCCAGTCCAACCCTCAGCCCTGCACAGGACCATCCCCAAGAGTCACACCCTGTGCCCCAGAGGATCACCCAAATAGATGACAGACCTTGAGCTCTGGCAGCCTTGGGGCTGTGCCCACTGCCCTGGGGAGCCTGGTCAGTGCCCAACCACCCTCTGGGGGAAGAATCTTTGCCTGAGATCCAACCTAAACCTGCCCTGACACAACTCCAGGCCATTCCCTGGGTGCTGTCCCTGGTCCCCCCAGAGCAGAGCTCAGTCCCTCCCCAGGAAACTCTAACTGCAATGAGGTCTCCCCTCAGTCTCCTCTTCTCCAGTTGAACACACCAAGTGCCCTCAGTGTCCTCACACGGCTTCAAATCAAGACCCTTCCCCATCTTCGCTGCCTCCTTTGGATGATCTCAAATGGCTTCATATCATCCTTATCCTGAAATCCAAAAAGATTACACCAACTGGCTTCCCTTGATCAGCCAGGTGGGTCACCTTGTCATAGAAGGAAATCAGGTTGGATTAGCAGGACTTTCCCCTCATGAAGCTGTGCTGGCTGTGAACATGGACTGTGTTGTCTTTCGGGTGTTTTTCAACACCTCCCAGAATAATCTGCTCCATAACTTCACCAGGCACTGAAGTGAGACTGACAGGCCTGGAGTTTCTGGGATCCTCCTTGAAAATCAGGACAACGTTCGCCAGATTCCAGCCAGCCAGGACCTCCCTGGATTCCCAAGACCACTCAAAAATCACGGGGAGAGGTTTTGCAATGACAGCAGCAGCTCTTTGAGGATTCTGGGATGAATCCCATCAGGGCCCATAGATTTGTAGGGATCCAGCTGGAGCAGCAGATCCCGCACAAGTTCAGGGTCACTGGGAGTTGATCATTCTCGCAGTCCTGGTCCTGCAGCTCAGGGCTCTGAGACCCCCTTGGTCCATCATCCGTGTTGAAGACAGAGACAAAGCATTAAACACCTCTGCCTTGTCTGTGTCCATGTTTGTAAGGTGACTGTCCTCATCCTGTGGGATGGTGTTTCTTTACTGCCTTTTGCCTTTAATGTATTTGAAAAAACTCTTTTTATTGTCCCCCACAGTTCTGGCAGCTCCAACTCCAGCTGAGCTTTGCCCACACAAAGTTTCTCCCTACAGTGACAAGCAGCATCTCTGAATTCTTCCCATGTCACCTAACCCTGCTTCCACTGGGCACACCCCTTCCTTTTTTGCCTTATTGCCAAGAGAAGATCCCTGCTCAGCCAAGCCGGCCTTCTGCCTCACCTGCTTGACTTCCAGCATTTGGGAATTGTTGCTCCTGTGCCCTTAGGAGGTGACGTTTGAAAAGTGACCAGCACTGATGGATCCCAGCACCTGTAAAAACATTTTCCCAGGGCACCTTCCTAATTCCCTGAGCAGCCTGAAGTCTGCTCTCCTCCTGTCCAGAGTTGAGGTTTTGCTGGCACTTTTCCTCCTGTCAACAGAGATTTTAAACTCAATCACCTCGTGGTTGCTGCGGCCAAGAGAGTCCCAATCTCCACCTCGCTCGTGAGATCCACTCTGTTGCCAAGCAACAGATCAAGGAGGGCATCTTTCCAAGTCAGTTCCCTTAGGACCTGTTCCATTGAATTGTTTAGATTGGATATTAGGGAAAACGTCTTCCCTGAAAGGGTGGGCAGGCGTTGGAACAGGGAAGAGGTGGAGTGACCATCCCTGGAAGTGTTTATCATGTTGGGGACATGAGTCAGTGATGGGCTTGGCATGGACTCAGTGATCAAGTCTTGGAAGTCTTTGCCGACCTTAATGAAGCGCAGAAGCAGGGATTCTACCCTGCATCTGCTGCACCTGAGTGCAGAAGGGGCTAAAAACCATCTTTTAGGAACAGGATTTTAATTTTCCACCATGTTCCCAGACTTGGCTGCCAGCTCAGTTAAAAACTGCTTGGGCTGTTTGGACCCACACAGACCCACTGTCCCATAGCCCACTGTAGCATCTTTAGGAGGGTAAAGAAAAGGGCACAGAAAAAGAAAGAAAAACACACCATACTATGTAACAGCACTAACGAGTCAACTGCTTTCATTTTCACCCCAACAATAATTCCTAAGGAGGAAAAACTGAGTTTGTTCAGCTGTAGTTAAGGTTGAACAAACACAGCAATAATCACTTTTGCTTTGCCTCTTGGACGAGACTATAAAGTGTCACATTTTGGAAAAAAAAAATTTTGGAAAAAAAAAGCTCCAGCTCACACAGCTGCTCTCCAAAAGGCTTCACCAGTGCATGACCTGGCAGAGATCAGGGGCACAGTTATTGGCAGATCCCGGGATGGTTGCAGGAAGGCCTGAGCACACTGGACCTGCTGCCTGGTGGTGGCTCCCGGCAGCACTTGCCGGCATCTCCCCACGCTGCTCACACACGAAGGAGGCAGCTCAAAGGGACAGAGGCAATGGGGATGGGGGGAAAAGAGAAAAGGAAGTGGTGGCAGGAGGGATAGACGGGAAGGGAGTGATTGCAGAGGCTATGGAGCGGTGGGAAGGGTTAGAGGTACAACAGATAAAAGGATCAGGGTTAAACTGGAAGGCCCGGGTTGGCTCTGAGCCGCTCTGTTCAGGCCACCAAAGATTTGCCACAGAGCCCCTAAGGAGCCACACCCACAGAGGAGGAGGCACCTCACCCACCTTCAACCCCTTCACTAACCCTGCCAGGTTTATCCCACAGGATCCACTGGCATCAGAGGCCAGGCTGGCACCACCTCCCTCAGACCCCAGTGAGGGCCTTCCAGCTTCACCCAGAGCTCTGGGTGTGACAGAACACAGAAAACCACCAACCCAGATGCTGCATTTGATCCCAGGGAAAGCCCCGTGACCAGAGGAGAGGACCCCACAGTGAGGTTGGCTGTGTGGGCCCCAGCAACCCACGTGCCAAGCAGCAGTGAGAAATTCCAGATTATTTCCTGCCGACGACTTCATCTCTGCCCGTTCCCCCGCTGCACGTAGGTAACAAATTCCCATCTGTTATCTGAGCACATCCAAGCAAATCAGGGTGATCAGCATTTGTCAAATAAGGAGAAGAAGATGATATTGGGCAAAACATTTCCAGGTTTTATTTAACGGGGCTTTAGCCATCAGTCAGCACCAGGTTCATAAGCACCTCTTGGGATGGTTAGCCCTTGTTTGCTGTAGAAGACTTATTTTTCTTCAGTTTTCCCTTTTTCATTAATTCAAAGGAAATAAAAAAAGTCATGGCTGAATCAACACTCACTCTTTACTGGCACAGGAGGCTCCAACTCCAAAGCAGGGCAAAATGCCTCCAGGGATCTGAAGAAGCTGTGGCTGCCCCACCCCTAGAAGTGTCCAAGGCCAGGTTGGAGGGGGCTTGGAGAAACCTGGTCTACTGGAAGGTGTCTCTGCCCATGGCAGGGGGTTGGAACTGAATTATCTTTAAGGTCCTTTCAAACCCAAACAATTTTAGGATTCTGTGATTTCCCATAACCACCCCCTGGGCTCCTGATTATCCCCTGCCAGCAGCAGCTGCCTCAGCAGCCACTTGCATGTCCCAGCACTGCCACCACCAGGGATGAAACCAAGGATGTTGTGCTCCAGGGTGGGCTGCCAACATCTCTTAAAACCACATGTTGGATAAAAGCAGAGAGCGACAACCACGCAGGCCCATCACAGCCCCCCCACCCTGTTCCCCTGTCCCTGCCCAGAAAGCAGAGTGGTTTTTCCACCACAGCTGCACGGCTCAGGCACAGCCAGATCTCAGAGCACACCAGAGACCCATCCCTCCCGTCTGCTCACAGGAAACGAGCCTCTTGGCTGCCAGGACGATGCCTCAGCAGTTTCTAAAAGTGCTGCCCGACTCAGATGCTCCCCAGGAGAAAGGAAGAAGCCAGAGCAGGTTTCCAAGGCGAGCCTTTCCCATGCTGTCAGCATCCACATATATCCAAGTATCCCTCTGCACCCAGCACAGCCCTGCACCTCCACGGCACACAACAGCCCATGCAGGCAGGGAGGAAGGAGCTGCCTGCACTGCCAGAGCATGGCTGAGGAGGATGAAACACTCCCTGAGGGCCAAAGCAGTCACTTACCTCACCTGGAAGACATCAGGTCTCAACTCCTGCATGAAGATACCCATTGCAGAGCTCCTGACCATCTGATGTTTCTGGTTTTGCCCTCCTTAGCCTTGGCTGCATTTAAAAGGAATTGCTTCTCACCCCACACTTGACCCTGGGATGTAAGGAAGGTCCACAGCCCAGAATGGAGACAGGCAGGTGACAGACAGCAAACAACTCAGAAAAACCATCAAGAAGGAGGAGCCCACACCGCTGCAAGCTCTGGGAAGCACGGAGAACTGCGCTGGCATCTCCAGTTCCCCTTGGATGCCCAGCTGTGAAAGGTGGGAGGGAGGAAATTTGGGAAACAGATGTCTCAAGGCAGGGCTAGCCACAGAGAAGGAGGGCAGGGCTTTTTGAAGGCTCCCACCTGATAGGAAGGAGAAGAGAAATGCCTTCAAACCAGCAGAACATCGTGAAGGAGGGGGAAAGATACTCACCCTACTTCACAGCTGCCACAGCATCTGGCAAGGGAACCTACTGCCTTTTGCCTTTAATGTATCTGAAAAAACTCTTTTTATTGTTCCCCACAGTTCTGGCAGCTCCAACTCCACCTGAGCTTTGCCCACACAAATTTTCTCCCTACAGGGACAAGCAGCATCTCTGAATTCTTCCCATGTCACCTAACCCTGCTTCCACTGGGCACACACCTTCCTTTTTTGCCTTATTGCCAAGAGAAGATCCCTGCTCAGCCAAGCCAGCCTTCTGCCTCACCTGCTTGACTTCCAGCATTTGGGAATTGTTGCTCCTGTGCCCTTAGGAGGTGATGTTTGAAAAGTGACCAGCACTGATGGACCTCTGCTCCAGTCTGAAGGAAGGGCCATGAGCTGCCTTTCTCCTGGGTGAGCTCCCTCCCCGTACCCATGGCACTGGGAGCACAGGGAGGGGCTGTATGAGGGGCAGCAGCCCAGACTTAGGTGTTGTGATGAATTCACAGAAAACGTATGCAGCACTCCACTTCTAATGCCCCCATCCCTCCAGAGCTGGATGTTGGATAAAGTAACCAACTGATCCCCTCTGTGGGAACATGAAAATTCCTCTCCCCTCCCCATGCAGTCACATCACTCCAAAATAGCAGATGCTGATTCTCCCACACACACTGAGCATTGGCAGGTCATCAGTGGCCCAGACTTGTGCAGAAGCCACTTTTATCCAGAGCAAAGAGGAGCTGGACTATCCATTTGTCCCGTGGATGTCCCATGTTCTGGCACAGCTCACCTTGCTGTAGCTGCTCCCAGGGAAACAACTGCCCACCAGACCACGGGCAGACAGGTCTGGGATCACCCAGCAGGAGCAAGCACACAAACCTGCATGATGTGTCCAACTCCAGCCAGTGTCTTCAGGGACTGTGCTGACAGGACTGGTACACCCCTTGTACCGTGGGGTTTAGGCTTTTTCCTCACACTCTTAACACATCATTCACATGGGCACTTCTCCAGGTTGAGAGGCACAGGGGGGTGAGCAGATGTAAAAACACTCCCCATGTGTGCAGGCAGTAACTACAGGCTGCCCTACACAACCCTCAGCAGGGTCCTGATTTCTTCACAACCAAGGAAAAGCTGGAAATTCAAAACTGACAGAAGCATTTTCACACATGCATCAAGTCTAAAGGTCAGGAACTCAGTACATAACTGGTTTAATTTTATGTGGTATATCCCAGCACAAATACTGATGGCAAGATTAAAGGTGATAACAAACCTGTGCTTTGGAGCTCAAGCCCATTTCTCACCAGAGCTCAGGAAGAAGCTGCTGTAGGGACTTCAGTCTGTGTTTTCCTGTTCCAGGACTTCATCACCTCGCCCTGGAACATCCAGCCACCTCCCATGTGGAAACCAACCAGTGTAACCCTTGCAGTCAACTCCTTTAGTGCCTCATCCAGGTTTATCAGCAGCACCCATGACCCAGGCACCACTGCAGGTCACCCTGGAGACCCGGGGGGCTGCTGGAATCAAGCCCTTCGTGTCCCACTCCCAGGGTGGCTCAGCTCCAGAAGATCCCGTTGGCAGCGGAGGCTCTCACGAGCAGGTGACGTCAGGAACTCGGGCCAAATTCCAATCTCAGCCCTTCTGTCCTAAACCACCAGAGGGCAGCTGGAAATGCACCACAGGCTAGTGCAGACACGGTGAATATTCCATTGCTGAGCATTCCCCTTTCACACCTCCTGCCCCGCAGGAACTGGAAAGACACCCCAGCAAACATTCTCTGCCCTCCAGGTGAGAGGAGCTGCCTGTTCATGCTTCAGGGAAGCCCTCTTGTGCTGCCAAGCAGTGCCTGACAGCACACGCTGCACAGGGTCTGTGCCCATCTGCTCCTCAGCTCTCAGAGCTCACCTTGACAATTCAAGCTGAAAACCTCCTTGTGGTAAGGAAAAGTTTACTAATTGCCAGGGACCACTAGATTGGGGGTGATCAAACAAATACACCCCCCTTGGTTACTCTGAACCTCTGCCAAAGCTGAGAAGTAGGCAGAGGGCAGCAGCATCAGGCTGGGTCTTAATAAATACAGAATCTATACCCAAGAGAGCCCCCAAAATCAGAGGAGCCCTGATACAGATCAGGAGTTCCCTCGCCTCTCATTCACACTCCTCCACCTGAGCTACAGCCAATTCCTTTTGTTTCCAGGCTTTTGTCCTGGTCTTAGCCCACAATAAATGGTATTTTTATCTCACCTCACTATAGTGAGGAGTTGGTCAGTTAGCACCAGCTTCCAAGGGAAGAGGAGGGAGGAGGCTCTGGACTTGCCAGTGTTTATGGCAGGGCAGCAGATCTCTAGGTGAGATAACCTCCTTGTTGAGCTCCAGCCTGGGCCCAACTACCAGTTTCTTGAGCAATCCTGGACAAGTCATTTAGGTCAGGAGTTCACAGAAAGCTCCAGCCAACTCCTGGCTCACAGTTTCTTTTTTCCCAGACTCAGTTTCAGGAACTGATTCAGCCCTTGAAAGGGACAGATCACCACTGGGACTGAGGTGACAAAACCAGCAGAAATGCACTGCCAGAAGGAGGGGTCTGCTTCTTTCACCACCTAGAACCAGTTTATTCATAGTTTAATCACCTCAGGATTATTTTTAATTCTTTAAGTTTTTGAAGCGGTAATTTCCTCTTCCATGCTTGATCTTCTGTTTGTTTTACTGCTCAGCAGCAGGAAGGTCTCTGGGCACCCAAATGGTGACTTGCACTCCTCGGACAGGAGCCCAGGGGTTGAAGAGGAACAATAGTGAGGAATGTTTCTCAGAGGAAGCAGAGTGTGGGCAGCCAGAGAAAGCAAAGCAACACACCTCCCCAGCACAGTGCCCCAGAAGCACCCCACAGGAAAGAGCTGCACAGGGAGAGAGAGGCTGGCTCACCTCAGCCAGGGCAGCAGGAGGGCTGGGTGGGGCAGTGCTGACAATGCTCTTGCAAGTCCTACTCAGTCTGGTTTTAAAAGGAGGCAGCTGCTGCCAGCTGCAAACCAAGACTGAGGCCAAGTACCAGCAGACACTGCTGCCTCTTGGGAACACACCAAAATCATCAGTCTGTTTTTAGCTGTGTACAGCAGCAAGTGGCAGGAGCAGGTCTGCCAAGTGAAACCACCCCAGCAGCAACACTGAGATTTTGGGGCCCTTCAAACTCCCTCCAGCTTGGCCCCAGTGACCCAAACTCCATTCACTGCTGGAGGGCAATACCCATTTACAT
The DNA here is from genome assembly GCF_003984885.1 of Neopelma chrysocephalum. Lineage (NCBI taxonomy): Eukaryota > Metazoa > Chordata > Aves > Passeriformes > Pipridae > Neopelma > Neopelma chrysocephalum. Next base: position 694,498 of record NW_020897862.1, read on the forward strand.
TTTACCCACCCACCAGCACACTCCAAAACCACTCTGGGATGTGAAATAGAGCACGTAAAGGACAGACAACTCGGGAGATTCGGACGTCGATCTGATGTAACACTAAAGTAGCTGCACCCTGTCAGATCTCCCTTCTGGGAGCCCCTCAGGACAGAAGGGCAGACACATGTAACCCAGGCAGTGAAGCACAAAGGAGATTATCCCAGGTGGGACTGCTTGGAAAGCCCTTCAGGCACCTGGTGATGTACAACAGTTTGGGCAATGCCATGGAACCAATTGCTCAGGAGCCTGGGTGACTCAGTTGTACAGTTGCTCCCAAAAGCTCTTCTCTCAGAGGTCTTATCAAATGTGCCCATCATACCCTCCCCATTTTTCAATTAGGGCCACACCTCACTAAGTATAATGCCCAGCATTGAGAGCAAGAACCAGCAAATTACTGGGAAGGAGAGGGAGGAGAGGAGTGAAGGACACAGCTGAGCAAAGGAGCTGTCTCCTGGGAAAGCTGCAGAGCTCATCCTGTCTCACTGATCTCCCAAACACTTCAGAAAAGATGACCATCACTGCATCTGCTTTCAACAGCACCATTTCTTCCATAGTTTTCCGTTGCCCCACAGGGAAACAGGCAAGCGAGAGCAAGAAAAAGCTCATGACTCCAACATGTTCCTGATGGCACAGCACGGGAAAGCTTGGAAAGAAAAAACAGCCACCAGTTTAGTACAATCTTAGCACCAGTCTGAGTCACAGCAGCCATGCAGAGTCCATGCCTGCACCAGAAGCTACTGAAATAGCAGGATTAGCTGAATCAGCTTATACACAGTGGGAAACTTCCACATATTAACTAATTCAGCAAGGGAGGGACTGAGCAAAAGTTGTGCTTAAAGTTATCTCCTGACTCAGAAAAGCAATTGCTTCCCTGGAACACTCTTCCCAGCAGTAATCAACCTTGGAGTCCAGCCTCATGGTTTGGATTTCAGATGCAAGTATGTCCCCTACAAGAGGCAGGACTTGTCTCCACATTAACCACTTCCCTATTTAGCTGATAGTCCTCGATTTCCATATTTCAACTCCACTGACAACAGCACACTGGATTAGCTGTCAGAAGGTGCAGAAGCCTGTTACAGCCTGCTGTAAGCACACAGACAAGCCACCAAAACTGTCACCAACAAGTACCAGCAGAACCTTCACCAGGAGCCCCAGGGCTCAGGCCAAGCCTCCCCACAGAAAACAGCAACTAAAAACTGAACTGCAAAGTTAAACAGCAGCACTAATCACCACCACACATTTTACACTAAGCTTTGGGATTACAGCACCCTCAAATCAGCTTCTTAAAATAAAAGTGACCTTTAATGACGCTCTTTGGAATGTCTTTTAATAACTAATACAAGTTATTAACAACTATTTATCAACAGTGTAAGATTTCACTGTTCCTTTGGAGCATTAACAAAAAGGTGTAATAAAGCCCTTTATGTTTCGGGGTAGGTATGATGTCATTTGTTCCTTCAGGGTTTCTGCTATCTGCCCACGAGCAGGGAACAACAGGGAACTTCTTGACAGAAGAGATGCAGGAGCCCAATAAGGCCCAAAAGCCAACTTTTACTATTTTGGGAGCATGCACACTGAGTATTCCTTTCACTAAGAGCTACCCAGCCCTCTCTTCAGAACTAGACCTGACAGCAAAGATGTCACATCAAAGATTAGAGCAATCTTGACAGGACTGAGGCCAGAAGTAAGATTAAACATTAAGGAAAGACCCAAGCTAGCTCACAAGAAGGAGAGTGAGGCTCACAGGGGATAAAAGCCATTATTTACAAGTCCTTCACACTCAGAAGAGAAAGGTAAAGGAAATAACTACCCTCAGGCAGGCTTGTGAAGATACTTTATGTTTAATACATCTGAAAAGAATGCATATACAAAGAACTTAGACATGAAAAAGCATTGGTTCAACACTAATGAGTCTACAAGAAATTGGAATTTTGGAAGATGGAGAAGATTCACTAAGTCTTAAAAAACTTTGAATTTGCAGGCCAAAATACATATTTGGTAAAATCCTTACGACACTGCAGTTGGTCTGCATACAGACCCTGCACATGATCCTCAGGGGCTGGAGTCCATCTTACAGGTTCAGGTTGCAGGAAAAGGGGTTCCATTAACTGGTCCCGCTATGGTGCCACACTAAACACCAGAAGCCCCTCCCTGCAGTTCCTTCTGACTGACACAGGTCTGTCTTTCCACCCCTCCCTGAAGGATGCCAAGCCATCCAGCAAGAGATGCACCATCAGAGCCAGCTCCAAAACCCATCGCTGCATACCCTGGGTCCCCCTCAGGGTGTCCAAGCAGCAGTGTCTGTGCAGATCATGGTAAGCATTTCTCTAACAATTAAGGATTGGCAGAAGATGGATTTGTTAAAAGCCAACTGATCCAGCTAGGCATGCTTCCAAAGGTGCAGTTATTTCTTCATCACGAGCCAAAAGCTTATGATGGCAAAGATTAAGCGAGACACTGGCAAGTTAGTTTCAAGTCTGATGGTGCATCCAGAGAAAATGGTTCTCCTATTCCTAAGGCTTCATAATTTAGAGGATGGGGTAGAAATTTATGACCTGCACAGTAAAAAGCCAGTGGAAAAAGATACAAGGCAACTTCAGAGGAGATGCATTTTCTGCACTCCTTCTTAGAGAAGCACCAGCTTGGGACATTTTGCTTTCCTGACTAAAGTCTGCTCACACCCAGGCTGCTGACTGACTGCAGAACAGCCCTACAAGGTATTGAAACCAGAACTAAGTCTTGCCAGACTGGCTTAAGGGGCAAGGCTTCAGTAAAACAGCCTAAAATTAGTCTGTTACAGAAAAAGTCATTGAGCATGCCTTGATGTTAAACAAAAAAAAAATTAGAAACAATAAACAAAATAAAAAACTAGTACTGATCAGTGTTTTCTGATAATACATAGTTACTCAAAATTAACTAGTTTAACTGAATTGAGGGGGCACTGGGGAATAAACACTAACATTCTCATCTCACACAGGGATTGTGTGGGGGAGATGGGAGTGCAGGGCATTTGTCATTATTGCAAAAACAAATTTTAGAATTTGTATCTTTAGTTTGATTTAAACATTGCTTTTAATGTGACATCAAACACCAGCTTTGCAGAAGGGGCAGTGGAGGGACGTTCATAGCAGCACACACCTGCGAGTCTTCTTCGGCTCCGGGGGCTCCAGGGCAGCCAATATCGCTTCGTCAAATACATTCTTTAGGCCTTTCTGAAAAGGGGCAAAGAGAGAAAAGGGCCAGTCTCATTTTTGAGTTTTCACACAAACAAAAACCCCAGAAAGCCAAGTGGCAGCCACACCCCTCTTCAGACAGATGGAGGTTTGCCATCCACAGCTCTCAGAGCCTGCCCGCCCAGCGAGGCTCCGTCCGAGCTGCCTTTGCTGTGCCTGGCAGCTCCCGAGCACAGCACCTCATTTTGGGAACAGGAACACAAATCCTCTGAGAGCAGACCAGTGTACTTCACACCAAGCAAAACACACGCACCAAAGTCATTTCCTTAAGGCAATTTTTATGATTAACTGGCTACTCACACATTTCACATGCTAATGACAAAGCAGAAAGTGCTGCATTCAGATGGAAGAGCTCTACCTGGAGCACGCTTGGCACAGCAGACACCCGACCCGTGTGTCAGGGGAGGAGAGACAAGGCAAGCATGCAATGATAACCAGGTCCAGCACACGCTCTCGTTGGGCATCCAGCCCTAAACATCCCAGGGTTAGAAGCAGCCAGGCAGAGCCCAGAAGCTGCCATGGTAGCAGAGAAGTTGAGCTGGGAGGAGTACACAGAGGTACCATACACTGCATTAAGGATTAAACTGGAGCCAGGAGATGCAATTCGAATAAAGCTTCATCAGTCATTTATACAAACAACTGCAATTTTTAATTTCAAAATTTAAAGACAAGCTACAATTGATGTTTTCTCCTTAAAACAATAAAAATCAGAAGCACGATAGTAAGCAGCAGCTTTACATCTTACAGTAACAGGCTTTAAGGATCTATTATTGAAATGAAGAGCTCTACCATGTTAGTGAAAGCAAGAATTTTAACAGTTCATAAAGCAGTCGCAAGTACATTGATATTTCCTTCCCCCCAAGGACTGACAAATACTCCACTATAGCACAGACAGCCAAAGCAACAGCAACAGAAAAACATCTCACTGCACACAGGAGAACCAGAAAACCCTTCACGTTACAGCATCACTTGCAGATCACCGGTTCAGGTACTTTTGTCATGCAAATACAGTTTACAAGTTCACAAGTAGAAATTGAAAACACACGCATTGTTTCTTCCAGTTGGATTCAGGAAGATCAAACATCATCTCTTATTCTTTTGATCTTTCTTTAAATAACAATGTAACCAAATCCTTTCCCCCAACAGCCTGAATTATAAAGCTAGTCACATCTGGCAACCCAAGCAGCAGGGAGTTAAGCGAGTCCAGTTCGTGTTCCACAGTCACAACGTTTTACTAAAGATCTCAAGTACTGTTTTTCAGTCCAAGGGCTAATACAGAGGTTGCTCTAAGATGGTAAGCAGGCACAACAGCTTTCAATCAAGGTGGTTTGATTCATTTTTTAACCACGTTTCTACAGTAGTGGGACAGAGGAAGCAGCAGCAAGAGGGGAAGAAGAAAGTTTAGAATATACAGCACTTCCTTTTGGGCTGAGTTTCCGGAGGCTCGAGGGCAGCTAGGATAGCCTCATCAAACACATTCTTCAGACCTCTCTACAAGACAGAGGGGAGGAGAAAAAACAGCAGCCAGGTTAGAGGATTAGAGAAAAACAAGCAGATACAAAGAGCATTCAGGATAGAGCAGGCTGAATTCACAGAGGCAGTAAACAGATTTACTTTGTAAAAAAACAAAGTAGATCCCAGGACGAAATCTCATTTAGATGACCCATAAGTCAATGACAGAGACAGACAGAACATTTGACAGACAAGGTCAGACAAAACACTCAGAAGGGCAGAGGCACAAACACAGCAATAACATGGGGGTGGGAGCCACACAACGGGTGGTAGTTTCCACTCCACTGCTGTACGTACACTGAGGGAGTTTACAGGGGAGTAAATGGAGTGGAGAGCAGCTTGCCCCACCACAGGGACCCAAAAGATCAGCTAAACCTTTTGTAATCCCCCACTGTGGGTAAGTGAGCACCTCGGATGCATGGACTACTGCTCCCAACTCCCCCAGTGGCAGCTGGTCCAGAGCAAAGGCTCCAAACAACTCCTGCTTTGTGAATTCAGCCCCTGAATAACTGAAGGTCTCGAGATGGCTGGGAACACACAACCTGGGATGGAAGCAGGACCTCCCTGGTAAGCCATCGTCACTGGCAGTCAGTAACTCCCAGTCTTTAGAAGTGATGCAATACCTTACCAGTGCTACTCTGACACCGGGAGCCAGCATGGAAATAATGCATTTCAGTTATTCAGTTTAGTTTCCAAAGCAAGTATAACCACGGGAGGACAGAAACAGCATCACGACTGGAACAACTGGGATCCACCAGCAGACAAGCAGTGCCAGAGCTGCAGGACTCTGCAGGGGTTACACCGGAGCACGGAGCATGCGCTGCGTTTGCTGGAAGCACAACAGGAACTCTGCAGGGTGTTACCGCTCCCACACAGCTCTGCCAAGTTACACACCACACCACAAGGAAAACCTGGCTCAGTTTAGGCTAACTGGACTCGCCTAAATCTACTGTCGTGAGTGCAACCTTCATAAATTCAGGAGAACTGCCTTATGACAGCTAAAGGCAAACAGAAAAGCTTCAATTAAATCCTGTAAACAACTGCAGTCTGTGCAAAATTTAGACTTTCTTTTTTTCAGGATCATTCAGATGTAACTGGTTTCTCCCTCGCAGGTTATACTGGATATATCCCTTTTAGAAAGACTTTAATCTTGTTTTACTGAAGCACATACACGGGAGAGCTCTAAGGCAGTTCCATCTGGAAGCATTTGAGGCCGTCACGTTACATACAAGATTATACTTGTATGTATAATCTTGTTTAAGGAAACTACAGTGTACATCCTGTACATCCTCCCCAGCAACTTTTTCTGTTTTTAAAATGAGTTGCAACCCAGGCTGACAAAAGAGCTAAAGACTTCAGATAAATAACGCCTCTGAAGTCTGTGTACTAATTAGATTTCCTTTCTCTGCGAGAAGAAGGCTGTAGCATAAACTCAATAGTGTACTGTTAGACAGATTAAGAACCCAGGCAAGGCAAGAATCAAGAAAACAACCTTCCATAATTCTCCTACTCAGGGACTTCTCTTCTATTTTCCTACTGCATGGGAGAAATTTGTTCAGGAGCCCAGAATTTGGGATTTGTTTTGAAGGACCTAGCAAAAACATGAAGAGGAGTAAAAAGAGATAGGAGCAAAACTGTTGTGAAAATAGGACCAGAGTTAAAAGCCTGGATGACCAAGAGTAACAACATGAAAGGAACTGTGCTCAAGACCACAGACACACAGGCCCATACACCTGTTAAAGTCATGGCTCCTGTGCTGCACTGGGAACAAGCTGAGACTGGGCTTCCTTTACTCCCTCCATTCATGGGCAGCTTAAGGCACTTTGTAAAGTTATGTCAAAACTGTCAACCCAGCACCCAGGGGGAAAAAGAACTGAATTCAGCACTCTCCCTGGTGTTAGGTACTAGCACTGGGCTTTAGAAAGTCCACTCAGACATTTAACTCTTCAGCATAACAGAAGCAACTATCACTGCAGTTGCAATCTGTTTGTCAGTCACCCTTTGTTAACAGCAAAGCCTTATCCACTCATCACAGTGGCACTGGGCATTATTTGGTAGAGAAAGGTTGGAGAGGGACACTGAAAATGCCTTCATCACAAAAACGGGTTCCCCAACCTGAGGAAAGGGGGATAAAACCAGCTCCCCAGTACAGCACACATGCAAACTCAGGGACCAGATATTCTGTCTGTACAGAAAAGACTCAGAAACTCAGCCTCTCATGATTGACCTAGTACAAAAACGTGCTAGCTCCATGATTCTGTGATTACTTGCTACTGTGGTGTCAGTCATTTGTAAATTAGTTGGGAAGGAAAAAACCACCCTGGACTGCTGAGGTGAACCATACAGATAGCAGCCAAGGTAAAGAGAGACTAAATATCCAACTGAGTCTCACTTTAGTTGAAACCAGCTCCTACTGCATTGCCTTGCAGGGAGGAAAACAATCCTCCTGGCCAGGAAAGCAGCTGGCTCCTGTGTTCAGCAAGCTGCCAGTGAGATCACTGCAGGAGCTCCACACCACCTTCACAGATCAGCTACACTGCTGTTTGCCAGATAACTGCTGACAGAGCCAGGGAAAAGGTGTTTTGTGAGGGGAGTCAACCACAAATAAAGGAAGAAGAATGGAGCAGATGCAAACCAACTAGTCCTCCAAGTGAGAAGGCTTCTGAACCCTCCTCCCAGGTCACTCCTGACTCCTAAAACCATCAATGGGTATAATACAAGCACTAACGCTCTGGAAGAAATTCAGGCTGAGCTTCCAAGTGCATAAAGCATTTCACTGCAACAGAGACAGATAAGTCTATCTGGAAATAGAAAAAATGGATAAACACTGACATTTTTCATCATATCAGCTCTTGCTCTGGTAATTCTAAGTGTTTCCATGCAATTTGAGCAGACTATACAAGGCAAGTCTAAAAGGGGAAAGGGTCTCAGTGAGCAGTACAGGACAATGGCCCTGGCAGGTATTTATCCAACTATCAGCTTCTACAGCCTAGTTAACAGCAGCATTCAGGGTGTGCCAGACACCATCTAAAACAGTATTTTGGGGCTGAACAGATCTAAGAGAATTACAGCTCAAGCACAAATAACCCTCAGCTTGCCTGTGGGTGGTAAGGAAGCACAGCCAAGACCACCTTTAGATGAGGGATTCCCAGGATGAACCACAGCATACCTTGCCACACCACCTCTAGTGCCACTGTCCTGCACAACTCCAGCACAGCTGCTGCATTTGCAGCAAACACTCAGGCAAAGCTTTGTTACAAAAAAAAGCCTCCGGATCCCAAATGGAAGAGCCAACATGCAATCTGGGCAAAAGGGGCAAGACAAATAAAACTTCAGGCTTTGACAAGGTCTGCAATAAAGTTTTGTGCTCAAGGAAATGAATGCACAACATCACCGGAGGGAGGGGTTTGATACTGTGCACCCCTGGTTCCGTGCACATCAGGCAGTGACAAATTCTTTACAGAGTAGCATTAAGGAAGTTGTTAAAGAGTGGTAGTCAATTCTCCAAGTGTAGGCACACAAAGTCAAGGCAAGAGGCCAACTAGCCAGAAAATGGCTCCCACCCTAGTATTCCTAATTTAAAGGGAAAGGGTAATCACGTTTCCTGGCCTCAAATCAGCTATTTTAGTTGCCTTTAGACTCGCATTCACAAGTTAGTTCACACTTCATGTTTATGTCTTAAGAACTATCTCATTTTTCTTTTCTGTTTCAAAGAACTTCCATCTAAAGGCGGGCACAGGAAACAGCTCACCACCAGCTGCATAAGAAGACAAAGCAGCTCTAGACCATGAAGGCTTTCAGTCTTACAGGTACCAGAATTAACTTTTCTGAGAGGCTTTTTTTTTTTTCCTTTGCCTGCTCTCTTCAGTAGTGAGCTGCACACTGTGCCCTAACCCAATTATTGTCTGTAACGCACCTTCTAAGCTTTCAATAGTTATTCTTCTCCAGACAGAAGCAAACACAGCAAGCACATTCTCCTCCATCACTCCTCTACACTAGGCCTAATCCTCACAGGCTGATTTTCTTTGTACCACTGCCAACTCCTGTGCCTTGGAACAACGAGACAAAGAGAAAGCTACAGTGTCAACAGCAGAAACAGAACTTATACCCTTTCACATCCACTTGGAGCTGTTTTTCCCTGGAACTGTAAAAAAAAAAAAAAGCAAGCAAAAATGGTCAAAGACCAACCCTCACCTGCGTAAGCGCAGAGCATTCCACGTATTTGACGGCCTTCAGGTCCCGGGCCAGCTTTTCAGCCGTCTCTGGGGTTATGGGCTTCTGCTTGTTCTTGGCAAGTTTCTCAATTGTTGAGGGATCATCTCTTAGATCAATCTGGGTCCCAACAAGCAGGAAAGGAGTCTTTGGACAGTGGTGAGTAATTTCAGGTACCCACTAAAGACAGAGGAGACACAGCATTTGTTATTAACCGCCCGTGATAACCACCTGACATTTCAGCAGCTCTTTCAGGCAAAGTTCAACCAACCTTTTCTTTCACATTTTCAAATGAAGAAGGAGACACCACTGAAAAACAGACCAGAAATACATCTGTCTGTGGATAGCTGAGGGGTCGTAATCTATCATAGTCTTCCTGACCTACAGAGGAGAAAATTAACACAGCATTAGATACAGACAATAAAATACTGCCCTTTACAGTGGATTAGAATGCAAGTTCCAGCATAATAACATTTCTATGACTAATCCTAACTCTTAAGCAAAGAACCAAGCATACCCTGAACCCAAACATTTGGAGATCCCAGTTTTCAAATCCAGAATTCATTCAGTTGCTATGTAACAGTGAGCTGCTGAAAGTCACAGGCAAGGTGGGAAGTCTCCGATACATTTTTAGATCAAACACCCTCAGACTGCATAACACTTTCCTCAATTATGAAGAAAAGTTGCAGAACATGGATCGGGTAATAGATGAGGTCTTCTGCACCTAGTCCATTCCATACAAGGATTATGCCATCAAATTTCATTACCCTGCAAAAAAACCTGCTGTTTGAAGGAGGGGGAAAAAAAACCCAAAAACAGTTTTGTTCACGAAAATGTTATGACTTATGCTGTGAAGCGTCCCCAGGCAGAGAATGCTGCTGGTACACGACTCTGATCAGGCCACCCAGCAGTATTCCTCTAAAATCTCACCAAAGTCCCTGCACAGGCTGTGTTTTGGAGGAAGCCATGCTCTTCCCTTGGAGTCCTTAGAGGGCAGGCAGTCCCTGCAGGGCACCATTAGCACTGACCCACCAGCCTCACTCTCCCTGAGCTCATTCTTAAACCTCCTCCTGCCCAATTCAGCAGCAATCTGCTTTTAGAAAGCAAATCTGGCACTGAAGCTGCTGCACTTTTTGGCAACCAAATCCGAAATACTTGTTTAAAATGTCTCAGGTTCCAGCTGATGCTCTCTCGCTCATCTTACAGGACAAACACTTCCAAGATCCTGAAGGAGCCAATGCAACACCTGGGACACCTCAATGGAGGAAGCTCTACACTTTGAAAATGGAGATGTAGAGAGCCTGTTACAGCCACCATGCTTGGCTGGACACAGAGGAGTAAGCACTGACCAGAATCATTGTCACAGAATGTTTTGGGATGGAAAGGACCTTGAAGCTCATCTCATTCTAACCCCCTGCCAAGGGCAGGGACACCTTTAACTATCCCAACTGCTACAAGCTCCATCCAACCCGGCCTTGAACAATTCCAGGGATGGAGCAGCCACAGCTTCTCTGTGCCAGGGCCTCACCACCCTCACAGGGAAGAATTTCTTCCTAGCATCTACTCTAAATCTCAAATATCTTGTTGCAATTAACAGACTACTCCCAAAAGCTTTGTCTTCCAAGCACAAGGTTAAAAAGACTTGTTTTTTTATTTGACAACTAGCAATGAACGTTTCATCCGCTGCTGAATTCTGTCACTTGGGCTGGCTACTACTTAGCAAAAAGCAAGCAGCCATTAAGAACAAATGCTTCCCCCTCAGCAGTCCAGCTCTGAAAGGGGAAGCCTTTACATTCACAAGTGCACAGAGTCGCCCACATGCACTGAAGTCCCTTGGTAACTTGTCAGAATTACGAGCTGGGTCACTACTCATGTTGATAGCATGTGAATGTGCACATCTACACACACACCACTTCTCAGAGGTCTGAACCCTCAGCAGGAAAACAGGCAGGGAAGGACCCAACACAGGGACCACAGAATGCTGCAGCTGAGACCCAGCAGAGCACAGGCCCCTACAGCGAGCCCACACGTGTCAGGAAGGAACCTCTCTTCTCCACCTAACTCTTTATCCATGAACTAGGGGAGCCTGCAATCATAGGGACATAGGTCACATTTTGGGAGGAGAACACAAAGAGCTAAGTGAAGCAGACAGGTGACCAGACATTCAGGACACAGCAGGAGCCAAGGACTCAGCTGGAAGACCCCAGACTTTTGCACACAGGCTGTAAGGGATATAAAAGCCCAGGGTTTGCTTTGTTCAGGGTCCCTCCTCAGAGGCACGAGCTGGAGCTGTTACTTTGGTTTTGCACCATGATTAAATTATTTTAAAGATCTGGACTTCTGAGACATCTCTGGGGAACCTGAGGCTGAGCCAGTAAGGAAACCCTGTCTGACTGTGTGAGTGTGGGGTGTGTAGGGAGTCAAGCAAGGCCCCATCAGGTCACTGGAGCTGCTGCTGCAAAGTCCCAGCCCAGGTGGTGGAGTGTGACTGCCACAGTGGCTCCTGGATGGTGGGACAAGAAAGTTTCCTTAACAGCTACAGGGTTTAACTGGAAACCTAAGATTGTTTCCTTAATCAAATTAGACACTAACAATGCATTTAAGAACACAGCTGGAAACAGATTAAATTCTATCAGGACAATTTTAGGTGATAGCTTATGAACTAAGGTCCCTAGAAGGACTCTTTTGAAGAAGGGTTTGCAACACCAGTTGCTGCCACACCACTTTGGTATTATTATGTGGTGGGGACTGGGTACCCAGCAGCTGAACCAGTTTCTACCCTTTCTTGGTAACTTTTCACACACTCAAAGCAGTATGTAGTTGTTTAATCACTGCATGTTTCTCCAGCCAGAAACTGAAACACAGCTTAAACAAGAGGTCAGCAGATTTTTAATTCTAAAAAGCACATAGTGAGAGGGCTTAGGAAATCCACACCCTGATTTCATCCATGTTAAGGATGCAGAAACACACGCACATTTAAGACATTCTAATGTTAGTAATTCTGTCTTGACATCTGGTTAAAAAAATGGCTATTTACTAAACAAAACCCACATACAATCCACATTTTATTCAACACAAATTTCTCCTTTAATTTCATTTAAAAACACGGAAACCTTTATCTTTCATGTATCACCTAGATAAGAGGTAAAGTCTGAAAGTTGTCATCTGGTGTCACAAAATAAAACAGCTCTAAAAGAAGTGGAAGGTTTTCTTATTTTGCTTTGAGTTTTTTGTTGCTGCGTTTTGGGTTCTTTTTTAATAAACTCAATTTAGCAACTCTCAAAAGGTCAGGAATGAAGAATCAAGAGAGATTTTTCCCCTTCCATTAAAAAAAACCTCAACAAAAAAACCCCCAACCGTATGTCTTCATGTTGCACATCACCTCAGGTAAATCTTGGGCAGGTACAATGACACAAGCACTCGTTTTCTCACCTGCAGTATCAAAGAGGCCCAGGGTGTAAGGCTCTCCTCCAATCATCACTGTGACAGCGTAGTTATCAAAAACCTGGCAAGAAAAGAAATACACATTTAAGAGGATGTGAATAAGCCATCTCTCAAACTATCATCCTATCACCTTGTCAGAGCACAAGACAAGAGAACCATCAGGTTTACAGTGCTATGACCACTAAACAGAACAATTCCATTTGGAATAGGGATACTCCAGCTGCTTCCATGAGGTACTAAAGCACAGGCACACGAGGTACACATGGTAAAAACCACTGAGCAAAACACCTACAACAGTGCTTACCTGTTACCACAAAGAGGTTTCCCACACTGCCACAGAAATCCCCACCTTCACCCGTGGTGTGACACAGTAATCACATCCCCACAAGGACAGGAGGAGGAATGTCAGCCCTGCCCTTCAGGGGTAACAGCAATGGGGCTGCATCTCACAGCACCCAAATCCTCTGCAGCAAATCCTCTCTGAACATAAAAAAGTCCATCTTTTCAACAGGGATTTATCCTCAATCTCTGAAGGACTGGTCAAAAATCAGCCTGTGTCAAATTCACTCCCAATCTAAAGGGAGAGTCTGGCTCCAGAGACAAAGTCCTACTGTCTCTGCACAGCACCTGGCACAAAGTGCTGTCCCCCAGGGCAGACCCGCTGCACAGATCAAAGCCAGCACCACCCAGTAAACTTGTTTACAACACAAATGAGCACCAGGGCCTACCCAAACACTCACCTCCAACACCCACCCACTCAGCAGTGCACTGTCTGAGGTCAGCATCCTTCATTCCAATAACCATGTTATCTTCAGAACCACAACAGACAGTGCTGCAGAAACTACCTTTGGCAAAAGATCTTTCCCATTGAGGAAAAACCAAACCCCACCATCTGCCCCTGCACATCCCTGCACAGGGACTCCTCCAAATGAGGATGGGCGAGTTCTGCCTTCACACAGAACTGCAGCCTGAGCAGCTCCCACAGCTGAAACACACCCCCAACATGAGAGAGGCCAGCAGCCACCTCAAAAGCTTTCATGGAAGAGAGAAGGGAGGGACGTGGAAAATAAGCAGTCACATGCATCTATTAACAGGGCTATAGCAAAAGTTTAGGTCCTTGAAAAAAACCACCAAAAACTGAGGTAAGAGCAGTGAGACAGCACTTCAAAGCTCAACTTCCCAGAGTTCAGATGTCTCCTTCCCACCTGACTGCCCTGGTTAAAGCAAGACCTGACACTACCCTAATTTTTCCAACTTCTCACAAATCAAAGTGACTGAGAAAGCAACTATGGCCACTGCATATCCACAGAACATCAGCCAGAAGCAGAAATCCACCTCTCACACTACTTTGGCTTGGCATTCAAGATTTTAAAGCACTGCAAGACACTTCACCACTCATCCCCATTACCCACAGCCCAACCCTCCACACACTGCACTGGGTTTGCCTTACTGAACAGCCAAGAAAGTGTCCAACTCCAGGTAACACTTTCAGGCTTTCCCACTGGGAAATATCTGCCATAAAGAGAAAGGGTTGCAAAACACAGAGTCGAGTGAACAGAACCAATCTATTGGTCTGAACTGATGTGTTCACTATCCGTGCTTTGGTCACACTGCTGCAAAAACACAGCAGTATCTATTTCTCTGTCCATTTACCACTAGAAACATTAGCTGGAATATCAGAGGTTACATATCAGTTTCCAGTGTCTGAAATACACCTCCAGGCCATTCACAGAATTAGGAATAGGCCTCTGGTATCTCCAGAACAGCAAGTTCCTCAAACCATGAAGTTCAGAGGTAAATAATATTCCAGAAAAATGGGGCAGATTTAAAAAGCACTATAAAGAATCCTTAGGACACCTCGAACACACCTTACTGGCAACTCACTTTTGAGTAGGTTTTTTCATATTCCTTGTTAGCAGAGATTTACAGCCAGTGCTACCTCGTGCAGGGCAGCACACAAACTCCCAAGCGTTCAAAACACACATTTTAAGATTATAACATTTTTCAACATAATAGAGGGTCATTTCCCTTAAGGGATAAGTATAGAAACACTCATTGCTGAACTCACTGACCGCCTGCATTTTGTCTTGACCATAAAGAACAGCTTAAATAGGACAAGCAGCCTCCCACAGGTTCAGCACAGGATGTGGCTGCCCTAGAAGCATCACAGCAGGACAGTCGACGCCACTCGAAAACTTGAGAATGACAAAAACCACGTTTCAAATGCCACTTCACCAGCCCATAACAGAGCCCACGAGAGAGGCTGATCTCTGCACTCACAGCACAACCAGCAGGTTCCCAACAGTGGCCACTGCATCCAGCCTTATTACTCTGAGGTTTGAGAGTCCTTTCATTTTTAGCTCCTGATCTACAGCTAAAGACAAACATTTTTGTTCTGTGGAAGCCTGTCCTACACAAGACAAACCTCGTATTTTGCAAGTTGAAAGACTATGGACAGTGTACAAAGCCAATACCTCAAAAAGAGGTGATGACATTCACTTCAACCTCTTTTCTGCAAGGAGAGGACAGTTTTGTGAAGAACTATTCCAGAAGAGCTTTCAGACAGTTATCTTGGCATCTCAAAGGAGATATCTGGTCTTTCAGATGAGTTATCTGGTCTTTTGAGTTGCTTTATGTTGTAGTTTTAGTTAAGTGAGAAGGATTTTTAGTGATTAATTTTTCATACCACCACATGGTATGGACTTTTCAGGCCCATAATAGAGAAAACTAGTAAAATAGCATCCAGCTGTCCAAGTCTCCTGCAGCAACCTCAGTAAAACCTGACCCAGCTCAGTGGCAGTACACTGATCTTGCAAATGCAAGACTAAGGAGAAAAGCACTTTTCTAACAGAGAGATTGTGCATATGCCTCACAGGCAGCAAAACTCCTCCCAACTTGATCTTTAGATAAGTCAAGGGAATCAGTATTTCAGAAAACTGAGCCTGTGAAACTCAAAAGGTTACCTAAAAATAGTCAAGGACTACACACAAAGCTTGCAAACGTTTGGAAGTACAGATGGATGGGACTGCACAGTCTAAATCCAAATGCTTAGCTGAAGTCACACTCCACAGTTCACTACACTTCCGGATCTTTGCAAAGGAAAAAGGAGCCTCAGAAAATGTTAACTGTAGTCACTGGCTATTTTAGCAACATGAAACTCCTTTCCCTAAAAACAAAGATGCTGCAGGAGCTGAGAGTGCAAACTGGAGACCAGGCACAATCTGCAGTTGTTTGCACTGCTAAACTCACCCACAGAATCAACCCCCAAAGAGAAGGCAGATCCTGCAGAGCAGTCAAGCAGCAAGAACAGAGCAGGCACAGGAAAGGCACCCCAGCACTGCCAGGTGCTATGGAAGGAGCAGCAGGGCATGGGACTGACTGTCACCCTTCCCTGCTGTATCAGTCAGTCTCCAAGAGGAAAGCAGGTTGTAAGAACATGTATCAGGGCATGCACACCATAAAGGTTAGTTCAGAAGGGAATTCATGCTGCCCTGCCCCACCACAACCAAAGAACCTTTCTCACACTTACCGTTGGTACATATTCCGATGGGAATTTATTTGTTGTATAAGAAATTAAGAGACAGGTTTTACCAACAGCACCATCACCCACGACTACACACTTGATCGTCTGCATAGCTGAAATCTACTAGAATATCAACTCCAAAGAGAACCTGGAAGAAAAAAAAAAGAGATACATATATTTAGGTGTTTCCCATACTCACCAGAGAGCCGTCATCAAGGAGCCCAAACCATTAACAGCACATCTGGGATATGAAAACAAGACATTTTTAAATGAGTTTTTAGATCCTTTCCCTCCATCACACACACACAACAGGAAGCTGCTCATGTTCATAAATGAAAAAAATTTTGCCTAGTTACCTAGAGATGGGCAAAACCGGTCTTGAGGCTTTTCCAGATTCTGTTTTTAATGCATGGAAGCATCCAGCCTCAGATATTCTGAAAGCTGGAAGTGCAAACTCTGCTCAGGAACGCACCTGCCTCCCAGAGAGCTCCCTCTGGAGAGCAGCTCAGCAGGAAGCACAGCAACATGTGCTTCGAAACCAGTTTATGGATAAAAATAAACAAGTACAGACAGAAATAAACATGATTAATTTCTCCTTCCCTCAGCTTTAAGGCCTAAGCACAGTTTTACAACCTTTTGGTTAAAGCTGCTACTTAACACATCCCTTTATCCCCACTTTGAAGTGCCAACAGCAATGAGAGCTCAGCAGGGCATCCAGATCCCAAGGGAATTACTCTCCAGGCATCACAAAATCCTGATGCACCCAGCTGCTCCAACACTA
>NW_020897862.1:714244-719846 GCF_003984885.1 Neopelma chrysocephalum
AGACTTGCTGCAAAGTCTCTGTAAAATCCCGATGGGATTGTGTTTAAAGTAGTTCCCCCTTTTATGAGAGGTAATTTTTCACTAATAGTCTAGAGTAACACCTGCCACTGACATCACTGGCATCTAAAATCTGTTTCTTTTAGCTAAGTTTTCAGTGTACCTAAGTAATTCAGGTATCTTTAATCTCACATCAGAGTGAAATGTCCAAACTTCAATGCATCTTTGGAAAAAGGTAGTCTCTTGGTTTCCAGAGAGAGATCTAAGGTCAAGGTTTCTTTTGTATTAGTAGATCAATAATAAAGATAATCATACAGTGCCACTGACTTCTGTCATATCTAACCTTGAAGTAGTAGATTATTTCATCCCTTCATGATTGTCTCACTAATTTTTCACAATCTACAGCCCGACCTTCTTCAAATATAAATATTTGAAGGGTGCTGCCGTGGCTCTCAAGTCTGGATAACTGCACTAAAAAACCCAAATCGATCCCTCCTGAACTATGCATTTGGGCACTTCCTAGTGAATTCACTCCTCACAATGGTCTGCAAGAAGTACAAATCGATTGCAGATTTTTGAGGCTCTGGTCACAGCCAGCAACATCACAAAATGACAAAATGCTCTGAGTTGGAATCCCACATGGATCACCAAGTCCAGCTTTTAAGTGAACAGCCCAATCAGGGATCAAACCTATGACCTTGGCATTATGAGCACCACGCTTTAATCCACACAGCTAATCTCGAGGTGTTAATATGACTTGATACTGCACCTGACGTTGTCATGCCTGCAAAGCAAAGGAAATTGCTCTGGACTCAAAACAAACATATCACCCCCAGCTCTTCTTCAGATGCTGCGGGGATGCTCAAAGACTTCAACAAAGCCATCTCCCTTAAATAAAAATCCCCAAAAGTTCCTAAAAACGGTACTTGTAGGGGAATACTAGTCACCACCATTCCCACAAGCCCTGGACAGATCCACAAGCAGTTTTAGGAAATGGCAGCAAAGACTCTTTCTCAGAGCAGGCCACCAGCCAGCACCTGGTACATCAGGCACTCACACTGCCATCTTTATCTATGTATCCTCTTTCAGCAAGCACAGAGACAATGACTGACTTGTATAAGCATCAGGCATTGCCACCAGTCCTCTACTTAGTGCCCTATTTCAATATCAAAATAATAGAATCTGTTGATTTATGCAGATCTCAGGTTCATAGCAGGCATTCAGCAGGATGCACAGCACAGAGGCACCAATAGGCCCTTCATTAATACAACAAAAAGCTCTGAGATTTGGCACTGAAGCAAACACGTATTTACTTAGAAGGACAAAGCAATCATTTCCATTTCAAAAGGCATTTTCTGTGTTCAGATCAGCTCAACTGTTTACATACAAGTAATATGAAGTCAGGTAACAGCACTGAACATCCACCCCTTCAGAGAAGCTCCCTGTCCACCCTGCCCTTCCCCCTGGGCAGCCCACAACTCCTCCATCCTGTCATCCTTCCTTGCTGCTCTACCTCCCTCTTCTTTCTACCCTTTTTCCCAATTATTTGCATTTCCTTGTTTACCTGTAATTTGCAGGTTACACATCTCTGCTTCAGACACCTGCCCAGAGCCCATAAAGCACACTAGAGGAAAAATCCTGGTTCTGAAGCACTCCCTGTGCTCACTGCAGCACACCAATCCATGATTCTCCATAAATCCAAATTTTGTATATTCACTCGTACCAGAAAAAGTCACACATAGGCCTTTGTGAAAAGTGCTTAGTGTTACTCTTTAAAGCTCATTGCTCCAGAGAACACCAAGCAAGCAACAGAATGAAGCCACAGTATCAAAAAGCATCTCAGAAGGCATCAGAAGCCTGCACTTCTTCCCTGTCCTTGGACACAGCCAAGCTCTGGGAGAGAAGCTGCTGTTCTCTGGGAAGGGCTCAGGTCAGAGACTGGGGCTAAGACACAGCACTGGCTGCACACACACCTTGCCCACAGCTCACATTATCCCTGCCTGGCACTGAGCTCCTGAAGTGAAACACTGGCGTGGTGCACATCAACAAATCAAACACACACACACACACCCTTCACCTTGTTTTTTATTTTTAAATACTGAAAAATGATGGCAAAAATTTTAAACAGATTTAGAGTCTTGAGCATAGGTCTCCAAAGTCTTAGCAGTGGGAAAGTGGAGTTGTTGAATAAATTATTTTCCTTGGATTAGCAGGCTTTCTAGATTAGCTGGATGAACTACTTCGTGTTTTGCACTTCTAAGTCCATAGATCACAGCTGAAAATAAGCTCGTTTCTAGGGAGCTTCAGTGCACCTGGGACTTACTCTTCCATAGGAATAGCTTTAAAGATATATGCATTATTGACTTGTGGTTTAAAAGTAATTTAATCCAAAATGAGATTAAGCAGAGAATAACATCCCTAGAGCGCAACGCCAAGGGAGGTAGAAACAAAGAGGTTATAGAGGCTTTGGGTTTGTTCTCCCCCTGAAGTCACCTAATAAAAGGAAGCCTGCACATACAACACTCAGCAGGACTAGAGAACACTTTAAGTAGTTTTAAATATCTGAGGGAATTGAAACAGACTTGAAAGTGCTTGAAAGTCCCAGTCTGAGTGTAGTGAGTGGATTTAGAACCATATAATTGTGAGCCATCTGGCCAAGCCCAGAGAGGAGAGCTGATAAAAACTGGAAATGTAATGCAGGTCAATATGACTTAGCTCTGTTCAACAGGTTCTAAAGAGTTCTCTAAAAAAAAAAATTAATAAAAATTGCAAAAAAAGAAATGGAGCATTGAATTGATTTAATTTCTCAAACCTCTCTGTATTGTAACCAAAAACTTCAGTGCTTCAGTAAAGTACGTGTTAACTAATGATATTTGTAGTATCTGTTGGATTTTAACCTGTTCAGCAACAAGGATTTCACAAAACTCAACAATGTCATAGAGAACTGGGATGCTGGAAGCTATGGATTACACAGCCATGTAAACTTTGTCAAATTCACAGGCCATTTTACAGAATTTTGCTTTAAAACTCAGTTACACTTTTATGGAAGACAGCTGATCTGCATTTAGGACTAATCCCAAAAAGTGTTAACAGAGACACGAGTGTTGCAACAAACAGGGAACTGAAGTCTCCAGCAGGACGTTGTGGAGCTCAGTAACCCTTCCTGGTGCAAAGGAAATTCTGCAGTGATGCATTTGGGTCACACAGGCCTGTGCAAGCACCAAGACACTGAATGATCACAGAAGGCTGAAAAAATCCACAGTACCTCTGGCAGGTTCCCACTGATTAAGCACAAGTTGCACAAAATACTGTCCCAAACACACCTGACCCCTCCCATGCAAGCCTGACTTTCCCATTCTAAAGGCAAGCACGTGGAATGGGAGCACTTTGGGTTTGCAAACTGTAACTTAGAGTAGCTGCAATCTGTTCCAGTACCTGTGTGCACTGCTGACTGCAGAATTAAGTGAAATTTGGTGGAGTTTGGTACACAGCGTTCCCTTCTACACCCAGAATAAGAATCTGCATGATCTCACCTTCACTCTTGCTGTAGGTGCAACATGAAGCAGAAACCACAAGCCTTCAAGCTTGTTACAATTTCTCTTATTCTTAAGGTACTGAAGTCTGTTTTCAGGTTAAACTGTGTTCATTCTCCCAGGCAGAGGAAACTGTGCTGTCAGATGTGTGTGCACATCCTGTGCTCGCTTCCTGCCGAGCCCCGGCAGCGCCGCCACTTCCTCTTTCAGGCAGGACTGAAACTGCTGCCATTTCACCAGCAGGACCCACTCCCTCGGCTCCCTGCAAGGTACCACTGGCCAAGAACCCTTTCAGGGGGCTCTTTAGGATACACCACTAGCTCACAAGTTGAACCCTAACCAGTCCATCACAGCTTCCAGATCCTGTTTGGGCACCTGCTCCGCATTCCAAGAAAATAAACAAAGCCATTTCTGAAAAATAAGATTATTTCCCCCCCCAACGTGATTTTACAGTGAACAGTTTATTCATCTAACTCAAAGTGCTCAGGAGTCCACAGTGAAAGGAACAACAGTCACAGGATTTTACTCATGGTCTGTAGTAACCATTTTTGCCCTTCCACAGTACTTTCACTTCTTATCTTATAAAACCACACAGTTCTAAATAAAGTCTTTGTTTGTACTTGATAATTTGTTCCCAGATTAATCACATCCATTTCAAGGCACCCTTGCCCCACCATTTCAAGGTCCTTGCCCTCTGCCACCTCCTCCAGCCCTACCACAAACTAATCTTTCTGTGCTTTTCAAAGTGACAAATCTCTCCAATCAGGGGCAGCAAGGAGAAGTGCTCTGCTGCTACAATCCCAGCAATCCAATTTTCCTCAGCAAATACCTACCAGCATTACATGGAAGATGTATTGCATACCTGTATGACAAACACTACAGGGCAAAGGCCGCTGCCTAGTTCTCTGCAGAGACCCCAAACCACTAACCAAGGGATCACACAAGCTCAGCTGCCACCTCAAGAGGGAGAAAACCTTGGACTTCTTGGTACACTAATACTGTCACAAACTTGTGATGCAAAGCACAAACAGAAGCCACTCTCTGATTAAGAGATGAATTCCAGAAAGACCTACTGGCACAGAAAGCAAAACTGTTTTCGAGAGCAGTATCACCATTGCCAGAACTCTCCTCTGCACATGTACAGCAACCATCTTCCAGCCTGCTAGAAATCAGCTTCTTCATGGAGATCTCACCCCACAACTAAACACATCTGCCACTTCTATGCTAGTAAAGTGGTAAATGACATGTAAAAGAATATATTAGGTTCTAAACCTGGTGCCCAAGCTCACCTGCCTGTCCTGCCCACCTGCTGCAGGCACATCAGCTCTATAAACAAACACATTTGTTCCAAGCCAAGCTTAAGGCCTGGGTCTTTAGTTACTTAGACAGAGCTTAAACTGACTGTTGAACTACAAACCAGCAAGAGAGTTGCACTCCCTTAGAAAAACGCAAATCGTGAAGTCCAAGGCAAAACATGCAAAAGCAGAAGGGACAGACCTGAGAAACCATCTTGTACCCCATCTGTTCAGGATCTTGAAAAGGATATCCTAATTTAAGCATTGCTTTGAGGTTTTGTTAACTGTCACTAACAGATCAGACACAGTCCTTTAAATTCTACCTCAGAATTCGTACCTCACAGGGAGAGCTGCCTCCAAAAACCAGTGTTGCTGTTGGGTTTGTATGTGTGTCTAATGATGAGCCTCAGCCACAAAAGCTCAGCTGCAGCAGAAGCTACGTCAAGACAAACACAAGCATTCAGGTAAGGACCTGGATCTGCAGTGGGTGGGTCTCAATTCAGGGTTGAAGACCCCCACAGCAGCAGAGCACACTGCTGGGCTCCGTCCCACAGTCTCAACCTGGTGTTAGATGCCAGCACAGGAAATCTGTGGGCAGGCCCACAAAAACAAGCAGTGGAAAGAGCCACAAGATCACCATCACCAACAGAGCTGGATCAACACCATGACAGCCCTGATTTAGGCCACAGGCTCCTGTTGTCTTGAATCCCACAAAGTTTGCCATCATTACATCTCTGTTGGAGATAAAGGAGGTGTCTGGGATCCTGGAGCATCCCT
>NW_020897862.1:722846-795384 GCF_003984885.1 Neopelma chrysocephalum
GGGAGAGGTTTGGGGTCTGGGGGGAGAGACTTGAGTCTCGAGTGGGAGATTTGGGGGTGACGTGGGGCTTGGAGGGGGGCAGAATTAGGGACCTGGAGAGGGAGAATTGGATCCCCAGGGAAGAGCATTGGATTCTGCAGGGGGAGAGATTTGGGCTCTGAGGGGGAGAGATTTGAGTCTCGAGTGGCCGATTTCGGCCCCCCTCCAAGCCCCACGTCACCCCCAAATCTCCCACTCGAGACTCAAGTCTCTCCCCCCAGACCCCAAACCTCTCCCCGGGCAGACCCAACGCTCCCTCTCCATGCCCCCGATTCCGCCCCCCTCCCCACTCCCCCCAAGTACCCAATTCCCCCCCACGCCCCAAATCTCCCACTCGGGACTCAAAATCCCTCCCAGGACCTAAATCTCCCCCCCCTCACCCCCCGCAAGACCCTTCCCCCCGCCGCCAAACCTCTCCCCTCACTCCAAATCCTCCCCTTCCCCCCCGTGTCCCTCCCTCCCGTGCCTTTTCCCTCCTCCCCCGCCGCGCTGCATCCCGCGGGCGGTGCGGGGAGCGATGGGCGGCGGGGCTCGGGAGCTGTGCGGGTACCTGGCGGCGCTGGGCGGGTGGGTGTCGGCGCTGGCGGCCGCGGTGCTGCCGCAGTGGCGGCAGAGCTCGTACGCCGGGGACGCCATCATCACGGCCGTGGGGCTCCACGAGGGGCTGTGGATGAGCTGCGCCGCCCAGAGCACCGGGCAGGTCCAGTGCCGCCTGCACGACTCGCTGCTCTCCCTCGACGGTGGGTACCGCGCTTCCTCTCCTGGCTACAACCCCCCCTCCCCTTCCCTCCCCCTCCTCCCCCGAGCTCCCCTGGGATTCTGAGCACCTTGAGCTCCCCTGGGATCTTGAGCTGCCCTTGCCCCCCCGCTCCAGCAGGTCGAGCCCCTGGTGTGGGTTTGACAGCCCCCATACGGCTCTCAGCCTCTCTCTGTGTTTGAACCCACCTACAGGGGTTTGAAACCCCACGCCCGCAGCAGGTCTGTGTCCTCTGGGTGTCTGGAAGCCACCCCGCCCTTGCAGTTCTGAGCCCTGCTGTGGTTTTGACAGCCCCTCTGTAGCTTTAAGCCCCTCTGCGTGTTTGAACCCACCTAAACGGGTTTGAATCCACCTATATGGGTTTGAGCCCCTGCCCCGTATGGCTCTAAGCCCCCTCTGTGTATTTGAAACCATCTATATGGGTTTGAAACCCCACACCTGCAACAGGTCTGTCCCCCTCGTTGCCTGGTGCCCCCCCCCCCGCAGGTCTGAGTCTTGCTGTGGTTTTGACAGCCCCCATATGGCTCCAAGCCCCTCTCAGTGTTTGAACCCACCTATGTGGGTTTGTATCCTCTCAATGTCTGGGTACCCCCTTCTCCCTCCATGGGTCTGAGCTCCCCCTGGCCCCTCCAGAGTCTTCTGGAGATCCAAACCCTTCTTGCCCTCCTCACCTCATCCTATTAGAGGTGTGAGCCCCTCTAATATGCCTCTGACCCCCCCTTAGAAGGGTCTGAACCCACTTCACCCATCCACTGAGCCTCGATGTGGGCCCAGG
Source organism: Neopelma chrysocephalum (assembly GCF_003984885.1). NCBI lineage: Eukaryota > Metazoa > Chordata > Aves > Passeriformes > Pipridae > Neopelma > Neopelma chrysocephalum. Next base: position 724,418 of record NW_020897862.1, read on the forward strand.
TTTCCCCCCTCCATCTGTGAATCTGAGCTCCCTGAGCCTCTCTTGGCCCTGTGGTTTCGAGCCCCTCTGTGAGGCTGGGATGCCCCCTGACCCTGCTGGGTTTGAGCTCCAGGGGGGCCATCACATTTGGGGACCAACAGTGCCCCATGGGGACACCACAACCTCCCCCCACCCCACACCCCCAGGCTGTGGATCACCCTTGTGGTATTTGGGGACTGTGGTGCTGCTCAGGGCAAGGTGTTTCCCAGCCCAGACAATCACAGGGAGGATGAGTGTGGCAGGGGGAAAGGTCAGGGAAGGTGTTGGGGGTGGTGCCCTGAGCTGAGCTGAGGTCTCTGTACCTGCCAGGTGGGGAAAGAGGTGACATGGGAGTCACACAGTGAGGACAGGGTTAAGGACACATCCATCCCCAGCGTGGGACGAGGTGACCTTGCTTCCAGTGCCCTGCTGTGGCCAAAGCTACCTGCTGGGAGCAGCTTTTCTCCCCTCCCTTGCAGTTCACATCCAGACCTCCCGGGCTCTCATGGTCATTTCTCTCCTCCTGGGCTTCTTCGGCATCATCGTCAGCGTGGTGGGCATGAAATGCACTAAAGTTGGGGAGGAGGATCCTGTCACCAAAAGCCGCATAGCTGTTGCTGGGGGTGTCCTCTTCATCCTCTCTGGTAAGGCAGCTCCAGCCTTCGCACCTCACCGGTGCAGGAGTCCTCAAACACCTCTGAACGCTGTTTGCTGGAGTGTTCAGTGAAGGCTGCGTGTCACTGATGACCAGCATTTGATGTCTAGTGGGGGCTGGACTAGGTGACCTTTTTAAAGGTCCCTTCCAAGCCAAACCATCCTGTGATCCCATGGTTCTGTGCCCAGGTCTGTGCTCTCTGGCTGCCGTGTCCCTGTACGCAACACAGGTGACCTACGAGTTCTTCAGAGAGAGCGCCGTCCCCATCAACGCCAGGTAAGAGCCTGGCTCGGGGGGTGCTCTTCATCTGAATCCCATCTTATCCCTGCACTCCCCACTGGGCCTTCCCTCGTTGGTGCTGGCAAGGCTGATGTGCCACACGGGAGGGGCCTCTGCACCCCTCGCTGCCACCTTGCAGAAGATGCCCCCGAGGCTAAAGCTTTAGTTGTTACAAGCTGGGACAGGCTAATGATGCACATGGGGACTTTCAGCCCAAGGGAGGGTTAGAGGATAGGGAAATGTAGGAGCTGGATCCAGCCAACGTGAAAGTTGGGGACGGAGAGGGAAGAACCAAAATCTGCCTCGGCGTTGCCGGTCGCCTCCATCAGGGCTCCAAGCTTCCTATTGCCCGTCTCAATTTGCACCTCTGCCTCTGTGCCCCCTCCCTGATGCTCCTCCACCCCTTTCTCCACAGGTACGAGTTTGGCTCTGCTCTCTTCGTTGGCTGGGGGGCCGCCGGCCTCTCCATGCTGGGGGGGTCCCTCCTGTGCTGCTCCTGCCCTGCCAAGGAGCGCCGAGGGCAGCAGTACCAGCAGCAGTACCACCGGCAGTCACAGCCCTCCACCTCCCGGGAGTATGTCTGAGCCCTCACCCTGCCCTCCCACCGCCTGGAGCCTCCCTCCCCTCCCAAAAACAGGCAAGACCCCGGTGCTCCCACCACACCTGGTCCCCTGAACGCTCCACGAGACCTTCCTCCTCCTCCTCATCTTCCAGTTTTCGGCGCCGTTTGCGGTGCCAGCCTCTAAAATAGAGGTTTTGAGGGGCACAGCTCCCACATCCATCACTGCCACGGGCCCCTCAGGTGGGCAGGGTGGCACCCCAGGTCCCCTGGGGTTGCTGGGCCGTGTCCACCCATCACAGGGATGCTGCAGGGGCGATGGGGGGAGGCTGATGCCAGTGCCACGGGGGCACAAAGCCCATCCCACGGGGACGTGCTGCACAGAAGCACTTTGTGCCATGACCACCCCTCTCCCACATCCTGTTTTCGGGAGCAAGTGGGGAGCGAAGCCAGTGCTTGGTTTTCCTGAGGTGAGGTTTTCACCTCCAACAGCCCCAGCCCGACTCAGGGCTCCAGCATTCCCATGCCCTGCTTTTGGCAGAGGGATGCTCCCAGTGCGCAGCGTTCCTCCGCCTCATTGCTACCTGAACCCAACGGTTTTAAAAATTATTATTAATTATTACTAATTCCTGCCTGGAGGCCAGTTGCTCCAGCTGAGCTCTGCCAGACAAAAAACTGCCCTGGGCTCGTTCCTTCCTAGGACCAGCCTGTGCCTTGTTAAACAGAAGAATAAATGGGTTTGGGCAAATTAAAGCAGCGAAAAAAGGGGGCTCTGAGCACAAAGGAGGGTTTGTTTTTATTTTTGGTGCCCAACTCAACTATTTCGAGTGGCAGATGGACAGAGCCCCAAATTTTGGTGCCTCCCTGCTGGGTCCAAATCCCCCTTCCCGAACAGGACCCCCTGGAGCAGGCGGTGAAGGCTCCAAACCCAACCTGCTAATTGCCTCCTGGTACCTCCACACCACTGCTGCTAATTGCTCTGCAACTGCCAAAGCTCCAATTCGTCTGTAAATCCCCCAAAACCCCCCATGCCCCATCCCTCCAGCCCTACTGCATTTGTGGCACCAGCCAACCCACAGGGAAAGCCACTGGAAATAATCCAAACCGCTTGCTTATCTATTTTTTATTATTTTATTTTTTAACCCAAATTAGATGAAATTGCTGATTTTTTAAAAATTTTCTTTTGCTCTATTTCGTTTTATTTTCCTCAATCTTCTTTTATTTTGCTCTATTTTATTTTATTTTACACTATATTCTTTTATTTTACTCTATTTTATTTTCTCTTCCTCTGTTTTATTTTCCTGTATTTTATTTTACTCTATTTTTCTCCATTATGTTTTCTTTCCTTCCATTTTATTTCCTTTCCCTCTGTTGACCTACTCTGGATCCCAGGCTGTGCTGGAGGAGAAGCAATGCTATTTTTCTTTCCCTCCCCCCTGCACTACCTGCCTCTTTCTCTTTTAAATTGCAAAAATTAAAACTGTGTCCTGCACCCCTCAGGGAGAAAGCAGTGCTTGTAGGTTGACTTCACCCATCAGGTGCTGAACCCAAATTTTGGGGTTCCCCTCCAAGATCGCCAACCAAAAGGTTTGAGAAGGAACCTCGTGCTTTAAAACCCACCAAAAATCAACTAAAAAGGCCTTTTTATATCGCAGTGTTGTGTAAAGAATGTTTTTATTCTTTTAATATAAAATTCCATTAATTTTTCTACGGGATGCGGGATGGGTGGGGATTTTTAAATGCCTTTTTTTTTTTTCCTGTTTGTACTAAAAATTGTATTAAAATATTTTCAATCATGGGTATCTTTTTGGAATTGTCTCTTTTATCCCCCCTGACTCCCCATCTGGACCAGTCACCCCCAGTGACTCCAGTGCTGGGTCAGAGCCACTTCTGCAGCAGGAGCCTCTGCCCCATCCTAAATAGTTCTTGCCCTCCTGGCTGAATACCTCGACTCTTTTGCCACATATTTCTCTTTGAAGGAGGGGACATGGCCTTAAAAATTGCTTAATTTAAGGTTAAACCCCTTGGAATTGTCCCTCTACAGGACTCTTCCCAAGGCTGAAATGCCGCCACCATTTTCCCCTTATGGACCCTCAGAGCTGAACTCTGCCTGTTTTCTCCCGTTTTCCACGAATTCAGAGCTGATTTGTGCCTAATTGGGCACTTTGCTAATTTAAGCCGATTTTTGCTCCCCTGTGTGGGGGCACGACCTCCTGCCCTGTCGTGCTGGGCATGTTTTTCCTCAGGGATAACACTTTCCATCCCGGTTTTTGCAGGGCTGCTGTCTCACCTCAGCATCCTTGTCCTGCCTGCCACACCTGGTCCACAAATACATGCCATTCCCACCTCAAAAACTGGGATTTACCATCCTTGGTGACATCTCCAAGGGTCTCCTGAGGGCTCCCTGGGGCTGGAAGAACAACAAGGAGGAGGATCTGCCTCTGTTTACAGGCTAAAACAGTTTCCCCCCTTCCAACACACATCTTTTGCTCAATAAAACCAGTTTAATGAGCAATATTTCTGGTCATACCTCTTGCCTTCAGCTAAACCCCTGCAGGGAAATAATAGTAATTTTTAAACAGGTAGAAACAAGGGAAAAGGGGAAATTACCCCCCAAAAAATACACACAGGGTTTTTTTTCTTACACCTCTGGGACATGGCTGTTTGAATTTGGTTGTGGTTTTATTAATTGTATTCATTGTCCTGCCCCAACAGCATCTACTGAGTTCTCTCCAGCTCTCTGAGATGCTCCCATCAAAGAAAACATCTTAATTTCTTTTTTTTCCTCTCCAGCCATAGCAGGCTTTTTAACAGAGTGTGTGCTAAAACATCAAGATTTGGGTCTTGTCAGCACCACTTTTGTAACACAGGGGTTTGACAAACCTTGTGGGATCCGAGATCTGCTTTTCACCTTCATTAATTAACCAGGGAAAGGAGCTTAATTACTCGACTACTGGTGGCTCTGCCCCTCCACCTGCATCTTTTAACCCTCCAAAAGGTTTCAGTTGGGGATTGACAAGGCAGATTAGTTTGATGTATCATAAAATGACTGTTTAGATGAGCAGAAAATACAAATAAACTTATTTTATAGGTGGCAAAGGCCATGGAGCTACAGTTTTGTATCACTTGGGGTCACACCAAAATTTCAGGTGTCCTGGATGTCCAAGGACCATAAATTCCTGAGCTGTAAAGGTTGGAAAATGAAGGTTTGCAAACCTTTCTGGATGTTTTCAGCACTAATTCACTGCTAACATGCCAAAGCATTGGACCTGCCACATGCCAAAATCCTGGGAAAACAGGATAACTCAAAATAAAGCCCGAGCAATTGTACACATCAGGCACCTGGGGGTCTCTGCAGGGCTAAAGCCCAAGACTGGGGCATTGCCAAAATCCCCACAGCAAAATGCTGTAGAGGATTATCTAGAGGGGGAAAAAAACAACACAAAAAAAGCCCAAAACCAACCAACCAGAAAAACCTACCAACCCAACAAAAAATCCACTCTAAAAAAAACCCAAGTGCTTCTCAGCCATAATCCCCAAAATGTAAATATGGCTGTTTTGGGTCTGGGAGATGAGGGTGCAGCTGAGCCCAGGGATGCTCTGAGGATGCTGCAACAGGGATCCTGCGCAAGAAAACGAGAGCAAAAGGGATTTTTTTCCCCCAAATAGTAGAGGATCAGGGAATAAACACGAAGTTTTTAGGGCAGCTCCAAGTGCCAGGCAGCTGGGGTGCTGCTCCCCAGGGTCACAGGCACCTCCTGGGGGGCTGTCCAGACGTGGTACCTGAGCCATCACCACTGCAGTGGTTGTCACTTGTTTTCTAATTAATGGGGGGGGGAAAGAAGGGTCTTAATTATCAACCAAAAGAGTTAATTATCATGCTGGCATTCCAGATTCTTTCCTTAGCCCCTTCCATCCCTCTGACTCTCTTGCACCACTCCTGGGTCTTAGGCCACTCTAGTGTCTTAGGCCACTCACCCCTAGGCAGTAACTAAAAGGTTTAATTAAAGAATGGGGGATATTTGCCCAGGACACAGAGTGCCCCACCTGGAGAGAGTTCCCAGCAGGTTCCCAGAGGTTTCCCCACGTGACATTTTTGTGGACACTCCATTCCCAGCCTATGAGTGCTCTGACTGCAGGGATGCCCATCATGTCTCAGAGCACAAAGCCCAGCTGACGTGCCTTGGACAGACCTTAAATAGCCCAGCACAGGCTCTGGCCAGCACTGCCTACTCCTGACTCCATCAGATGGGTCAAGATCAAATCCCATTGGCACTTAAAAGCCTTCCAGACCCACATCCCCATCCCAAATCATCGGTGGCAAAGAGATTCTGTCATCACCCCACTGCAGCTACGATGAGCCTGTGGTGAAGGTAATGCTCCCCCATGAGCCCCTTTTATTGTCAGCTGGGTTTAGGGCTGTTTTCTCCCAGCATTAAGAATTTCTTTCTTTTCCTTTTTTTTCTTCTCTTGCTCATATAACTCAAGTGGCTGAACAGATTTTCTTCAAAGGCTGCAAAACAATCAGGGTCTAGCGGAAACAAATAAGGTTATGGAGAGTTAGCTCAGGATGGAGCCTGGGGAATTAAAAAATTATTGTAAACTGGGGTCTAGGAGGCTGCCTGTGGTAAGATAACGCTCAGAGTGAAGCTGGTGGAAGTGCTCAGAGGTGATGGGGGAGTGATGTCTCTGCTCCCAGTGATATCCCAAGAGGGATGTGGGGGTAGATGTGGCACACTGGGCATGGGGACCGTGACCCTCCTCCCCAGTTCTGCCCCACAGGGAGCCAGGGCTGTGCCAGGGTGGGCAGCCTGTGGCTGGAGGTACCAAACCTGGTGATGACAAGGTTATCACCTCGTGTTAATTAACCCGTGGAGCTCAGAGACTCACCTGCTCTCGTTAATTAACACATCCATGTGAACCCCCATCAGAAAGGCTCTTGCAGTGGTTGCAACTTCAGGCACTAAAATATTTGGCGTTTTGGGTTGCAAAACATGGCAAGGTGGGATTCCTGCCCAGTCTTTGCTGACATGATGTCCACACCTTGGGCACAGCTCCCTTCTCTGCAGAGTCTCTTCATCTCTGGCTGGGATGGAAATCGAATGGTTCCATCCCTTCTGCTCTTTGGAAAGCCTTGGCAGCTCCTCATGTCGTGCCCTAGCAGCCCTTGTCCATCTCGGAATGGGAGATACTTCTTTGGGCTTGTGCTTGGGATTAGGACACCTCCATGGGACAGTCTCTTGTGCTCCAGCCTGGATGTTTCAACACCTCACGGCTTTTCTGGGAGAAAAAAAACAAATGCAAGAGAAGGCAGATGATGTCCCCAGCAAGTCACACGGCTGCAGGGATGGAGGCATCCGGAGAACCTCTGGATACCAGAAGACCCAAGCTCAGGTCACAGGTTTTGGCAGCAGCAGTTATTTAACAGTGGTTTCCAGCAGCTCTTGATTCCCAAAGGGCAACTACTGATGGTTGGCAGCTTCTATTTGGAAGAGAGGGAACTGATGTGGGAATATCTCCATTGTAAAATTACTGCGTCCCTGAAGGCTCTCTCTGTATATAAATTTGGCAGTCCAACCTTGGCTGAGGGTACTGGAGCATTTTGACAGCACTGAGCACCTTGAGACAGGGCCCAGATGGCTCTTAGGGATCCAGAGGACATCTGACAAAGTCAGTGGCACTTTGTCCTTGGTGGATCAGGTAGCTGGAAGCAGCCAGAGCAGAGGTGGTGGATGTCTCTGTGCCCTTGCAGGTGTCCCCATGAGCTCAGCCCTGCAGCTGACGGCGTTCGGGCTCACTCTTCTCTCAACACTCTTCCTACTCCTGGCCACATGCACGGACTGCTGGATGGTCAATGCTGATGACAGCTTGGAGGTGAGCAGAGCAACCATCACCCTCAAGGTGAGAAGAGCAGCCACCTTCAAAGGTGAGCAGAGCAACCGTCACCCTCAAGGTGAGCAGCTGGGAGCTCTCCACGAGGTTGCTCCATGTCTCCACAGGCTTGGAAAGGGACATGGTGGGACAAACCCACCACTTTCTGCTTGGGTTGAAGGGTTAGAGGATTAGAGAGATAGAGAGATGCTGGAGCAGGAGGAGGAGGAGGAGGCAGAGAGCAGGTATGGGTAGGGAGTCACTGGGATGTGTCCAGGTGTGGTGGTGGGAGCCTGAAATCTGCCCTGCTGGGCTGGGAGATCCCTGGGGAGCTGGGAGGGCTTTTGGGTGCTTTTTGGTGTCTTTCTCCTGCTTCCAGGTAAGTCACAAATGCCGAGGCCTTTGGAGGGAGTGTGTCACCAACATGCAGGATGGGGTTAGGACCTGTGACCAGTATGACTCCATCCTGGCTGACCACCCAGGTAAGCTGGCCTGGCCTGGGGGCGTTTGTTAAGTTCACAGCTCAGTCTTCTTGAAAGGGAAGAGGGAAAGGGATCCTTGTTGCACTGGGCTGCCCTTCATCACTCAGCAATGCCAGCCCAGGGCTACTCTTGGTCTCCTGCCCCAAGCCTGGCCTGGGCAGTAACTTAGGGTTCAGCCAGACCTGCCATGGGGTCACCAGCAGGAGACACCACAAAGCTGTGTCACCTGACAACAAAGGTGTTTTGGCACGTGGGGCCCAGCTCTTGCTCCTGTTGCACAGTGGGATTTGCAACCCACCATGCTGCAGGCAGGGCAAGGACTGTCCCCAATGGCCAAGGACTTGTGCCAGCAGCTCAGGGACAGTCATATCGGGGTAGGGACAATTCTCCTGGCCTGCACGGGGCACATCAAGCCCCACACAGAGAACCCTTGTGTCAGGTCACGACATGGGACAACACAGATTCAGGGAGTAGAGAAGGAAACAAGAAGTCAGTATGGACTAAGGGGGGGCTGCCACTCTGCTCTGGGGAGGAGGGAGCTTTTCAGGGGGCAGTCCCATCACAGCTGATGATGTGACCCGTGCCAGCTCTTGGTTTTCATCAGTACATTGACATTTGCTGTTCAAAACACCAGGTACACAACTTGGGGGGGAAGAAAGAGTCTGGACAGCAGCGTCTTCTGCCCAAGAAGGTCTTGAGCAGGTGACCACATCCTGGGTGCTGATGGGTGCACCTTATTTGGTTTCTTGAGCTGGTCTAATTAAGCCCTCATTAAGTTTCTGATGAGCCTGCTGAGCACCTTCCCCTGGCCCGTGGCAGCAATGGAGTTGGTGGGTCCCAGTGTGATGGTGCCACTGTGAGCTGGGTGGCTCTTGCAGGGACACAGGCAGCAATCTGGGGTGGAGAGACCTGTTCCTCTGACCGTTCTTCACTCCCCTTTCTGGTTGTTTTTTCCTTCCCTGCCCAGTGAAGATTGTGGTGACACGGACCCTGATGATCACAGCAGACCTCCTGGCTGGCCTGGCTTTGGCTACACTGGTCCTTGGGCTCGATTGCATCAAGTTCCTCAAGGAAGACCCTTGTGTCAAACTGAGGATGTGCTACGGGGCCGGAGCCATACTCGGCATTGGGAGTGCGTGGCTGGGAGTGCTCAGGGGCAGACAGGTCTCGTGTCCCACAGGGAGCTGGGAGGGATGCCAGGAGAGCGGCACCCCCCCAGCAGGGCCTTGGGGAGCTTGGGGAGGGTTGTGTGGTTCTTTCTAACCAGTCCCATCCCTCCCAGGCATCCTGGGGCTCGTGGGCTCCGTGTGGTACGCTGTGGATGTGTACGTGGAGAGGGCCATGCTGGTGTCACACAACATATTCCTGGGAGTCCACTACGACTTCGGGTGGTCGTGCTGGCTGGGGATGGCCGGCTCCACCGGCTGCTTTGTGGCATCTGTCCTGCTGACCTGCTGCCTCTATGCCTGCACAGGTCAGTCTGCCCTGTCCCACCCCAGCCCATCTCAAGTAGCTTTTTGCCCTGCAGGGATGTGGAGTGAAGGACCAGCTCAGGGGGGGCAGGTGCTTCTCACAGGGGGAGAACAACCAAGGGGGAACCCCTTTGTGCCCGGCCTGTGTCCCTTGGCTGGAGAGGGTACACCAGGCAGGACGGGGCTGAGTGAAGGCCTCATAAGGGCATGGAGGGGGTACAGGGGTCCATCCACATCCGTGGCACCTCCAGGTCCTGGTGAAAGCATGCTGATGTTTACCCAAAGCAGTGGCCATGCTGGAGCTGAATCCCTGTGACCAGCCAGAGCCTGAGCCATCAGCTCCACCATCAGGGACGTTGGGCAGGTGATGCCACCCCAGATGTCCTCTCCAGTCCTTACACCTGGTCCCACGGGGTGGGAGTTGACCCCGCTGGCTGTCCAGGTTCACTTCTCCTGCCACATCTCCACGCTGTGGCAGCCTCAAGTCCTCCTGTGAGTGCCAGCCATGACACAACCCCAACTCTTTCTTGGCAGCCCCCAGCAGCCACTGGCAACCTCGGATGCATTCCCAGCCCTGGGGCCGAACAGCCACCAGCAAGATGTACGCCATGGACTCCCGCGTGTGACGGCCAGCAGCACCTCCTGCACCCGCTGGGGAATGCTCTCCTCACCAGTATGACCCCATTAAACTACCAACACCTGTACTGGGACCTTTCTGCAGCTGCTTCCAGGCTCTGACTGCAGCCAGCTGCAGCGTCAGGGGCTGCTAAAAGCAAGGGTGCTGCAGCACTCACCCAGGGAAGGGTTTTTTTCCTCCACTTCCAGCCAGGTTTCATGAAAATAAATCCCAGAAAAGTGTTGCTTTAAGAAAAGATGCCCCCAAGTCCCCTGGGGAGGCTGTTGGGACACTGAGGGCAGAGGAGCTCCTCTGATGTTTCTCAGCCCAGGTTTTGGAGGAATTCAGTGGGAAGCCTTTTCTGCACAGAGCAACACTGACTCCACGTGGCTGGTGGCCCCGGTCCCTCCCACATCAGCCCCGCTGGAAACTGCCCCTGCACTCTGGCATGGGGCAGCACAGTGTTTGCACTCAAAAACCGGGTAAACCCAGGAGTCTGGAGCACTTAGTTATCAATGTTTTCATGGGGGATCATTGGGGAACACTGCAGCCATACTCAGTGGGCACAAGGAGGTGAGTCAGTCTGAAGCCTGAGGGAGGTGCTCTACCTGCAGAGGGGGGTTTTAAAGTCCACACAAAATGGGAATTCATTTTCCCATAAGTGAATTATTATCCTTCTTCGCTTGCAAACCATTATGAAAACAAACCAGAATCCAAACCCAACAACTCAATCCTCACCACCCCTAGTCACTGAATGCTGGTTTTGTGCTCATTTTTTTCCTTCTCACCCTAAGCTCAGCACACGAAAACCTTCACAGCATAGGGAAGCTGGGCAGAAGCTCCCTGGCACAGGCTCTGTCACCCTGAGAGGTGGCAGATCGAGGCCTGAGCAGATGGTGCTGCAGGGGCACACTCAGCCCCCAAAACAGACAAGTGTGAAGAGACTTGCAGTTGCACTTCTGCAGCCCAGCCCAGCCTGGCTGCAAAGCACCCTGCACCCCAACCCTGCAAGGGTCTCCTGAGCCATCTGCCCCCTCACATGAAGCTGAAAGGCAGAGAAGCTGTTGTTTATTGCAGCTCCTCACACTCCTGCCAACAGCTCGTCCGGGTGAGTCTGTCGGTGTCAGCAACGCCCCAGGGACCCGGGAGAGGAGGAAATCCAAAAGCTAAAGCTGAGTGACAGGAACAAGGAGCAGGAATGACAGTTTGCTGTCAAACAGCAGTGTCTAGAGGGCAGGATGCTCACAGCTGGCACAGCTGGGGGACGGGCAAGTGGGAGCGTTAGAAGGTGCTTGGAAAGAGCAAAGCCTGGAGCACAGGGCTGTTGGGGCACTGGAGCTCATAGGAAAACGATTAAGGAGAGAATTAGTGTGTAGAAACATCCCAAAAGCTGCCATTGGACAGCCACCCCTGTGCTCCTGCCCCCCTGGGGGACATCTGGGGGACATTGCTACTGCTACAGCCAACCCAGGCCCCCTGGTTTCACCCCCAGTTCCCTCCCTGCACACCTGCAGCAAGACAACAGCAACCGCTGCAGCAGCTGCTGTGATAACAGATCTGTGCCCCAAAAAATCAAGAGCAGCCCAATGACAGGTTTGGGATTTTTTGGAATCTAGAACCAGGCCCAGGTTGCCCAGAGAAGCTGTGGCTGCCCCATCCTTGGAAGTGTCCAAGGCCAGGTTGGACAGGGCTTGGAGCAACCTGGGATGGTGGAAGGTGTCCCTGCCCATGGCAGGGGGTGGAACTGGATGGGCTTTAAGGTCCCTCCCACGCAAACCCATCTGAGATTCTATCATTTTGGGGTATTTCTTTCCCTTTTTTCTTTAAGCACCCTCACACCACCTCAGTTCTGTGACTGCTGTATTCCAGCAGGGACACAGCTGAGCTGCCCCAGCAAACAGCTCTTCGAAACACACCGTGCTCACAACCAGGCACTCCCCTCCCTCCCTCCCTGCCCATCCCATTCCAGTGGGACTCAATCCCTCTGTGCCTGCCCCTCCCATTCCAGTGGGACTCAATTGCATCTTCATTGTTTTTTTCACTTTAATTTTTGTGTTTTACCCCACCAACCCACATGCCCAAGGAATAAAGCTGTCATTTTTTTCCCCCAAACCTTCTATGAACGCTTAAGACCCTTCCACACAGAAGTGGGTTTAAACACCCAAGCACACACAGTAACTCTTTAAGACCTTTATTAACAGATGCTTGCAGTTTGACTTGAAAAAATCAGGCGTATATTCCATACAAATTAAAAATGAGGTTCTTAAAAATCTCAACTTGACCAGATATGAAACAATTTACAAACTTTTTAAAGGTATATTGAGAAAAAACAGGCTTTTAAAAAACGTGTTTATCATTTCCAAAAAGAGAATTCTTTAGGTAAAAATAATAAAAACCCCATGCTGCATAGATAATGCAGATAGTTCTAGTAATCTGGTCAACAGCAAAAAGCAAGCACTTAAGGTCTTCAGTTCCAATTCATTTGTTCATTTCTTATTGCTGGAATTTCATTTTCTTCTTCATTTCTTAAAGTCTTTTCTTTGATGACTAAACTGAAAAAGAAAAAAAAATAAAAAAAAAGGCTGATCAGACAGGTGACAGAAGGTTACAGAGGTGCTCTTAGTGCCAAGACTCACCTGCAATTTAAAAACTCTCCCTGAGCTGCCTGTCACACATTCACAGGACAACCCTTGCCAGCTATTGATGCTTGTCAACCCCCAACTCCAGCAACCACACCAACCACCTTCCCCACAGGAGCAACACCAGACTCCAGAGGGGACCCCAGAGAGAACAGTCAGTCAGTTTAAATCCAAAGAGATTCTACCTGCATGTCTCCCTTCCTGCCATGGGGTCGGCTGTTCCCACCCGCCCCGCCAGGGCACAGAGCTCAGTCACTGCCCAGAGCACAGAAACCACAACCAATATTCTCCAACGTCCCTCGACAGCAAGAGGAGCCAAAGTGCCACTGTGGTGTCCCCTTGAAGGCCATGATCTAAGAGTTCATCTAGGAGGTGCTGCCCATCAAGATGAACACCAGAACTGTTCCTCAGAAATCAGCACCAAACAAGCACCAATCGCAGCCAGGCTCCCTTGCAACAAACCCAGCTTCTGGGCCCTGCCCTGCACGCAGCCCTCCCAGGCACCTCAGCACTGCAACCACGGCTCCTGCAGGCTCTTTGTGACAAAAGGACCATTTTTTTTCCACCACTTGGATTAGATAAAAAGATGCTCCCAAGACACTCCTGCTAATTCTGCATCAACTTTGTAGAAATGGATGTTGAGGTCTCATTGCCATCCAACACCCCTGTGAGAATGAGCTCAGACACTGATGAGCTCAGTAAACCCCAGCACGTGGTTCTCCTGGCTACAGGAGTCACTACACCTGCACTGTTTGAATTTCTGGGTGGACAGACACTGCTGTAACCCTGAACTACTGAATGCAGCCAAGGTTTTAAGTGTAACTCCATCACCGACAATTAAAGCCTGTAACTAAGTCCTCCCAATTAACCAGCATTGGCACAGCAAAGCCTCACAGTTCGGTTCTGTGGGCACGCTCACAGATCAGTTACAGCACACGTGAGCAAGAAGAATCCAAACCTTGTAAGGCACAAACTGAAAAAAAATCCCCTCAAAAGCAAGTCAGCAAATGGCACCCGCAGGCCCCCGCTACGCACCCGGATGATGGTAGAGATGTTAAGCCGGTATTTACTCAGCCCCGCCCTGCTCGGCCTCGGGAGCGGACGTGTTCTCAGCTGGTGGTTCGGCTGTCTTCGTCTCTTTGCCATCTTGTGGTTTAGGGTTCTCTGGGCGTCTGCGTCGGTAGTTGAAGTTACGGCGGTACCGACGTTGAGGTGGTTGCTGACTTTGGGTCTCATCCCCTTGGTTCTCTTTATCTTCTTCATTCCCATCCTCTCTAGGTTGTCTTTGACGAGGAGGACCCCTGAAAGTCAAGCTAGGCTTTAACCATGCAGCATCTGAGCATCGCCATGTCCTGGCTCTGTTGCTGAAAGACAAGTGTAAGACCAGAAGCTCATCTTGGGCATACCTGCGAAATCGTGGTCTGTAACCCCGGTACATGTTCTGCCTGACTGGTCTGCCGTCTCCTGCACCCTGGTTGTCAGCACCCTGCAAGACATCAGGCCACACACCTCCTCAGCCCCAAGCAGAAGTGTGTTAACGCCACAGCTCATCACGCCATAAGGAAGGAGCTGAAAACGTGTCAGGTTCAGTCAAGGTAGGCAACAGTTCTAGGGCTCAGGTGGGCACATGATTCACTTAATAGTATAAATTCAAACACACTGGTTTTTAAAAGCCATAACCTTGAAGACCTTTAGCTACAGCATTTCATCTTACCGCCAAACCTTAGCAAAACCATCTGGAGTGCCAAAAGACCTGGAGTGCCAAAAGAGAAGCGTCAAAAGCCACGTCCCATCACCCTGCTCCAAAGCAACCAAGACTATTTAGCACCACACCTTAGGCAAACATTACCTCCACTATCTCTCCCTGTACGGGAGGGTTGGAATATTGTGGACGACGCCCGTAGGGCCTACGCATATAGTAAGGTGGGTACCGCCGCCTGCGATAGGGACGGCGTTGCTGGGCTTGACCTTCTGGTATGTTCTCTGCTCCTTCGTTCTTTTCCCCACTCTCACTGTTCTGGTAGTTTTGCTGGTAGTTGCGTGGAGGGCCCCTACGACGTGGATATCGTCTGTAATGGTTACGGTCTGCTGCGTATTTACTGCCCTGCACTGGAACTCCTCCAGGTCCTGTAACGTTGGCTGCCTCCGCGCCCTAAAGAGTGGGGACAGCGTTAGGGAGACAGTCAGCAGCCCACCAGCTACAGCACAACACAGTCTAGCACTGAGCAACGATTTACAGCCACATTGTGAAGCAATGAAAAACCATTCACCTCCTCGGATGTCATCAGGCATCGACTCAAACCACAGGCACCACACCAAAGCCTGCAGTCCGAGTTTTCCATGTGGGCTCTGACACCCGAGAGATGTGTTTACCTTTTCTCCCTCAACCACATCAAACTCCACGGTCTCTCCATCTCCTACGCTGCGGAGGTACTTCCTGGGGTTATTCTTCTTTATGGCAGTCTAACAACACAACAGTGCAGGCACAACATGAGAATACAAAGGAGGATATCTGAAGACTTTATTTTTTTTTTTTTTAAGATTACTAAATACTTAAATTCCTCATCTTAGGAGAAAGATCTGTACTCCCAAAAAAGCAATTGAATGACTGGGAAGATCCAGGAAGCCACAAAATGCACCTCTGTTACTACAATTCTGGCCTATTTGAAATGTGCAACAACTTTACCATTGACTGGAAGCATCTGTCAACACATTGTCTGCTGGCTGAGAAAGCAGCTTGAAAACAAACAGCAAAACTCCCACACCACACACTGGCCACAGGATTCCTAACCAGAGTTTAGCACTCAACACCACCATGGTAGTTATACATTCCCCTGAAGCACATACAGCAATATATCAGCCTTCCCAACCACCTCCTTGGATTTCCAGCCTTCCACCATTTCCCACACCACCACAGGACACAGCAGCCTCTGGGTCCCATACTATATAAACACAGCAATGGACAGAAACCAGGAGATTTCTTTCTCTGAGGCTTCCAATGCCATTGCTTCCACCACAGGATTTACCAATTAATCCTAAATCTACTCTAGCTGCATATGACACACCAAGGATTGGCTCTTCACAGGTGCCAGCAGACAATCCTCTGGTTTAGACTCAATTTTCAGTGCTCTGTAGTAGTAGGTGACATCTTTGACAGATGAGTTAATGCTGGAGACCCACCATGCTCAGCCATGTTCTGCTAATCAAATACTTCACCTCAACAGCAAACAACTTCAACAAAAAACACTTGCAACACAATTTGACTAGATTTTTTTTCCCCCAAATGGAACAAAATCCATAGAAAAACATGCCCACAAGTCTCAGCCTATATAGCAGTGATTTTAGGGAAAGCCTTATTACAACAGCAGCCAGTCCAACAGCTCTTGTGAGAACCAAGCCAGATAACAGGGATGGGGAATAGCAGGCACAGCTACAGCTTCTCAAACAAGCTGATTTCTTTCAGATTAGACCCCTAAAAGTGGTTCATTGTAAAAACTATTACATTAAAACAAATCATTACCAAACTGTGATTTTAGAAACACAGACAGTAGTTACATGACAAGTCCTGAAACATGACTTAGTAAGTCAAGGTCACTCACAGGTGACCCTACTTGCAAATCGGGTCTGAAAGCTTCCCTTCAGGACACAAGTCCTTGCCTGCTCGGCCTTTCTCCACTGCCCACTACAGAATAACCTCTCACAAACCAATGCCTCTAACTGCTGGTAATTTAGACACAGAACAAGCAAGAATCTATGAGCTGACAAATCAAACACAAAACACTTTCCAGGGGTTGCTTTACCCTTCCTCTGTGTTAATATCAGCAGCACATCCCTAACTTGAGACAAAAGAATAATCCATGGACTCCTAAATGCCAGAAGTAAACCATGCTCCACTAAGAATTCCTTGTTGGCTGTTTCCCAACAAGAGATCCTAAGACAGAAAAGGTGAAAAGCACACTGCTGACTCCAGCCTTGCCAGTCAAAGGACTAAGCTAAGGCTACCCCTGCTCACCATACATTATATCTAAGGATACATATCTGTTAAACTGAGGAAGTCCCTATTGAAATCTTTGTAGACTTTCACTGAAAGCCTAGAACAATAAAATCTATAAAAGTTTATCCTAGGGAAAAAAAACCCTTCACTGGCACTTCATCCTTATTACAGTCCAATTAATTTCTCTCCCTGCTGCAAGCTTTTCATTTAACTTTATTTCCAGATGCTTACTTAACCACTGTATGACTCTACAAGGAGACTGGACTCCAAGCAGTTATCCCCACACACACAGTGGCAATTCTCATCCCTGTACATCATCTCAGCCCCATGTACCACATGTGGGCACACAAAACCAGGCTCTACTTGCAGTGCAATAGAGAAACAGATGTTTGTGTTCAAGTAACAGAGAATACATGAGGTTGTCCCACTTCAATCCTACTTACATGGGTCAGGCACAGTCAAGTTCATAGAGGGGACATGTTTCAGTTTCAAGGAGCTCTTACCTGATGGACAAACACATCTTCCTTGGTGTCATTCCTGCAAGACAACAGGAAATTGAGATTCATGAATGAAATGCACAGTAAATTAAAAATTCAGTCGTCTGGCATGGAGCCAAAATGCAAATCTATCATGACAACAGACTTTGAGCATCAGCCTTGCTCAACCTGCTCCCAACTAGTTCCTACCAGCTTACTGCATGCAGTAAAGGGATCAGCAGGAAGCCTGTGCAAAGTGCAGAGCACACACTCAAGCCCAGCAAGGCACATTCCCCCTCACTCCTGCACACTCCTCTATCCTTCACATCCCACAGATGGACAAGTTTGAACACCTGAAAGGGACCAGTCACTCCTTCCTGGCAGTGCTCTGGGGGGGAATGGCTTCTGTAGCCTTTGGAAGCTGTGCCCTTGCCACTGGAGCCCCAGTTACATTCCCTCAGCCTCAAGGAGCAGCATCACCAGCTGCCCATGAAGACAGCAGGGTCAGTCAACTCTGGATCTCCCCTCTTGAGAAACAGAAAACAGCTCAAGTCTGTATCAACAAGGACCCAAGAACATCCATCCTTCAGCATGACCATGGTAGAGCTTCCACAACTGCCATGAGGCAACCAGCTCTGGTCAGAAGTTTCTGTTCTGCTCTGAAGAGGTGCAGAAACACCCCTGCACTGGTTAGAGCTGCACAAGCCATCTCCTGCTCCTGACACACGGACATCCCAGCTCCCATCACACCAACCCACCCTCGTTGTGGTGTTAGTTTCGTTACTGCACGGAACAGTTTGAATCAACCCGGAAGAGGCTTTTATTTCCTAGAAGGACTGGTTAAAGACGTAAGTAAGCTTGTGTGAAGATGTGCTCAGAACTGGAGAGCTCACAGCTATGGGTAACAGAATGTTTGGTTTGTTGGTTTTTTATAAGATAAAGCCAGGTGCTCCTCACCATTGGCTTTAAAAAGTGAAAATTCACAACTGAGACTTTTTCCAAAAGCTCCATCCAAGCTGCAGCTATTCTGTCAGACATCACCAGTAAAAATAAGTCACCTTGTTTCCCATGGAATTGATACCTACAAGCCCCAAAGGTTACTGGGAAAAGGCAGCCAAAAGGCAGCAGAGCAGAGCCACTCTGATTCATCTTCAAGGCCCCACAATGCAGCACCCAGAAGCCCTTGCAAAGCCAGAGCCTAAAGACTCTTCTTCACAACACATGTCCAAAAACTGAAAACCTTCACAAGAGGCCAGTAACACATTTCTAGTAAAAATGCTGAGCCCCTTCCTTCAGCCTCAGCTCAAAAATGGTGGTAGGAAGTGCTCATCCTCTGTGCTACACAACTGTGGATGCCCTGCACTTTTGCCCAACCAGGCCAGATGCTTGGTTTTAAATTTCTTTCTCAAATTTTAAAATCCTTTTCCAAATTTCTATTTAAGAGGACATCTGAGTTTTAGATGGACAACTGACTGGGTCCCACAGAGCACAACAGTGCACACACAGATAAAAAACACACTAGGCCATTTCACAGCCCCATGCTGTTGGCCACACCATTCCCAATGCTGTTTTCCAGCAAGCACACCTGGAAGCAGCAAGTGTGCTGTTGTGTGGATGCTGGAGCAGTAGGAGATATCACTTTCTCAAACGAAACATGGAAGGGTACAAGAAAAAACCCCCATTCCCAAGGCCCAACAAGCCATTTAGTTGATCTTTGCACTAAGCCACTCTCTCATTCACAACTTTAATCCATAAAAATAAATTAAAAAAAACGGAATCAGACAAGCTAACAGACTAATACAACTCCACTGTTAAGTCCAACAGGGCATCAAAGATCAGGCCAGACAATACTAAACACCAGCTCCAGCTCTGGTAGGGACAAAGCCAGTGGCCTGCACGCCTGTTTCTTATTTTGACAACCATGAAAAACAATCGACAAAGACTCAGAAATCAAACTCCTATTTCAGAGCAGAAACATTAAAAGCACGCAGGAAATACCTGAGGTGCATGTGCACCTACATCAAAGCTGACTTCTGCTCCAAAGCTCATTTCATCTGCCAGCAGATCTGGCTAAAGCAGAGCCAGGCAAGGGCAGGAGCTCCCGCCCGGCTTCCCTGCAGCTTAGGCAGATTCCAGAGCTGAGGAAATGTCCTCCCGTTCGGTTCCCAGGCTGCAGCTCTAATCTTTTGATAACAGCAGATCATGCTGGGTTTCTCATTATGAATGGCAACCTCAGGGATTAAACAGCTGCCAAAGTAATGACTAGGGAAGCCACTCGGATGTCTTAACTAGCTGCTGCTGCTTCCTCACTTGACTGACATCACTGAGCATTTCCACTACTGAGGGAACAGGAAAAGCCTTCCCTCGAGGTGGGGTTTGTGGCTGGGACTTGGGAGGCGTTTCCAGAGCCAAAGACACGACAGCTCCCAGGCACTGGTGACTGCACAACACTGGGAGCTGGAACACGGCATGAACAATGCAAACTGGGCTGACTGGGAGGCAAGTTTGTAAAGCTGCAGACACAAAACCAATTCAGGAGCTTGGCAGACACTTTGGACCGGCTCATAAAGTAACAGACAGTTCAAAAAGGCAGTGTTTAAACCCAAGTGTAATAAAAGGCCCAATAAAAGCACTACACTTGCTGCCCTAAAGGGGGATTCCCCAGTCTTCAGCCACATTCCAAGACTAGGGGCTTGAAGCACCAGGAAATAAGGGGAACAGCTCTGGCAACTCCCCAGGGGAGGCCCCTCCAAGTGACGGGCCCCAGAATTGCACTTTTCTAAGAACTGGTTTGCAGAGCACTGCCAGGATTCCTCTCCCTGATAGGCCTATTTTAAGTATTCACACAATTCCTGAAGCGTTCAAATTATTCTTTCACATCAACTACCATCATAAAAAGAATCTTTTGGGCACCTGTTTCTTGAGACCTGTCCATACACTCCAGTGAGGCAACAGACAATGTGAACTGTGCTCCTTTTGCTCCACGTGCTATTAGAGGGAGTTCTCATGAGAGCAGCGCTTGCAAACTACCAAGTGCTCAAAGCAAATTTTAGCTTGCATTGTCTGAACTCCAAGCAAGAGTTCAAACAAATACTGTGTGTGCTGACAGCTACTTTTATATTCTTAAGAGGAAAAAGGCAGGAGTTTAAACAAATACCATCAGCATACTGACAGCTACCAGTATACTTTTATAATCTTAAGAGAAAAAAAAAACAAAAAAACAAACAAAAAACCCCCAACAAATCCCCCAAAAAACTGCAAACCATCACAAATAAGAGACGACTGTAACGTGAAGACACATCGACGTGGAAATAAACTCGCTGCCAGAGCGCAGCGCTAGGCAAAAGGTAAAGGCTCCAGGTAAAACGACTCAAAAGCCAACCCGGTAAGCCCCGAGCGGGTCAGAGGAATGGCACCTCTCCCCAGCTCCTTCTGCAGAGGAAGCCCCCGCCGCCCCCCCGCCCCTCCTGTCACCCGCACCCGCTCCCCGCCGTGACAGGGCCCCGCGCGCGGCGGCGGCGGCCCCCCGGGGGCGCTCACCTGTTGATGAAGCCGTAACCGTTCCTCACGTTGAACCATTTCACTGTTCCCAAAACCTTCGTTGCTGCGGGGAGGGGGGGGGTAAAAACGGGGCCGGGGTAGGGAGGGGGTGGCAGAAGGGGAAGGGAAGGGAGGGGAGCGGCGCGTCAGGGGGGCACGTGGCGGGGCGCGCGCACAAAGGGCCCCGCGTGGCGGACATCTTGCGCCCGCCCCGCCCCCACCCCGGCACGCGGGGCCGGCGGCGCGCGCGGGGCGCGGGGGGGGGAAGGAGGCGACCAACGGCCGCCGCGCGCGCGCTCGAGCGGGGGCGCGCGCCGCCCCCTCAGCGAGGAGGAGCGCGCGCCGCCCCTCAGCCGTGGAAAGGGGGGGGGGGGGAATTGGGGGCTTCCCCCCCCCCTTCCCCCCCCCCCCCTCCCCCGGGGGACCCCCGCCCGCCCTCACCGATGACCTTCTTGTCCCCGCCGGCGGGAGGCGCCGCCGAGGCCAGGCCGCTCCCCCCGTTCCCGGTGCCGCCGTTTGGCTTGGAGTCGGCGGGCGCGGCGGCGGGGGCCGCCGCGGGGACGGGGGCGGCGGCGGGCGGCTGGGTATCGGCCTCGCTGCTCATGGCGGCGGCTTGTTCGGTGCGGACGGTGGTGGTGACTGCTGTTTTGCGCGCCGCCCTCCCGCGGTTGTGATGGTGACTGAGGCCGGCCGTTGGGGGGGGCGGGGGGGGGCTGCTCCCTGCTCCGGGCTCGCTGAGCTCCGCTCTCCGCTCCCGATACCGATCGAACTGGCCACAATGGCGGCGCGCACCGGCTAGCCACCCCGCGCGCCCCGCCCGCGCGCCACGCGATTCGCCAACCGCCCTGTCCGTTAAGCGGTGAGCCAGCCCATTGGCTCTCCCTGCCCCCACCGCCCGCCCCCTCGCCCGAAGTCTATTGGCGGCCGCGCCTGCCCGTCCCGTTGGAGGCGCGCGCCCATTGGCCGCTGCGCCCCGCGGCCGCCAGGCTCGCGCTCCTCACCGGCCGGCCCGCGAGTCCCCGCCCCCGGGGCGCTGATTGGCCGCCGCCCCCGGCGGTCCCGCCCCCGGCGGACGCGAGCGGGGAAGTGCGCGCGGCCATGTGGCGGCGGCGCCCGTGGCTCCCCGAGATCCCTCACGGAGCCGCGCGGCCCCTCACGGCCCTTCCAGGCCCCTCATGTTGCCCACGGCCCTTTTCGGCCCCTCGCGTTGTCCGCGGCCCCTCACGATTCCTCCCGAGCCCTCACGGCCCCTCCCGGAGCCCCGCGGTCCCTCCTGAGCCGCCCCGGCCCCTCACAACCCCTCCGGCCCCTCCCGACCCCTCACGCCCCACCCCGAGCCGTCGCTCCCGGCGCTGGCGCCGCCTCTCTTCTCTTGTAAAGAACCCCCGGGTGTTTTGCCAGGGGACGAGGGTCAGTCAGCACAAGAAACACAGACACCAACTTTAAAAGAATAAGTGTCTAAATTTACCATAGCGCAAAACAGCAAAGAATTGCACAAGAAGCAGAGAATTATAAAAGGATAAGCTTAGCTATGAACCTGATCGTTATTACAAGGGGTGTCTATAGGGATTAAGAAAGATACATCACCAATTATTACCCCTTTGATACATTACCATCATCCAGACCCGCAGGTCAGCTGGGGAGCCTCTGATCACAAGGGAAAGGGAGAGCCACTCCCGGGATCTGGGGAATCCTCAGCCATAGGTGAGGTCTCCAGCTTTGCTGAGAGAGGGTCCAGCTTTTATATTGTTAAACAAACAAGCTTACATCACTTAGCGTGGTAAAACATCTAGCTCTCTTCTCTCCTTGGTTTTCACCCAGAGCCTGGCCAGGGCTCAGAGGAAAATCAAGGCGGTCAGTTTGGACTGTCAAACAAGGCCAGCCACCTACTTCCATGGCCTTGACCAGTCCCTAAATACAGAAAGATAGATACATTCATATCTCATTAATGAACAGATACAAATCTTCACTAATAAGTGAATACCACTATATCTCACTAACAAGCATAAATGTTTACACAGGTGTAGTCTTTCATATTTTACTATGGATTATACAGAATTTTGGATAATAAGCAGATACGTGGCTAAATACAACATTAGGTTGGAAGGTTCATCAGGGCCTGTTGTTCAGGCCTCAGCACTTCAGCAGGGCAGAGCAATTGTGCAGGCGGGCCCGGCCCCAGCACTCCCTGGGCTCCCGTTAACGATGGGCAGTGTTAATTACCAGGGGGAAATGATGGGTTTTGGAGCTCCCCTAAGCCATGTACAAATCACAGAATCAACTGGTTGGAAAAGACCTCTGAGATCATCAAGTCCAACCTTTGACCCAACACCACCTTGTCAACTCGACCACGGCACTAAGTGCCAGTGGTATCTTCTTAAACACCTCCAGGAATGGTGACTCCACCACCTCCCTGGGCAGCCCATTCCAGTGTCTAATCACTCTCTCTGTAAAGAATTTCTTCTTAATGTCCAACCTAAACCTCCCCTGGTGCAGCTAAAGACTGTGCCCTCTTGTTCTACTGCTGGTTCCTGGGAGAAGAGCCCGACCCCCACCTGGCTACAACCTCCTTACAGGGAGTTGTAGAGAGTGATAAGGTCTCCCCTGAGCCTCCTCCTCTCCAGGCTGAGGCCCCCCAGCTCCCTCAGCTGCTCCTCACAGGACTTGTGCTCCAGTCCCTCCCCCACGCTCCAGCACCTCGGTGTCCTTCCTAAACTGAGAGGCCCAGAACTGGACACAGCACTCGAGGCATGGCCTCACCAGTGCCAAGCACAGGAGAAGAATCACTTCCCTGGTCCTGCTGGCCACACTATTCCTGATACAGCTACAGCACCAAGCAGACCCCTGGGAAATTGGCTTTTCCTCAAGCATCCCATCCCTTCTTTCCCCGAAGGACAGGGGCAGCTCCTCACCCTGAGCCCTTCTGCCCACCCAGGCTGTCAGGAAAGCATCACTGCTGGGTCCTTTACCCTGCTGGAGCCCTTCTCCAACCACCACCTCTCAGCTCCCCTTCATCTGTTTTCCCCTAAGTCTTCACCTTACAGCGGCTTGGAGATACCCAACATCTCTGCTAGGTTCTCCAGAGGGAAGCTCCAGGGCAGAACCACCATCCTTGAAAACAACTTACTTTCCTTGTGCACTTAAAAAATGTGGTTGTTGGCCATAGAATCCCAGCCCTGCCTTTGTCTGTGTCATCTCTCCCATATAAGAGGAGGGAAAGGTCACCAGGTCTCTGGGAGATGACCCATCACTCCCCTGTTTTTGCAACCAACGTGTATCTTCTCAGGATCAGCACTTCCAGCATCATACACACAAATCACTGTCCGGTTTCCCTATCCCAGTTCCCCACATTACACCATGGCCAGGTGAGGGACTCCAATGGAGCCAAGATCAACCCACCACAACAACCCATGGGGGTTTATGAACACTGATCCCACCCAGCTCCCTTGGGCATCTTTCTGCTCAATCTCCAGCTTGGTTAACAAAGGGAAGGGCTTGAAAACAGTAACACAATCCCACAAGGATCTGCACCACGATGATGACCTGGATAAAGAAGCTGGAATGATGTCAAAACTGGACGGTGCTTAGTGAGTCACCCGAAAAATGATCTTACAGTAGAATGGGAATTAGGGAATACACCGTGCAAAGATCCAAGAAAGAGAAAATGGTGGAGAAAACTCCCAGCTCTGTGAGGAAGTCTGTGGGAATGTCAGGGCCATGCACCTACAGCTGAAACTGTGGGCCCCAACAATGTCTGTGGGGTGTAACACCACGGGGCCTGAAGCTACTCTGACCCTCAGAGGAACACAGAGGCCATCAGAGACACCACCTCCTGCTGCAGCATCCACAGCTGGAGGCAGATGCTGGAGCTGAGAGGAGCTCCATCATCTGCTCTATGGCAGGAGATTCCAGGCCTTGCTACATATAACCTCATCATGGGGGAATTCAACCCAAAAATGTGGTTTCTGAGAAAACTTTCAGCCAGCAGGTAAGGAACAAGACACATAAGCAGGAAAACTGAAACCCTGCACATTTTATGTTGAAGAGAAATGTAATGGGATATAATTAGCCATTGGAACAACATTCAAAGATGTGGTAATGGATTTGCTGCTGTTAATTAATCTGGGGAAGCTCTGTGACCCCTGTATGCAGGGAGTGAGACCAGCTGATGTCAGTGATATAAATACTACAGGCTGAAAAAGTGCTGCTGCTGAGCCTGGACCCAGAAATAAACTGGTTTCCCTGGTGAAAAAGTGGTGAATTTGGGCACCAGCAACCAGAAGTGCCAACTTCAGCACTGCACTGACAGGCAGAGTTCCCTGAGGCACCTGTGCCAGCCTGTTGGGAACCTCCAACCCTCCTCTCACAGGAGAGAGCCCTCTGCAAAGCATTTGTGGGGCTGGGGGGGAAAGGGCTGGTGTGTTTGTGCTTCTTTTATCGCTTGATGTTCTGCAGGTACAAGGTGAGGTGCCTCGGGCTGCAGAGAAGTGTGTCCTCAGCAGCTGTACAATCCCAGGAACGAGGACAGGGGAGTCCTGAGAGCCAGAGCCTGCTGCCAGGACTTCAAAGGGCCAGGAGAGAAAAGAGCACAGCCAAGCCTGCGGGACCTTCCTCTGGCACATCACCAGCTCAGGCACAGAGTGCACCCCACACCTGCTGCCCAGGGAGGGATGGGAGCTCTCAGAATGGGATGAAGCACCTGCCTGTGACAGAACAGACTCTCCCCAAACTCCTTTACCCTTAAACAGCTGGATGAGAAGCTCCTATTGGAGCCCAGTGCTGCAGGTGGGCAAGCTGCCAGCCCCATTCTGGGTGAAAAAAGGCAGTTTTTCCACCAACCCACAGCCTAAGGCTCTCTGCACCACACAGGACAAGCAGCCCCAATTTCACTCCCACAGCATCACCATCCTGTGTTTCCCAGCCTACAGCTCTGCTCTAACACCCTTGTAGCACCTGGGTGAACTCCTCCAACACTCTGTGGTGTGGAACAGCCCGATGGCCTAGTGCCACCACGTCCTGGGGATGGCTGACAAACACTTGTTTACATCAGAACTGACCTCAGAGCCCAGCACTCACTCACACTAATGGAATCTGTGCCACACCAATTCCATGTGCCTCAGTAAAGCTGCACACAAAAAGGTTCTGGAGATTCCCAAGATGCCATGAACCTCTCTGCAAGCCAGGCAGCCTTAGTTACCTGGTGCAGCACAGCTCTGTCAAGCTCCTTTCACCCCTTCTCTCCCTCAATAACGCAGTAAATGTTCCCAACTGAGCAAGCCAGGGATAATGCATGCTGCTGAAGAGGCTACAGCCCTTCTCACCTGGAGAAGAATTCATTCCCACACATGTTAACTGATGTGCACTGCATACATGTTTAAAAAAAAGAATTCTTTATTTACATTTCAAAATGTAAAAGAACAAAATAAAAATATACGATTCCCATTATCAAATCATTTCAGGAGAACATCAAGAGCGTGGGGCTGGCCTGTGGGCAGTGTGGGAGCCAGCTGGAGTTGGAATTGCACAGAGCCAGCACAGGTCTAACCACTGGTGAAGGAACACTGAAAGGAAGAAGAAAACA
This sequence comes from Neopelma chrysocephalum, assembly GCF_003984885.1. NCBI lineage: Eukaryota > Metazoa > Chordata > Aves > Passeriformes > Pipridae > Neopelma > Neopelma chrysocephalum. The sequence continues at coordinate 750,600 of NW_020897862.1, forward strand.
GGTCCAAAATGCTGGACAGCCATTCCCAGCCCATCCTAGGACAGCAAGCCTGTGCAGTGACACCAGGGGCCACACGGTGATTTTAAGTGAGAGCCAGTTGCTGCACACACCAGCTTTCATCAGCCAGAGAACTCAGGAGTCCTCCTGGTCTGCCTGCCGGGCAACTGCATCTACCTCTGAACTTAAAACCCTTAAAACCTGTTTCTCCCCCAGCTGATTTTCAGGGATCTTGACAAGTAGCTGATGTGGCAAAAGCCATTCCTGTCCCCAGGCAGCTCAGACATCAGGGTGCAGCAAGGCTGCTCCTAAGACCTGGCTGGGAAATGCACAAGGTGGCACCAGCCTTGTACCTAGGAATGAAAAGCTTCCAGGCTCAAGCTGGACCTTGGCCAGAGATCCTGTACTCCAAACTCAAATGATCAACAAGTCTGGGCCTGAGGACAATCCTAAAGGGGACCCAACCCATCAGCACAGCTCTGCCCATCTGCAAGAAAGCCCCTTAGCAAGGCTGTCCTTATCTTCAAAAGCCTGTAAATGCCACCAGAAGTACCAGGGGAATGGAAGAATGATGACATTCCCTGTTGTCACTTCATCAAATAGCAGGAGCTCCCAAGATTCTGAAGTGCTTCAGATCTCTAAGACTTTATTTATGCAAGCTGGGATGTGTCTTCGTGGGCAATTCCAGCTGTCTTTGGAAATCATTTAATGGAGGATCAAAAATTGTGGGGATTTGATTTTGTCAGAGCCTGCCTGCCTGCTGAAATTTGGAAAAAGTGAGCAACAATAAGGCTAATACAGATTTTTGACAAGCTGCAGCCTGGCACACTGAAATCTGGAGAGATTTGATTAAATACTTGTGGTTTTTACAGTAAAGTGAGCAGACAAATGGAAACAGAATTCTGTATGTTAGCCTGAGCCTATTGGTTTAACCAAAAAGAAGCCTGAATAATAGTAAATAGTGGAAATGTCTCCCTTCAGATGAGGACAGTGGTATTTTTGTCAAGTTAAGGTAAGACTGTGTAAGATGATAATTCCTTGGTCCTTCAGTGGCAGGGGTCCTACAGCTGCACTGAGCAATGGAGGCAAGTCCTCCCTTTCTCCTCTCCTTTTACTGATCCCTGCCTGCCCCACCCATGGATGCTCTGCTTCTTGCAGTAGTTGGAGAGTTCTCCAACCTGCAGGTCAAAGTGAGGCCTCCCCCCCTAGACTGCCTGGGTAATGCCAGCCCAGCTAATGCCAGCTGGATTCCTGCTGCAGTTGCCTTTCATTCACGTTCTAAAGCTGAGGTCTCCAGGCAGTCTAACTCCATCCAAGGAAGAGCTCCCACAGCCCCACCTTCCCCCCAACTGGAGCTGCAAAATCTTCTCTCTGCTGTGGTGCCCCTGGTGTTTGTAAAGGAGCAGAGCAGCCCAGGGTTCGTGGCACTGTCCCTGGGAAGACTGAGACTCACCACATTGCTCTTGCATTGCTCTTCACATCTCCCCGCACTGAGAGATCACAACCGGCAGCTTGGGTTTGTTATTGGGACCCGTGGGCACGTTCTGGGGACAAACAAATACAGAACATTAAACCTTTACAAAAGTACAGCAAACCCAGCCAGTGACATGTCCTGGAAGACTGGCTAAGAGATGTTTGTGTAACACGGGAAACAGGGAATTCTGAGGAACAAAGAAGCACCGTTATGTATTTTGGCAACAGGCCCAGCCATAAGCTGGTGAATTCTCTCTGTGTGCAGAGGTTTGGGACACAGACCAGAGGCTGGTCCTCTGAATGGGAGGGAAGGAACAGAGCAAAAACTGGAGAGCCCCCCATGAAATGCAGCAGGCATCATGTCACTTGAGGCTGCTCTGGCTTAAATCTTTCACAGTTACTAAAAACAGCTGCCACAAGCAAAACAAACTTGTATTCATACAGAAAGGGAAGGGACAGTGACATAGCCACCCTCATTCTGAACCCCTCAATATGCTGGACTCAGCTGCTCTTCCTTGAGTCTCAAATTTCCTTTATTTTGCTCTCACTACAATGATGCCCAAAGCAGGCTCACCACAACCCTCCAGCAGTGCTTCTGGCCAAAAGGGCCAGCAGCACACAGGCTATTCCAAACTGTACAGCTCCTTCCAATACCCAACAGCTCTGTGCTTGCCCCACTTTTTGGATTAGAGGCTCTCACGCACATTATCCCACGTGTGTGCCATGGAGTCAGTGTCTCAAAGAACTCACTGCTGTTGGTTAAATCCACTCATTATCCTGCCGTGACACCACACACGACATTGGCAGCAATCACCACCCCGACCCAGTTTATCTTCAGCTCCTGGAAGCCCATCAGGAGATTAGTTTAATTTTTCTTATTAAACATGCTGATCACGGATCAGCAGAACTGATGATTTTGCACCCACTGAATAATCCCAGGCAATGGCACAGAAGTGAGATGTTTCACACTCTTGTCTGAGCTGCTGATGGAACAACTTTTTAATTCAGCTTCCTGAGCAAATGCAAAGCAAATAAAGCCCCAAGAACGCAATTTCCGCTCAAAGGCCATCGGAGCCACGAGACACCAGCATTCCCAAAGCCAGCCCATGCAGCCTGTGCTCCACCAGATTTCCTGCTACGTTACAATGATGACAACTCATAATACCAGTTATCAACACTGGTATTCCCTGGTATCCTGTAAACAGACAGCGGGAGAGAACAGGACAACTCTTGTTAATCCTGTACATCACTTTCCAATGTGGACATTCACGGGGAAACAGGCAAGTTCAAACTTACTTCAATTTTTCTCATGACCAACAGCCCATCGACAATTTTACCTAGAATGAGAAAATTTATCCACTTCAGCATGGACATTTTTTACCTTGGCTCTCACCCCCCCCATCACAGGTACGTGCATTTTTGTCCTTCCTGAAAAGCCTTGTGCAGTGTGTAGCTATTGGGCACTTCAGAGTCTGTTGCTGATCTCTAAACTGATAAAGGAAACAACCCCTGTTCAAACATTTTCCACATTCAGCACAGATTAGGTGCCTTTTCCCATGGCAGGGGTGGTCTGTGTAGAAATCTGGGGTTTGAGACCTACTGCCACCAGCTGTGCTGCCATCCAGCACAAACTGCCTCTCTAGCAACACAACCCTTGTAATGATGCAAACCTGGCAATGACCAATACCAGTGGTACTTAAGAATTAGGGGGAGCAGTAAGTAGGACATCAGCTTAAGGCTGGCCTGGAATTCCTACACCTCAAGCAGCAGTAAATGCAAGTTAGCAGATGTGGTTTCACAGAATTACTGCCCAAAAACTCTGCTGAAAGCTCAGTCCTCTCTGACAGTGGAAAAGAAAGGGATCCCTTGACTGATCTGTGCTGCCTGCACTGGCACAAGGATTTGTGTAGCAACACAGTCACGGAACTGATCTGGATTAAAGCTAATTTGGGAAAAAAATGATTCATTTCAACAATGATCCATCACAGTATCAGGCTGCACAAGCAAGCACTAGCACAAGCAAGAAGGGAAGAACGAGCAGTCCATACTCAGAGGGTGGTTGGGTACTGAACAGGCTCCCCAGGGCTGCCAGAGCTCAAGGAGTGTTTGGACAACGCTCTCAGGCACAGAGTGAAATGGTTGAGGTGTTCTGTGCAGGCCCACAAGTGGGACACAATGATCTTTGTGGGTCCCTCCCAGCTGAGGAGATTCCATGATTCTCTGTATAGTTTATTTTAACAGCTGCCCCACGGGGATGCCCGTGAGCTGGAACTCCAGGACTCCACTGCAGGTACTCACCAAACACAACATGCTTCCCATCCAGCCAGTCACACTTGGAACACGTGATGAAGAACTGGCAGCCGTTGGTACTTGGGCCACTGTTTGCCTGGGGTTGAGAATGGCAAAACACGACAAACCTACAATTTCAGGTTGGTCAAAACTGAAGGCAGACACATCTCACATAAGGAAGAGCTGTTGCTCTAGACCAGCTTATTTTTAGCTTTCTGCTACACAAACCAAAGGAAGCAAGACACACATCTGGTCACGCCAGTGCGTGCAAGAGCCACGTCAGCAACTTTTTATTATATTTCTACAACAGTATATTCAGGACAAGACTGTGCTGAAGTCCAGGCTCTAGAGCACACTCCTGAAAAAAGGCTGGACTTTTTGATGACAAGTGCTTATTGGCTGCAGTATTGTCCTGAGGAAAACTGAAAGCCAGGAACCAGGGGGGAAAAAAAAAAAGCAGCTGATTTCTGCTATTTGGGAGGTTTCCTCAGAATAAAAATAAAAATAAAAGGTGTCTGTTCCAATGATCAGGATGAGAAAGGTAAGTATCATGTTGGCACAGGGCTCCCAGGAAAAGTGGAATGCAGATGTGAAATTTAGTTTACACCTGAGTGCAACACCCAGAGCACTTGCACTCTGTTAAAGAAACATCTCTGCAACACTGAAGTCCATTTGCAATACTGACAATCAGGAGCTACTAAAGCATATTTCTGTGCTGACAAGTGAACTGGGCAAGTTTTGCAGCTGCAGGACTGCAGAGGACAGGCTCGCTTCGGCTTTTTAATTATTGCTAGCCAGCTTCAGAAGAATCCAGCTGGGATCCATGGCTCCTGGCATCCATGGTTTGACCCAGCAAAACGATTTCAGAGCCAGGCCACTTTAACACAAAGCTGACAATACTGGAGTGGATTCCTTCTCCCACACCACAGCACACTGGCTGCTTAGCTGTGCCATGACACCACTTTTTGGGCCATGTTTTGAACTGGGTGAATAACTAACCCAAGTGATGAATGCCCAAAGCGTTTTTAAGGTCACAGCAGCTGAAAGAGCTGGAGAAGAAGCAGTTGTGGATAGAACACTGAGGGACTGGCTCCATTTGCTTCCTCTTCCAAAAGTCAGGGTATTGTTCCTACCAGAAAACATGCAATGGCTGCAGTTTCTTTACCCTGTTGAACAGGAAGGTCTGTTATGAAAGATACCATAGTAACACTGTTGTGGCTTTGGAACTCCCAGATATCTCTGGTTCATCCTTGCCGAGGTCAGTGTTTGGTAACAGTGTTAGGGAAGAAGAAAACACCACCACTCACCACTGTAAGAAAACTGTAAGAATCAAGCTCTTCTGAAAGCTGATCAAGCCAAGCCTGTCCCAGAGCTCCAACAGGCAACAAAGAAAGGATGATGCAGGATCAGGATTACCGAGTTACTCAAGATATTAACCCATGAGTAGCCTTCTGACTAGTAGTTACAAAGCAGGTCTTCCAGACCTTGCACCCAATGGTGGAGATTTCTGCTGTTCAGCAAATAACATATACACTTAAGGAAAAAGGCACAGAGAAAGTACCAAAAGCTTTTTAGTCTGTAATGTCATTATTTCACACTCACCATAGAGAGCAGGCCAGGAGCAGAGTGCTTCAGCTTGAAGTTTTCATCTGCAAAAGGACCCCTGTATATACTGGCTACTCCAGTGCCATCTCCCTGCACGAGAGAAGTGCCCAGTCAGCCACAGTGTTTGTTCTGTAGCAACTGCTGCAGAACAATTCAATTTAAAAATTAAATTTAAAAACCCCAAGCAAGAGGAAGGGGTCAAACTCAGCCCAAGGTGGATGCTGTACTGCCATTTATATACACCAGCAGTGAACACAGTCAGTGTCTCATTTCTGAACAGGAACAGCAACTGGTTTCTAACTACACAGTTCATTGTTCACCATCCATATGTTGGCAAAAACCCATGGGGGTGGTAAGTGTTAAATGCAAGCCTCCCAGAGTGAGGTGGAGGCTACAGATTGCTTGGTACAGACCCACTTGGACTTGACAGGGAAAAGGGAGGGGACACAGAAGTATAGGCTGGTATGTCAAGGAAAGCAGAAGTGGTTGCATGGAAAATGTCAGCTCAAGGTGGGTTTACGTATTTCACCTTATTTTCTGTGACTTTACTGGAAAAAGGGAAGCAATCTCCCTGTTCTGCAGTTTCTAAAACATAGATTTTCTAGTTTTTGCTGTACTTTCCACCAAGTCCAAACATCTTGTACTTAACTGTAGGCCCAAGCACTCAGATCTCAAGACACTTATAGATGAAAGCAGCGTGGGCTGTGACTGCTGCAGGTTGTAAGTTCTGACAGACCACAAGTTCAGAACACTCCTGTATGATGCCAAAAGGACTGAGCAGGGACCCTTCCATAGAATGGCCTTAAAAATGCTGCAGTGAGGAGTGCTCCAGGGAAAGCTGTAGAAGCAGTGCAATCAGGTATCTCTGGCATGAGCACTTAAATTTACTATTCTGACAGTTAATTCCATTTCTCTGTTGATTTTCTCTTTCTGTGTCGCTTTGGCCCCATTTCTTCTGCCTTGCTGCAACCCCTCTCCCTTCCTTGCCTTTTTGCTTAACACACCTGATCTTTATTAGGCCAAACTTAATAGTTAACAAAAAATGCCAGTAATACACCACATGCAGCACCACATCTTTTGCTCTGCCTGCCCAGCTCTTGCTTCTTTTCCTCCCGTTCTTTGTGGCTTACTTAAACTGTTGGCTCTGACATAGGAGCTTACACCATGACTCAGGGGTCAGTGTGACTGTGCTCGCTCCCCAAATGGCTTTGTAATAAATATACTGTATAAATACCAAATATTGGACCAGTCTGTAAAGCTTGTTGAGCTGCAGGGGAAGTAATAAAGCCCACTGGGACATCTGAGCAGTGTCACAATTAGCAACTACCTCAGAGTCTGGTGTGGCTGAGCCACCCACTGTGTGGTCAGTTCTCTCAGTGACTTTCATACAACCAAGTTTTATATTAAAAAAGTCTTTATCAGTCCCCTCATATTTTGAAACACTTCCAGAAATGAAGTAATTTTACTGGGTCCCAGGACAGCGAAGAGATCCTGTGGCCCTTTAGCCTTCCCCATGTACTCTGCTTATACCCAAGCCAGACACAACCACCACTGCGGGCACAGACCCTTTTCTATTTCGAGACAATTCAGCAACAAAAAGTTAGTTTTGATTTAAAAGACCTCTTGTACTAGGCACTTGGTTCTGTACTTAGGGTCTTTCTACAAAGCTAATAAAAATCCAAGGCTTTGTTGTTTGGGAGAGGACAACAGAAGAGGGAAGGAAAACTGTTTAAAAGCCTCCAGCACTATTGCCAGGCTATTGCAGAGAGGAAATATTTTGGGGAAAAGAAAGTATGTTCACCCAAAGTTTCAGATTTCTTTTCAAGTACATTATTGTCTGCTGCAGTAAGATGGCAGCAATGCTGTGAGGACACCTCCAGTTACTGCTGCACACCTCAAAAAAGGAAGAGATCCCATAAATCAGCATGGACCCTCGGAAACAGCTGCATGTTATACAATGTAGGAAAAGGACAAAAGGGATGCAGGAGTACATACATTTACGAAGTCACCTCCTTGGATCATGAAATCCTTTATTACCCTAAAGAAGTAAAACAGCACTTAGTTCTTGGCAGACAAAGGCCTCAGAAAGCTCAGTGTAAGGAAAAAAGGAGTTCTGCCTCGCTGTGCAACAGAAGTTAACAGCCTGTGAGTGCTGCAGCCTGAAATCTGCAACAAATCAGTGGTCATTTGGGACCCACTGCTGTTAGACCAGGGACAGTGATTAGGTGACAGATGCCAGACAATGATCTCTGGCATAGCACACCAGGAACAGGGGACTCCTCCCAGTGACCCCAGCATACACACCTGACACACCCCCAGATCCCCCAAAGCCACAGGAGGAGGACACTAGCCATGACCCACTAATGCCTCGAGGCAGGTCCCAAAACCCCATCTGGCTCAGAATGCTATTCAGTGCCTAAAAAGTAGATGAATTACCTGTGGAAAGTGCTTCCTTTATAACCTATAGGGACACCATCTTTCCTGTAAGGAAGTAAAAAGGAAAATCCTTTCAACTTACTGGATATCCCAACACAAAACCCCCACAAGAATTCGGAGTCCCAAAGGTTGCCCTATACATTGGCAGCTGCCTTGAAATACAATCAAGAGCTGCAGCCTCTCAGCTGCTGCTGTTGGAGGCAAAAGGAAGCCTCAAATGGGCTCTGCACAAGAAATGACTTGGTACCCTGCAACACCCACACCATCATCTTCACAGGATCCCACTGCAATGTGCAGTGGGTTTTGCAGATAGGGCTTTTTAGAGCCACCTGGGCACGAAAAGGGAAAACCTGCCACCTCCGTGACTCACAGAGCCCCTCACAATTTCCTCGGAGCAGATTTCTGTAACTCTTTCGTTTTGTACTGGTACAACATGCAAAACTTCCAGGAGAGCCCCTCTTCTACCTCACCCAGCCCTGTTTCTCCAGTGGGCCACTTAAAAGGACACCAGAACCCACTCACCTGAATTCACCTGTACAAAACTGCCTGGAAAACAAAAAAGAGAGCAGAGTGTGAGGCACGTGTGAACTCCGAGGGCACTGAGGGCTGCACCGACTGGCAGATAGGACTTTCCTCACTGCATCAGGGATGTCCCCAGTAAAACAGGAACTGGCTGCTCCTCTCCACTGCCTTTTCAAAACATATTCTGTGCCCTCTCTGGTGAGGAGGTCAGAGGTTTAACACCAAGGTTGTAAGAAATGGTGAACGTGGGGTAGGCACCGTGCTTGACAGAGAACAGGGTACGTCCATCTCTCTGATGGAAATGGGATTCCAAACGGTGCATCCCTTAGTTGACTGCAGGAGAACTGGGTGGCCAGGAGACCTCCATGGCACAAGGCACTGCCTGTTCTACGTGCACCTGGCACATCAGAGGCTCCACAGAGGAAGGGGGGACTGGAGTCCTTCCCCTTGCAGCCAGATGGGCTCCCCTGGGGGACCAAGACACCGCACAGCATCTCTGATAAAGAGAGAGACGCAAAGCAGGTGCACCAGGTCGGGGAGGGAGGGCAGGTAAATCACTCTGCCACCAAAAAAAAACATTCCTGCACCGAAAAGCCTTCGCAGCCCCGGCCCGGGCCGCGCCGCAGGAACGGGCAGCTGCTCCTCACCTGAAGTTCTCCGCCGTTTTGGGCACAACGTCGGCGAACAGCTCGATCTTCATGCGGCCGACCTCCTGGGGGAACACAGGGGCCGGGTGAGCCCTCGGGGCCCCCTCGCACACACCCGCCCCCCGACACCCCCGTCTGCCCCCGCGGTCCCCCCCGACCTGCCCGCCGATGGTGACATCGAAGAAAACCACCGGGTTGTTGGGGTTCGCCGCCAGCGCCGACATCGCGGCCGCCTCCGCAGGAAGGGGAAGAAGCGGGGGAAGCGGAATCGACAGGCGGGGGGCGGGACGGGCCCTGGCCGTATCCGGGGTGTCCGGGATGTCCAGGGTGTCCGGGATGCCCGGACAGTGTCTGGGGTGTCCAGGGCTGTCCAGGGTGTCTGGACGGTGTCTGGGCCGTGTCCAGGGTGTCCGGGGTGTCCGGAATGTCCGGGATGTCCAGGATGTCCGGGATCTCCGGGCAGTGTCCGGGGTGTCCAGGGCTGTCCGGGGTGTCTGGACGGTGTCCGGGCGGTGTCCAGGGTGTCCCGGGATGTCCGAGCAGTGTCCAGGGCTGTCCGGGATGTCTAGACGGTGTCCGGCCCGTTTCCAGGGTGTCCCGGGATGTCCGGGGTGTCCAGGATGTTCGGGATGTCCAGAGTGTCCAGGGTGTCCGGGATGTTCAGGATGTCTGGGGTATCGGGAATGTCCGGGGTGTCCCGGAATGTTCGGGGTGTCCGGGCGGTGTCCGGGTGGTGTCCAGGGTGTCTGGAGTGTCCGGGGGTGTCCGGTCCCCATCCCATAGGGGCGGTTTGGGGTCTCCAGAGCAGAGCACTGACCCCCAGGACCGTGCTCTGTCCCCAGCCCCTGGTGCTGGTCCAGCTGGGGAGCCCTGCCCGCTCCTCTGCCTGCCCACTTGTTGGGCACACGCCGGCTGAACATGAGCTCAGGTGTGCCCAGATGGGTAAGGAGGCCAATGGCACCTGGCTTCTACCAGCCACAGAGTGGCCAGTGGGACGAGGACAGTGACCATCCCCCCTGTGCTGGGCACTGTTGAGGTGCCTGGAATCCTGGGGTCACTTCTGGGCCCTGCCAAACCTCCCCTGCAAAGAATCAGCTGAAATGCTCGGGTTTTGGCAAAACCATTTAACCATTTATTGGGGGATCAACGGGAGAAACAGAGCCGGGAGCATCTGGCACAGGGTGTCCTGGTGCAGCCCTGGCCGTGGTCTCCACCAGCAAGGCGCTGGGTTTTGGTGGCCGGGGTGCATGGGGATGAGGACGAGGAAGATCTTCTGCAAGCTCTGGGCTGCTGGGGTGTGTGCCAGGGTTGCCTTGGGGGCTCAGTGGTGCTGGGGATGTCCCCAGCTCTGTGGCAGGAGAAGCGTGCCGGACACTCTGTCGTCATCCCGGAGCCTGTTCTCCACATCCCTGAAGGCTTCCAGGGGTCACGCTGCATCACCAGAGCTCTCTGCAGGGGGGGCAAAGCATGGGGAGGGGGTGAGCGTTACCTTCTCCTCTGTGGGGACCTTGGGCACCGGGGACCCCGAACACCCGTGAGGTGCGGCACCAGGGGACGTGGGGCACCAGGCACCCCAAGCACCCAAGGGATCCCAAGCACCCATTGTCCCAGAGTGCCTGTGCCCAGGAGCCCCCTCCCTGTGCCTGTACCTTGGCACGGGATGAGCTGTACCGTCTTTCACGCAGGTTCCGCTCCGCGATGCCACCGACGGCTGGGCCGTTGCAGTGGCCGTGCCACCCCATGCTGCTGGGACACCCCAGCACAGTCAAGTGACCGCTGGTGGGCTCCGTCTTGGGATACCAGTGATGCTGGTGGCACTGGCTGCTGCAGTGCGTGGGGATGGGGGCTTGGCAGATGTCGTGCTGGTTCTTGCTGCTGGTGTCCCCAGCCGTCTGGGCAATGGCCTTCTGGAAGCCACCCTGGCCAGTGGGGATGAAGGCACCTTTCTCCGTGCCAGGGAAGATCTCGACTCTGCTAGAATCCTTACGGGATGCCCTCAGGTCCTCCTGGCTGAGCTGGTAGTAGTGGGTGGCCTCAAAGCGGGACTTCACCTCCTGCATGGAGATGAAGGGATGGTGGAGGGCAGCGCTGGGTGAGATCCGCTCGCGCGAGTCCCAGGTGAGCATCCTCTTGACCAGCTCCACCATCGCATACAGGTCACAGCGCTTGGCCAGCTCCTCCTGGTCGGGATCAGACACCAGGCAGAGGTTCACTGCCGCTAACTGATCCAGCGAGGAAAAGACATGCACCCTCCTCTCCATTGGCTTTGCCATCACCTTCCCCGGTGGTTTGAGCTGCCAGGTACCGATGGAACATGGGACCTGTCGGAAGAAGGACTGTGTCTTCTGGGCAGCGCAGAGCAGCTCGGCCCGGGGCAGTCCCAAGGTGGAGCAGATGTAGCGCACTTGGTCGTACTCGTTGTTGCCGGGGTAGAGCGGCCAACCCAAGTGAAGCTCGGCCATCACGCAGCCCAAAGACCAGACATCCACCTTCTCGCAGAAGGGCAACCCCAGCAAGATCTCCGGTGCCCGGTAGAAGCGGGTTTGGATGTAGGGCTTCTGGACACGGTAGACCTCGGGGAGGAGGATGGCCGAGCCGAAGTCAATGAGCTTGATGCGGAACGGGTAGCGCGAGTGGTCCACCAGCATGATGTTCTCCGGCTTGAGGTCAGCGTGGATGATGGAGAGCTCCTTCAGCTTGACCAGCGCCGCCAGCACCTGTGCCGTGATGGTACGGATGTGCCGGACGGGCAGCGGCGAGAAGTTGTTCTGCTTTTGGAAATCAAAGAGGTTCTGCTGCAGCAGCTCGAAGACCAGGTAGGTCCAGACCGTGTCGCTGAAGGACTCGAGGAAACGGACGACGTGCGACTCTTCCGCGTCCCCCTCCCGCAAGGCCTGGAGCAGCCTCAGCTCGTTCCTCACCGTTTGGCCATTGTAATCGTGGTTCCTCAGGATCTTGATGGCCACCATCTCCCCGGTGCTCCTGCGCTGGCCCTGGGTCACCTGCCCAAAGGTCCCCTTCCCGACCGTGGCCACCAGGTCGTAGCACTCGGCACCTACCACCAGTGTCACCATGGTGGGTCAGCTCCTCGCCAGGGGCTCAGGATCCTACCGTTCAGTGCCCAGCAGGGACTGGGGACACCCAACTGTCCCAACTGTCCCAACCCGGTCCCAGAACACTGTGGGTTCCACCTCCATGGCTGCACCTTCTGTCGATGATGTCACAGCAGAACCAGCCTGCGCGGAGGAGCCCCCTGAAACCCAGCGCTGGACACCCCGAATCCAGCCCTGCCTTCCCAAAATCCATCCACAAACCCAAAACCAAACCCTGGTCCCCCCAAAATGGATCCAAACCCCCCCCAACCCATCCCAGCCCCCTGAAAACCCATTTCCAGCCTCCTAAACCCTTTCCCTGGTCCTCTGAAACCCATCCAAGTCCCCCATGACCCATATGCAGCCCCCCAAAACCCATTTTCCAGTCCTCCAAACCCAATCCCTTGTCCCCCAAGCCCATCCAAGCCCCCCAAAACCTCTCCCTAGTCTCCCAAAACCCATCCGAACCCCACAATATCCATCCCCCCCTCCCAAGTTCTGTCTCCAGCCCAACATAAACCATCCCCAGCCCTCCTGAAATCCATCTCTGTTCCCTTAAAACACAGCCTAGCTCCCCCCCCCGCCATTTCCAGCCCCAGAAAACCCCTCCCTGTTCCCCTGAACCCTATGTCCAAACCCCATAGCCATTCTCATGACTTTTTTGGACATTAATATTTATTCTGGCCAAGCCAAGAGCGCACCCCCCACACTTTCCCTGCTTAACAGTAACACCTGGAAAATAGGCCAGGCAAGAATAGGGAGGGGTAGGCAAGTCAAGGCAGAGGATGGGTATGGAAGGCAATGCAAGGAAGGGAGAGGTGGGCAGAGAGAGGCAAGGCAAGGCAAAGGACGGCCAGGAAGAGTTAGGCAAGGCAAGGCAAGGCAGGGGAGGGGTAGGCAAGGCAATGGAAGTCAAACAAGGGCAGGTAAAGCAAGGAAAGGCCAGGCAAGAAAGGGGCAGTTAAGTAAAGGTGATATGAAAGGTAATGCAAGGGAGGTGTAGGAAGGAAGGAAAACAGCTAGGCCCAGTGTTTCAGGTGCAGAGGACAGGCTACCCAGGGGACATAAAGACCAGCCCCAGCTTTCTGTTCTGGTCCCTCTGGTGTAGAAAATCCAAAGTGTATACAGTTTTTGAGGATTGGCTCCAAATTTCTCGGGTGGGGTTCAGGAAGTGAATCAGAGTGTCTTTCCTTGGGAAGTAAAGGATGTAGTCCCACTGTTTGTGGTACCATGGGGAGCTAAACAGCAGCAAGACAGTTCTGGCCAGCCCCCTTTGTGTAGGATCAATTCTTGGATGTTGGCAATACTGGAGATGGTATCCGACTTTTGGGTCTGGACTCCTGAAAGTGTGTCCCAGTGCTTTTACATGGGGATGAAGGCAGGTAATCCCAGTGCTTCAGGTGCAGATCAGAGGCTGCAGCAGCCAGGAGCAGCTTTCTGTCCTGGGACATTTTGTGGAGGAGCAATCGAGTGGGCATCTGAATTTTGGAGTTAACCCTCTGCAAAGGGATCACAGAGCTCTTCATAAAAACACGTAGTCCTGGGGCTTGTGCTGCAAAGAATTGGGTGCCCAGGGAATGAAAGGGACAGCAACAGTTTTTCTGTCTGGCACCTTTGGTGTGGGAGCAACCTCCCAACGCCCTCAGTTTGTCAGGTGGTCTTCTGCAATGTTTGGCAGTCTGTTTGCTATGGGCAAGGTAAGCAGCTCTCCCCAGTGTGGGTGTGCAGATGCCTTGGGGAGTTAATGCCCAGTTACAGTGTCCTGGCACTTCTGTATAGGAACAATCCCTGGATATTTTCTGTTTTGGAGAGGGGGGTCACATTTCTGCTGAGATGGGGTCTTCATTCCTCTCTTTGGCAAGGAAATCACTTTTGGATTCCCACGTTGGGCACTTTAGAGAGTGCCCTGGTGAGTTGAAGTGCTTTCCCTAGTATACAGTGCTATCAGTGCTATAGAGTGGGAATGTAAAAGCCAGGCTGTTGAGCTTTTTGTCCTGGTCCATTTAGTGTCTGAGCAGTTATTGGTGGGGTTCAGTTTTGGATCCCGACTCTGTGAGACTGAAGGATTACGATGGCACAGAGAGCCGAAGAAGCAGATACCGGGGTGTGTGCTGCAGTTCAGCGGGTGCAGCTGAAGGTGGAGCCAGCAACAGCTTTCTCGCCTGGCACTTTTGCGAGCTCTGTTTTTACCGGATGTTTTCAGTTCCGTAGCTGGATTCTGCGAGAGGGGAAAAAAAATTATGAGTACATATACTTGGGAAGGAGCTTGTGTTGCCCCTCGAGCGCGGCGCAAATAAGAGTTTGCACGTGGAAGGTCAGCCAAACCTTTCGGTCCCGACACGGTTTATTTGAGGGCAGTGAGGTTTTGAACTTGGCCGGTTTAGCCCTGGGACATTGACTTTTGCAAGTCCACACCGCCATCGTGCGGTGGTTTGATGAGCGGTGAAAGCCGAGCGCTTTTTTTGTGCTGGGACCATTAGTTAGTGTGTAGGGGTTGAGTTTTGGATGCTGGCTCCTCGAGACTGAAAGAACGTGATCCTGCACACACGCGGGAAGGAAGGAGAATCGCCTCCTTGTTGGCTCTGCAGTTTCTGGGCTTCAAAAGAGGAGTGAATCCCAGCACTGGCTTTTTCTTCTAGAACCTTTTCTAGGGGACCAGCTGCTGAACGGTGTTAGTTTTGTAACTGTGAGGCAGAAGGTGTGTGAGGGGACACAGAGCTGAGCACACAGACCCGTGCCTGTCGTGCAGTTTATAAGCTGCAAAAGCAAAGTGAAGGCCAGAGCTGACTTTCTGTTCCTTTTTGTCAAAGGAGGCAAGTCAAATGTGGAGACAGTAACAGCTTGCTGAGCAGGCACCTTTTGTGACCAATATCTACACTTGACACAGTTTAGGTACAGGATCTCTGCAAGAGTGAAAGAATGTGAGAGTACCTACAGTTTGAAAGGAAAGTTCATAGCCCCAGGGCACATGGTGTTGATACCCTTCGAAGTGACTGTGAAGCCAATTAACTGTTTTCTCCCGGTTTTTTTCTGATTAAGGTTATGGAGGAAAAATGTAAAGGGTGCATGCAGCTGAAAAAACAAAGCATAATATCAATGTGTGTTGTGCAGTTTAAGGCTGTATGGGAAATGTGATGCCCAGAACTGTCATTTTTTTTTCTAGGACTGTTTTCTAGAGGCAGCAGATTCTGAAAGGCTGTCTGTGAGAGTAGAGAATGCAACATCCACCTGAGAAGAAACTTCCATAGGCCATTTCCATTTGAAACCCTTAACTGGCACCAGAATCAAGGGGCAATCCTCATCCTCACTGGCCACACCTGGGGCTGCCCCACCCCCTTATCACCCTCATTGTTCACACCTGGGGCTGCCCCAGGGGAGAGGTGACTCCGCCCAGTGCTCCCAGTTCCCTCCCAGTATCACTCCTTGACTCCCCCCCATTGCTCACAGTTTCCTCCTGCTCCTCCCAGTATCATTCCTTGACTCCTCTCAGTATTCCCAGTTCCCTCCCACTGCTTCCAGTATCACTCCTTGACTCTCCCCTGTATTCCCAGTTCTCTCCTAGAGCTCACAATTCCCTCCCTCTGCTCCCAGCATCACTCCTTGACTCCCCCCAGTGCTCCCAGTTCCCTCCTGCTGCTCCCAGCATCACTCCTTGACTCCAAAATTGAATATGGATGAAGATTCCTCCCAGACAAAAGGGGCCATGACAGAAAGGGTCTGAGGGAAAGGGGGAAGCCCCAAGCTTAGAGATGGCACTTCTGGTCAGCTCAAATTCTATTTTTAGCTTGCCTCCTCCCCAGTTTTGTCTCAATTGTGCCCACCTAATTCTTCAGCCGCTGCTCCCTGGGAGGGGGTGGCCCTCATCCATGGTGGCACAGCTGACCTGGAGAAGATGAGGGGGAATAAACACCAGCTGAAGGCCTCTGTGAGCTGTTTTGGGACGTGGCAGCACTTTTGAACATCACATTGATGCCTTTGGTGATGCAGCACTAAATATCAGTTACCCCTAAACCAACTCTGTGTCTGTTCTCCCAAGGTCTCACACCTGCCTCATCCTCCATGTCAGATCCTACTTTATTTTCTAAATAAATACCCTGCAGCCACCAGATTTCTTGGTTTGAATCCCAGGCTTTCTCCTGGCATGTGTTATTTTCTTCCTAGAAGCCACAAGCCATGGTAAACAAACATTTACAGGTGCTGGGAACACAGGCTTCTCCTTGGCTGACTTATCTGTCTGGGAAGAGCCATAAATTCTGGAGCTTCAGGGCTGAAGTCAGATAGGGAAAAAGCTCTTGGGTAGGCGTTTGCTTGTAGAGTTCCTTGTATTCCCCCTAAAGCACATCCTTCTTGGGATTCGTTATGGATGCCTGGTGATCCTGGTCCTATGACATGGATGGTCCCCCTTGGAGACCAGGGGGAGAAGGAGGAGCTTTACCCCTCTGTGTGCTCTGACCCAGGCTGGGTGTCCAGCTCTGCTTCGGGACAGTGCCCAAATCTTGCCCCTCCTGCTGCCTCAGTTTCCCCCTTTCACCTACAAGTTGTTTTTCCTGCATTTCAGTGTAAGTTGCTCAGGACAGGGACTGTACCCCACCAAGGACATCCCTCTGTTACAGCATCACTCCCCTCTGCCTTTAGGGAGGGTCCCCTTCAGACCCCCAGGGGTGGGGGGCTGCAGTGAGGGGCTTTGGGGTGTTCCCAGGGATGAGCTGAGATGGGAATGGGGTCAACAGCAAGGGGGGCAGAGAGATCTGGCCTAGGGCTGCAGACAAGGCTGGTCAGGGATGATACACCCTGATTTTGGGGGGCTTTAGGGTGCTTTCTTTCCCATAAAAGAGGAAAGGGAGGACAGAAATGAATGCAGAGGATTCTCCCCCTTCGAGCAGCAGCTGTGCAAAATCTCACCCTGGGGAGGCAAATCATGGGGGTGGGCAAAAGGCTTTTGCAGCCCCCTTTCTCCACCAGCCTGCCCAGCTCGGGGGCATCTCTTCCACCCAGGTGGGCTTCGTCCCTCGCCCCTTCCCTCCCCGGGCGCAGGAGGGGAGCGAGGGGAGGGGAAGCCGGCGGGGTGTTTAGGGGGATTGTCATGGTTACCTCCCTGGCAAAACAAATGGTTCCACTGGATGATGATGATGATGATGACAGTGGTCACTCAGACAGCTCCGGACAGTGTGGGGCGGCGGTGGGGGGGGCGAGAAAGCCACCCTGGGGAGCCAGAACCGCCCCCCTTGGGGAGCCAGACACCCTGGCGGCTCCTCGCCGCCGGGGCACGTGTTGCTGCAGCCCGTTCGGTAAGACCCTTCCTCCCCCACTCCAGACCCGCCCTGGACACCCCTGGTCCCCCCAGCCCCGCTACGCGGTGGGGAGGGTCCGGGGGGGTGATGCCACCGGTTGCCGAGGTGGCTGGTGGTGCAGCGCTCCCCCACCCCAAGCCCCGGCGCTCCCTCCTCTCCCTCCCTTTTCCTCTCTCCTCATCTTCCCTCACTCCCTGTCTTCCAGAGACAAAAGCGCTCCGCAGCCGTGCCTGTCGCCTTCAGGATTCCTCCTCTCCCTCCTGCCCCCCCAGCCCGGCCGCAGAGGGGCTGGAAGAGTGGGTGAAGTTGCTCCAACCCCCCCATTCCCTTCCTCCTCCTCCTCTCTCCCAGGAAAGGTAAGAAAAGCAGTGGCTACTCTCCCTTTGCTCCTGCACCTTTTTAGCTCCGCAGGGGTGGGTGTGAGGTGCGTGTGTGTCTGTGTGTGTGTGTGTGTCACTTCCCAAGGCTGTGCACGATCCCAGCACAAAGCAGCTCACTGAAGAGATCCCTGTCATAATATTTCTGCAGGCACAAGCCCACACTTTGCAAGCTGCTGCTTCCCAGCCTTGCCTTTTCCCGGCTGGATAGTGAGTCCTGGAGCATCCCATCCCTCCCCAAAATTGTGCAGACATCAGTAGTGACTGTCTCCATCTCCCTGCAGGCAGAGGACAGGGATGGATGGGGGGGTGATGCTGGGGGTGACGGGCTCTTGCTCTCCTGGGCAGCCAGGTGGGATATCCTGGCTGTGGACACACTGTTTGGGGAAGGAGGACTGACCTTGGCAGGGTGAGGGGGGCTGATCCCCCCAGTAAGGGTCAAAGCTTGTATCTGCCACATTGGCTGGGGCATGGCAGGGCAGGGATGGATGGGGAAGGGCTGTGCTGCTCCTGAGGGCCCTGCGTGTCTCCTTGGATCCAGACGCATTCCAATTATGGAGTTTGGCAATTTTAGCCCAGCTGAGGGTTGTCTGGGCTAACACACCCCCCCTCTGGTTCAGCTCAGAGATCTTCCCCCAGCTGCCAGCCTGGCAAGGTGGGGGTTATCTAAACCCTGTGTCAGAAATGAGTGATTGACAGCTCTAGAAAGGGGCTTCAGACCCAGCTCTGGGGCCGGGCTGGTGGCCCAAGACACCTGCCAGGGGTATTACTGGCAGATCCCAAAATCCATCTCTGCCAGGGCTGTCAGTCATGTTCCAACCTGGCACTGCATCACCCCGGGAATGAGGACCCAGTTGCTTTCACTGGGTGCTGGCAGGAACAGCTGCTCCCCAACCTTCCCCCAGTCTCCATATCCAAGGCCTCAGGGTGCCCTTGGGGACACCCCAAAGGGATGTGTGTCTCTGCCCAGCGACCTTTGTCACCTCTGTGGCAGTGGGGGGCTGTGTTGTCACCCTTCCAGGGCCTGCAGTGGATGTTTTTCTGCTTTCCCTATCAGGTGTGATACCCCACTTGCAGTTTGAGGTTTGGGGAGACTGGAGGTGGGAGAAAAACTCCTGTAGCTTTTCCTGGGAAGTTCCCACAGATCTGCCATGGTGGATCCCTAGCTCTTCCAGTCAGGAGAGTGCTGTGTATGCTTTGGAAACATCATTTGTCCTGGGGCTTCCTAGAGATGTTTTGGGGGTTGATCCCAGTTCCCTGGCCAGGTTTGAGCCTCATGCTTTGGGGGAAAGCAGCTGGAGGGGTCCTGTATGTCTTAGTTGTGACCTGAAGATGATGTGGGTCAGGTAGGTGAAGTCAGGGGTCCCTCAGCAGCATGCCCACATCTCCCTGAGCCGTGTTGTCCTTGAAAACCAGGGAAAATTCCCAAGTGTTACTCTACTTAAAAGCCCTGAAAGTTTGGGAGGTGCGGGGCTTCTCCTGTCTCGGGTTTGCAAACAGGGGGGAATTCGCTTCCCCGTGGGGATTGCCCAGGGACGCTGGTGGAGGGTTGTGGTGCAACAGGCACCTTGTCACCATCCTTGTCGGGATCTGTCCACCTGTAAATCTCCACAGGGCACTCCGGCTGTCGTCATCCCGGCCAGCCACTGGATGTCAGTGTTGCTTGAGACAGACGAAGCGGAAAGAATATTTTACTCAGCTGGAGGAAACCAGCCACCCGCCGAGCAGTGGGGATGTGCCCCAGGTCTGGCTCGGACCTGGAGGTGTGGCCTCCAAGGGAACCCGTTTGGGGCCGGTTTGGGGTTAGGACAGGGCGGGGCAGCGAGTCAGCGACCCAAAAGTGCATCGTGTGGCACCAGGGCTGGGCTTCACATGGCTCTTCATGTCTTGGGGGGGTTCAGAAGCCAGGGCTGCCCCTGGACATCTGCCCTTCAGGCAGCAGGACTGGATGGGGCTGTGTTGGCTTTTATTCCAGCTCCTGGTTTGGCTCTCCCTGTCCTGTTGTCAGCTGTAGGTGCCACAGACCCTGTGCTGTGGCACTGCTGGGACCCCAACGTACGACTGGGAGTCAAGTCCTGTCCGAAGCCAGGCTGTGTGCTCACAATTTGCTCTGTTTTTCTATTCAATACATGAAAATACACCTCAGAGGAGCATTATTCTGCCTCTGTCTTTACTCCACGGGCTCAGACAGATTTTTCTGAGGGCACATCAGTGCTCAGAGACACAGACAGACACCCAGGGCAGCTCTGAGCAGCGCTCCAGGCGTCGCCCCCCCTTTTTCAGGCACACGAACGCGTTTGCCAACCCAAGCCTTTAAAATTCAGCCCCAGCCTCGCACTGCTGGGAAGGCACCCGCAGCCACGTGGAGGGGCTGGAGCCCGTGCTCCAGATCCCAGCCCTGAGCGCTCTGCACGTCACCGGGACCGTCCGCGGACGTCGGAGCAGCATCAGCACCTTCCCCGTCAGCCGGGCACAGGAATTGGCCGAGGGAATTGCCTGGAGTGGGGTGAGCACGTTACTGCGTCGCTCCCTCCTCCGTGGCCAGGAAGAGCAGTGGATTGTCGTGGAAAGAGTGTTTACAAAGGAAGGAAGAAAAAAAAAAAAAAAGGGAAACACAGTAGCATCCCGGTGGTGTGCCAGGTCTGGAGCATGGGACAATGTCTGTCCCCAGCCCTGAGCTGCTCCCCAGCTGATGGGATTACAGGTGTGGGGTATTCGGGGGCTGAAGGTATTTACCAGTGGTTTCCCTTTTCCCCCAGGATGTCAGACACTGCGTGGGGCCGTGGGTTGGGACCAGGTGGGTGGGATGGCCCCGTGCCTGCCCCAGGGCACGTTTGGTGGCAGTGAGAGGGCACCCTGAGGACTGGGGGGGTGCAAGGATACCCTGTGCTGCCGTGATGCTGGTGGTAATTTTTGGGATGCAGCGTCCTGTCAGCTGCTGTACTGAAGGTGCAGCCCTGGGACCTGGATGGAGACCGAGCACAGGTCCTGGAGTGGCAAAGGCAGGATGGGGAGCAGCTGGGGGGCTGGTGATGGGCTCCTGGGGGAAACAGGAGAGAGATGCCAGCTCTCCCACTGCTCTCCCCCACTCCAGCCTCCCCACTCTCCCTTTCCTTGCTGCAGTCACTTGATGGCGTTGGTGACACGATCTGTGCAGAGCAGCCCCATGGCTGTGCTGGCCACATCCCCATCCACAGGGTTTTCACTGGGAAGAGCCCCCCAGGACCTCCCTGTCCTTGTAGGGCTGGTTTTTCTGGCTGGCACAGCAGGCAGGGCTAATTGCAGGCTCCTCTGGACCCCTGGGATCTGTGGGAAAGGTGCAACTCTCCTGGCTGGCTTCATACAGGACATGGCACCGGGCTCTGCATCCCACCAAGGGTCCCTTAGTGCTTGTCCTGGCCCAGGTGATGCAGAAATCCCTGCTGGCAGAGTGGTTCCCATGGGAGCCACGTCCCCAGTCTCCCACAGGTGAGGGGCTTGGATCTCAACCATAGCTCTGCCCTAAGTCTCTGCAGCCAAGGGAGCTTCTGAGCTAAAATCACAGCTCCTGGAGCCCAAATTCACGCCTTAGGCAGCCCATAATGAATTCTTGTTGTGCCAAGCTGATAGAGAGCATCTTCACCTTGTTATTTCCTCCTTTCTTTCTTCCTTAAGGCAAAATAATCCCCCCCTCCTTCCTTAAGTGCCCCACCTGGCATTTAATCACTTCCCGATGTCCTGATGGCCTCTGCCCTCTGCAGAGAAGGGACCCTGTAGCAGGTGGAGCCTTGACAGCTCCTGACTTTACAACATCCCTGTTGGCACGGCTTGGAGCACCCCGGTGTGGAATGGGCTCCCCTGGCTCAGGCAGGGCTCCTGTGTTGGAACAGCTGAGCTGGACACGCTCCTGCATCTCCTCATGCACCCCATGGATGCATCCCCTGACCTCCCTGGGCAGCCCCTGGCGTGAGCAGCACTTGTGGCGGCAGGAGGGGAGGATTAAATCGGGAATGGCAGAGGTTGTTGGCTGGGATTCAGAGGCGTGCCTTGGGATTACTGCCCTCCATCACCATCCTCGCTGCTGTTTTCTTTGCTCGGTTTCCCTGGCTGCTCTCCCCCATCCCAGCCAGCCCTTCTTGCTCTCCCCACCTCTCTCCCTTTTTCCTCTCTTAAAGCCGCCGTTTTCCTGCCCGAGTGCCCGTGGAGCTCGTGGCCTTGATGTTCTGCTGCTCACGTCTTCCGTGGCATTTGCATATAAAGGTGGTTTTTAATAACGCAGGACTGGTAGGAAATGAGAAACTGATGTATTTCGGTGCTTCTGGCTCCTCCTGGGCCTTGTAAATCACTGCACAAAGCACTGCAGAGCCAGCCCGGGAGAACTGCTGCCTAGCAACTTCTCCCGATGCCCCGGGGGAGCGGGATGTGGACCTGAAAGCCACCTGAAAGGTCTCCTTTAAAACCCTCGGGCTTGGGGGAGAGGAGCTGGAACAGAGGAAAACCTGCTCAGGGGAAAAGAGTTGGAATGTAATTGGCAGGAGGAGCCACTTTGCATCTGAATGTCTCGGCTGAGCACAGCGTGGGATGAGTCAGCCTGTGCAGGAAGGATCTGTGGATGCGGGGCAGCAGAGCCACGCACCTCCCCGAAACGCAGCGAGGATGAGGATGGGCAAGGGCGTGGGAGGGCAGGAGGATGCCTGGCTCTGCCTGCCTGCTCTTCCTTCCCGCAGGATAAAGGAAAACTCTCAGGATCTTAGCCTTATCCTGGAGAAAGTTGTCATTTTGGATGGATAATGAGGAGCAAGAGGGATAAAAAAAGGATGTTCACCTGTTCTGCCCAGACTCCAGCAGTGTGAGAGCTGGGGAGATACACCAGTATGGATCTCTGGAGCCACTTGTCTCCAGCCAGGCAGGTTTGATCCCTTGTGCCAGCAGGGATATGGGAAATGGGTTTGCCATGTGTCTTCCCACCAAGGTCTTGCTCTGTCCCCATCCCCCAAGTGGAGCCACCAAGCCCAGGTCTCGTCCTCTCCGGTGTCACTCACCTTTCTGTCCTCAGAACTGCAGAAAACAACATGAGGTGACAGTGGCACACAAACATTTTGGGCACTTGGTGCTTCTCATTCACTCTCACCTTTCCACCTCTCTCCAGCTCCCCACCATCACCGACAGACCCCCTGGGAAGATGCCAGGGCTGATTAACTGGGCGACCCTCTCCCCGCTGCCCCTCACCACGTCGGAGGTGACATCTTGTGTCAGCGGCTACGCCTTGGGGATGACAGCCCTGCTCACCTACCACAACCCAGACCCCCAGGCTTTGGAAGGCAAGTTTCGAGGAGTAAAGCTCGGGAAGGGAACTTTAGAGCCAGGCATATAGCAGTGCTGGGTCTCTGTGCATGCCTTAAACCTTCAGACGCTGGTGGGAAGAGCAACCAAGTGTATCATGTCCGAGGCTGCAATTTTTTAGGTGTGAAAAACCCCTGAGAAGTGACAAGAGGGTGCTGGCAGGTGGGTCCAGGGAAGTGGCTGGTGTTGCTAAAACCCCTCCTGGCTGGCAGGTCTCTTTGTGTTCCCCTTGGATGAGGGCACGGCCGTCGTGGGCTTCGAGGCGACCGTGTCCCGGCGCGTGGTGACGGTGCAGATCAAAGACAAAGCCAAGATAGATGACACCTACTTGGACAGCTGCAGCCTCCCCAGTGGAAGAGGTGAGGAGGTGGAGGGTGTTTTAGGGGATGTGGGGGAGAAAAGGATGGCAAGAGGAATGGGGAGGTGGCAGGGGGCGGCTGGCTGGCATATGCCATGGCATTGAGGGGGCTCCTTGTGAAAGGCTGAGTTGTTGTGGCGCTTGTGTCCCTGCCAGAAATGTCAGTCTTATCTGTTTTGGAAAGCACTGCTGCTTCTGGGCAGCCAAAGGAGTGATGCAGAAGGCTGGGGCTCTTTAGACAATGCTGATGTGTGCAGTGGGGGCTGCTTCGGGTGTTTGATCCAGAGATGGGGGGAATGTTTTCCACTTTTGTGTCACTGTGTCTTCCTGGTGTGGTCCTGTCTCTGTGCAGGAAGGATCCTGATGGATGAGGACCTGGAGAGGATTGTTTTTGTGGCTAACCTGGGCATGATTCCTCCCCTGGAAAGCATCTCCATCTTCATCAGCACCTCCTCTGAGCTGCAGACTACGCCCAGCGGGGCTGTGAGGGTCCTTCTGCCAGCTGTGTGTGTCCCCAGGGTCCCCCGGCCCAGCCTGGAGAATGCCAGCAGCCCTTCCAGCCACCAGCTCCGAACGTACGGAAAACCACGGGGTGGGCTCTGGCTGGGACTGATCCAGGGGGATGCAGGTCTGGCCAAGGAGGACTTTGTTCTCACTGTGGGAGGCTGGAGAGCTGCTGCAAGCTCTTCCTCTGGCAGACCTCTATCCTGGGGGGATAGAACTTGTTCACAGGGTTTATTTGGGCCCATCTCACTGGCAGGGACAAGCACCACTGTGGATCAGAGAGCCCGGATCAAGGGAACAGGTCCTGCCTGGCTCAGCTGCTGGAGAGTGAGGCCACCAACCCCTTCGAGTACGAGTTCAGCTTCCACCTGGAGATTCGGGGGCCGTGCCTGCTGGCAGGTAGGAACACCAGTGCCATCCTGCTGCACTGGGATGGTCTATCACCTCCTCAAGGCAACATCCACACTCTTCCTCCTTCACTGTCCCTCAGCGTGGGATCTATTTTGACAAGTTAGCTCTGCTGAGGTGGATTTACCAGCACAGGAGTGATGCCAACGTGGGTTCCTGTCCTCTGCCACCTTGACATCTCTTCTCCCTGGTCTTCCCAACCCTCAATCCCTAACGGCACCTTGGTTTTCCTGGGCAGGCGTTGAGAGTCCTACCCATGAGATCCGAGCAGACGCCGAGCCCTCGGCTCGCTCTGCCAAGAGCATCGTGATCACCCTGGCCAACAAACACACCTTCGACAGGCCCGTGGAGATCCTCATCCATCCCAGTGGTAGGTGGGCTCTGCTTCCTCTCTGCTGGTCTTGCCCCTTCCTGGGATCCTCATCTGTAGCTCTGGGCACGGCTGGATTAGCGCTGGTTTTGTGAATATTGTCAGGGTTTGGCTTCCTCAGGAGGTAATTCCGGACTCTCCTGAGGTATTCGGTGCTCCCCAAGCTCAGAGATATTGCTGTTTTCCCAGGCTGCACCTCGGCCAAATGCAAATTTTAGCCAAGGCTGTTCTTCACTCGATTCTCTGCATTTCCAGAGCCCCACATGCCTCACATCTTAATGGAAGAAGGTGACATGACACCTGCAGAGTACGAACGACACCTGAAGGGGAAGAATGATTTCATTAAAGGCACTAAGAAAGACCCCAGTGCCGAGAAAAAGGTGAGAAACAAAAGCTGCAGGTGTTAGCTGAGGCTTTCCCTGGACTGGAGCTGAGCTAGCAAATGATTCCTTGTTCCCAGCACCACATATTACACTGTCCCTATAATCTCTGCAAGATCCTCCTGTGGAGAGGGGCTTGTGTGAAGGAAGAGGGGAAAATTCAGCAGTGCTGCTGATAAACTGAGTGTGGAAGGAGCTCTGAGATGGTTATTGTGTGTATAATTAGTGCTAGTCTAGCATAGCATAATTAGAGAGGTGCGTTGTGATAGCATTAAGGGTATTATAATTATTGCAGTGACATAGAATAAAATATTCTTTTAATTGCTCAGTAAATGTTTACTGTTTCTGGATATCTGTCAGAGAGAAAGAAGTGATTTTGCTTGGAATAATGAGCTGAACTGAAGACAAGGTAGGAGAAACTTCTCTTTGTTCTGCTGAGCAGCAAAGAGAAAAATATCTGCGCTGGGATTTGTGCCTTGTCTTCCAGCAGTTCTGAAGGAATGAGTGACAGCCCAGAACCTCAGCGTGTCTGGGAGCAGCTCAGGGCCCTCTGAGTTTCCAGGGTGGGCGTCTTCCCCTAAGGCACAGGTTGTGCTTGTGTGACCACAGCCCGGGGCTGAAGGTGTCAGCGCCTGTTTTACCCACACCAGAGCTCTCTGTGCTCCCAGAGATGCTCATTTCTCCCTAAACTCCTTCTCCGTGTGCCTGATCCTGGTTCCTGCTTGGCAGAAATCCTGGACCTGCTGCAGGGATGGCTCCCTGTGCTCCTGTGACTTCTTCTGTCACCAGAAAACATGTCAACCTTCCTCTCCTTCCCTTTGCCCTCCACTCCCTCTCACAGGGCTGGGACTGCGTGTGCTCCTCTAATTGTGTTCAGTGTGGAACGAGATGGAACTCCCACGCTACGCCTTGGATGCTCCCTAATTATTCCTCTGTCTTTAGCACGTCAAATTATCTAAGGGGGGATCATTTCCCTGCAGGAAACCCATCTGTTCCTCAAGAGGGCTGGGAAACAACTGCAGGGAGCAGAGGAAATGCCCGAAATGTCTGAGATGGATGATGGGCTGGAATTGCTGCTCAGAGCAGGACACTGGGCACCTCTCAGCTTAAATTAAATTAGCCCAGAAATTTCAGCAGTAAATGATAATTAATTTTCCTCCCCTGGTTTGTTATGCAAAAGGCTTGGATGCTGTCAGCTGCAGGGTGGTGGGGATGGATGCACACTGGAATCAACTCTCCTCAATACGATCTGATTAGTTTACTGTAATTGGATAATGGGTGGAGGGGAACGGAAGGGAGGTGAGGAGGAGATGTTTTCTTTCTGGTTGACTTGTAGTAGCAGCTCTGAAGCTGTTTTCTGAAGGTTTGCCTGTTAAATTCCCTCCAAAGTCAGTGAGAAATCCCAAAATATGGGCTTAGCCCAAGCACACAAGGATTTTATGTCATGGATCTCCAAGAGCATCCGAGGGAGTGCTGTAGGTAGGTTAGGACCACAACTGGACAAAGGCAGCAAGGATCCCCTTGGTCTGAAACGTGATAAACTGGGAATGATGACATATGGCTGGGGGAAAATGGGGATAGAAAAAGCTCTTTGATTTCCCTGTGTCTGATTAATTTATACTCCAAAGTATGAGAGGATGAGCGAGAGCTGAGGTGGCAGCAAGGTGCTTGTTCCTGTGAGTGAGACCCGTCTTTTCACAGGGTCAGAGCAGCAGCACTGGGGCAGCAGAGCTGAAAGCAGAGCTCTTGCAAGTGTTGATCCACAGGGACTCTTGAGTTACATAAAATAAAGGTGGGTCGTTGGGTCGCAGATCAAGGAACATGACTCACGGCCAGAGAAAACAAGCCTGGTTATCTGGGGTCTGATTTACTGCCAGTGAAACCAACGAGAAGAGCAGCCAGAAAGAGGAGAAAACAGGCAAATAAAAGATGCTGAGGATTGAGCTGTTGTTGTGGAGCGTGTTTCCACCCTCAGACCCAGGGATGAAGGGCCACAGCTGGGGTGATGTGGGGTGGCCGAGCTCCCTTGGGAGCAGCTGAGGCCGTGAACCCACGACAGCTTGATACACATGTAACAGCACATTATAAACCCATCACAAGATGTTTTCACCAGTTTAATTTTATCCCATTTGCAATGAATACTTGAAATGGAAGGAGGGAAAATGCAGAGCCATTAGAGCTGTGTGCAGTGCAGGGACAGATCATGCGGGTCCCATTGAACGGTGGCCACAATGACCGGTTTGACTCTCCAAAGCCTTTCAATCCCTACAAAGAAAAGCGATAAAAGAGCTGGGCAGAAAAAGCAGCAAACCAGAGGCAGCAGGAATGAATTGAAGCAGTGAACACAGCACACCGAGGGCTGCATCTCTTGCTTCATTAATGAGTGACCATGGAGAAAAACTCCGGTGTGCCTCAGTGGGATGCAAGGCTGTGCTAACGAACCAGGTTTTTGGGAAGGATCTAATGAAATGTTTGCAGAATCTGTTTTGCAAGGTGCTGTGTAGGGCCAGGTCTTTTGATTTCTCCTCCAGGTTCTCATCCGAGCGTGCAGCTGCTCCATAGAATTCCAGAATGGTTTGGGTGGAAAGGGACCTTAAAGACAATCCCATTCCACCCCCCTGCCATGGGCAAAGACAACTTCCACCAGACCACATTGCTCCAAGCCCTGTCCAACCTGGCTTTGAACATTTCCAGGGATGGTGAATGCTTTTATATGTGCCGTGGTCCCTGATTTAGGCTTTCTGCCAGCTGTTGTCCCCTGAGCAGTGTGTGACTGAGGAGGCAGGAATTCCATTTACCCCCGGAGCAGCTCCCCTGGAGGTATGAACAGAACAACTTCAGTGCACCCTGAGCCTTGGTGTTGTCACCTCTGAGGCCAGAACAAGCAGATTCTGGCCTGCAGAAGGCCACACACTTACATTTTCAGGCACACAGCCCTGCTCTGATTCTAGTGCAACTGAAATGGGGCAGAAAAATCAACCTCTTGATCTCTGTCCTCCTTTCTTGCAGACAGAAATCATCAGGAAGCGGCTGAACAAGGACATCCCCCACCACCCCATCATCATGCTCAACTTCTGCCCTGACTTGAGGACTGTCCAGCCAGGCCTTCAGAATGCCCAAGGGGAGTTTATCTTCCTCATAGACCGCAGCAGGAGTATGAGCAGTGGGAACATCAACTGTGTCAAGGTACCTGCGGGAGGGGAAGCACCTGCATGTCAGCAAAGGGTGAATTTTAGAGAGCAGTGGGGGTGCTGAGTGCTGAGGAGTGTTCATTATGAGGGGATGGGGGGTAATTATACGCTGTAGCTTTAGTCATCTCAACCATGGGGCTTGTTAGGTACCTGCAGCGAAGCTCATTCTCCCCTGTTCTCTTCCTCATCTTCCTATCAGCACATCAAATGCAAAGTTATTTTCTTTCCCTCTCTTGCTGGCATGTTTTGTGCATCCCTTCTCCAGTTCTCCCTGTCTCCAGGAAGGCTTTGGGTGATTTCTGTCTAGGGGGGAACCCTCCAGGGTGCTCCAAGGGGAGCGACTTGCTGACCATGAGTTAGGAGATGTTTTGCTGAGGGGCACCTCTTGCACCCCATGAAAAAACCCTTTCCCAAACACAAATCAGCAGCAGACTGGTGGAGGGTTGTGGGAGATGTGCTGAGACATCTGGATAAAAAAGGGCCTGGAGAAAGGCTTTGTCAAGATGTTTTGTGGGTCTGAGGTTCCCCTGTCAGATGTGACCCTTTACCCAGCACCAACCCCAGTGCAGGACCGTGCACTTGGTCTGTTGAACCTCATGAGCTTCACACAGACCCACTTCTTGAGCTTGTCCATCTTTTAACACATCTCCTTTCCCATCTGTCTCTGGTTTCCATGGGAACTGCTGGAGGACAGACACCTCCGGCAACAAGGATTGGGATGCTGGGGAGCCTGAGGATGGCTGCAGCAGGTCCCCTGGGATAGGGAGGCTGTTCCCAAAGGGATCAGGATATCTCTGAGTTGTACCCCTTTCCCTCAGGACCTTTAGGAATCTGGGAATCTCTGCCCCATGCCAGATTTTTGCTTTCCAGCTTGCGGCATGGCTGGGTTAGGGCACCACAGCCTCTGCAGACTCCGTGAAAGCTGGTTTGTCCCATGGGGATGGAGACCCTTGCAGGGACAGACCCCCTCTCTGGGAGGTCCTGAGCTGGGACTCCCATTGCAGAAGTGCTGTACAAACAGGAGAAAGAAAATATACTTTGTTGGAGATAGTGGAAATTTCAGAGGAGATGCCTCAAGGGAGAAACCCACTGTCCTTCTTTTGAGTCTCCCATCCTTGTTTGTCACTTGCAAACAAAGGTCCCTCGCAGGAAGGGCTCTTCTTAGTAGGTTTGGGTGGGTTTTGCTTGATGGAAACTTCTGCATCGTCCTCAGATGGCTGGATGAGTGAGGTGACAGGGCTTGGAGCTGTGCAGCTGCAGGGATGCACAAAGGGATGAGATGGGATGGCTCAAGTGGAGCAGGAGGGCATCTGGCCAAAGCAGCTGAGGTGGAAAGTTCAGAGGCTTAAATTCCCTGCAGCCAGTCCCTTTCCCATCCTGATGCAGCCAGGGAGAAGAGCCAGGCTGTGATGGTACATCGAGCTTGCTGGCAAAAAACTACACTAATAACTGGGAATTGACTTTTCTGGAAGCAAACATCCCTCCTTATTGAGTTGCTGTATAGATATTGAGTGCAACAGGATCAAGATCAATATTTACCATAAGAAGCAATAAATCTTCCTGGTTGCTGAAACAGCAACCAGGCATCAGTTGCCCGCTTTGGGAAGTGCTTTAACAGAAACATTTGGAAATTTGTATTTTTTTCCCTTGTAATGAGTTCCAAGATGGGATGTCAGCGCTGAGATCTGGAAGAGCCAGCATCCCAGGAGCCATCTGGGAGCAGCGGTATAAATACACCCTCGTAGGTTTGAGATAACAGCTTGGATTAAAGCACTCCAGAGCTTGTTAAAGGGCAGCCCTGTTCTTGTATTCCCCTGATTTTCAGTGCTCCAGCTCTGCCGTGCTGAGTCTTGCAGGAGCTGGGACCTGGACTGACCTGGCACCACGTCCCTGGTGGTCTCAGGCGGGTTCTCTGTGTGCCCTCTGTGGTCACTCGGTCTTTGCCACTGCACAGGCCAACACAAGGTGGCTGTTCCTGCTCATTTGACCTTGGCAGCTCCTCCTGGGACTGGCTCTAGGGTTTCTGCTGCCCTCGGCAGACTGGCAGGAGTCTGCCTTGATCAGCATTTAAAAAGAACCAAGCTGCTCTTGAAGCTTTGCTTTACATTTTGCTTTAAATAAACATTTTGCTTTAAATTGGCTTCCTCTCCTGACACATAATTGCTCCTCAAAGCTCAAGAGCATCTTGGGCAGCTCTTGCCCAGTTGCTGCTCTCAAAAGCTCTGTCCTGGAGTTGTCCATGACCATCACAAATGTCTGTGACAATTCAATTTGCTCTTCCCTTATGTAAAGCCCAGGAATAGGCACGTTAGATAACCACCTCTGGTAAAGAAAATAGCTTTAAACTGTTGTCTCCCAGCTATTTTAATTGAAGCCAGCTATGAATACAAGAGAATTGGGGATGGGGGAGGCTTTTCCTTTTGTGTAACTTTGAGCTGTTTGTTTATTTTCTGCAAGTTTAGGCATTGAGATGCATTGCGTGTCGCACTTCTCAATTTCACACTCTGCTTCTCACCCACCAGCTCGGTGCTGCAGCACCGTGTTGCCAGCACAAATTGAATCCCTTAAAAACAAACACGAAAATTTGTTCAGCTCTTTGTTGGTCTTTTTTTTTTTTCCCAAAGACTCCCCGTTTTCCTCACTGCTTTGGGTCCCAAATACCATTCAGGGGCCTTTGGAAAGAGCAGTGTCCCTGTTGCAGTGCACGGGAAAGAAATAGTTGGTTTTCTGGCAAATGCAGGTGGGAATAAGGTGGGATGGCTCCAGGCAGAGCTTTTCCTGGTGAAGCTGTGGCAGCCAGGGAGAGTCCTGGGGTGATGATGCCTGTTCATTTTCCACCCCCAGGATGCCCTGTTGGTCATTCTCAAGAGCCTGATGCCAACGTGCCTCTTCAACATCATCGGGTTTGGATCCACCTTTAAGACCCTCTTTCCTGCCAGTCAGGCCTATTGTGAGGTGGGTGAACCCACATTTCACAGAATCACAGAATCACAGACTGGTTTGGTTGGATGGGACCTTAGCTCATCTCATTCCACCCCCTGCCGTGGGCAAGGACATTTCCCACCATCCCAGGTTGCTTCAAGCCCCATCCAACCTGGCCTTGGACACTTCCAGGGATGGGGCAGCCACAGCTTCTCTGGGCAACCTGTGCCAGGGCCTCACCACCCTCAAGGGAAGAATTTCTTCCTAATATCTAATCCAAACCTGCCCTTCTTCAGCTTAAGGCCATTCCCCCTTGTTCTGTCACTACATACCCCTGTAAAAGGTCCCTCTCCAGCTCTCTTGGAGCCTCTTCAGGTACTGGAAGGGGCTCTGAAGTCTCCCCAGAGCCTTGTCTTCCCCAGTCCAACTCCCTCAGCCTGTCTCCATAGCAGAGGTGCTCCTTGGTGCTCGGGGGGGAGCTGGTGCTGACAATTCCACTGCTCCTTTGTGCTCGGGGGGAGCTGGTGCTGACAATTCCACTGCTCCTTTGGGCAGGAGAGCCTGGCCCTGGCCTGCAAGAGCATCAGGAGGATCCGTGCTGACATGGGCAGCACCAACATCTTGTCCCCTCTGAAGTGGGTCATCCGTCAGCCCATCCACAGGGGCCACCCCCGACTGCTCTTCCTGCTGACGGACGGGGCCATCAGCAACACGGGGAAGGTC
Organism: Neopelma chrysocephalum; assembly: GCF_003984885.1. NCBI lineage: Eukaryota > Metazoa > Chordata > Aves > Passeriformes > Pipridae > Neopelma > Neopelma chrysocephalum. Next base: position 782,507 of record NW_020897862.1, read on the forward strand.
CTGGAGCTGCTGAGGAACCACTCCTGCTCCACCAGGTACGGAGGGATCACCCCCGTGGGGCCAAAATCCCCAGGCACAGGGAGGGATGTGCCTCTCCTTGGCCACAGCCCCATCTCACACGCGTCCCCACTTGAGAGGCACAGGCAGGAGAGATTGCTGCTGTGAGCCATGGGAGAACCTCAAAGGGTTTGGAACAGATCCCAGAAGTTCAGATGCTTTTTAAACAATCAAAAGCAGGATAATTGAGCTGACAACTTCACAGCTCTTGTCTGATGCTTCCTGCTAGGAGAGATTGACATGCCAACAATCTTCCTTGCCTTTTTTTGGTTTTAATTTTTTTTTTTTTTAAAGCACATCTGGGGCTGGCCCCAGCTGCTTCCAGGATGGGGCTGTGCAGAATTGAATATGCTGAAAGGGAGCAATGTAAAAAGCAGCTAATTTGTGCCTTGAGCTCCCAGCCTGGCTTCCCAGCCCTGATCACAGCCTGTTCTGGTTTCTCCTCTGCTTCTTTAAGGGGCACAAAACGTAAGAAAAATGTAAGAAATCCTGATTCCTCTTCCATCCCTCAGACTTCACAGCTTAGCAGGGAAGCTGCTCTGTGGGTTTTTAGCTACATGGAGGTCTAATTGCTTCCCAGCTGTACAGGGCATCCCACTCCTCACTCTTACAGAGGCGTGGGATAAATGTGATCAGTGTTAGAGTGTGGTCTCAGGTGACCCTGGAAGGCAGGATCATGTGCATGGCCCACCTCAAAAGAAGATCAGAGCTTTATTTGAGAGGGGTATGAGGCTGGCCAAGGATTTGCAGCCAGCTGAGGATTAAAAACCCCTAAGAGAAAAGCCCCTCATGTGGATGGAATTTGCTGCTGAAGGTGGTTTCTCTCTCAGTGATCCACTGCCCTGACCAAACGCCATATCCCACCCATCCCCATCCTTCTGGCTTCCTGCCACATCCATCCCCACCAGGCACTGCCATTCCTGCCTGGACTGCAGCTCAGCTTCCAGCCTTCAGCCCAAACCGAATCCTGATTCACAGAGCTGGGAGTCAGGGGAGCAGCTCCTCCTTCCTTGAGAAAACGTTTATTGTAATTGTGAGCGGAGATAATTACTGGGTCTTTAGTGCTATTGACCACAGGCAGCAGGGAAAAGAGGTGAACTGGCAGCAAAGCAGCTTGTTTGTGTTTGCAGAGGAGGGCAGGGCTCGGGGTCCTGCTGGGAAGCCCCTGAGTGTCACTGCTGAAGGCTGGTCTTTGGGGAAGGGGTTTGAGGTCTGCTGAGAGGAAAGGGCTGGTGGTTCATAGAATCCCAGAATGGTTTGGGTGGGAAAGGACCTTAAACCTCATCTCCTTCCACTCCCTGCCACGGGCAGGGACACCTTCCACCAGACCAGGTTGCTCCAAGCCCCGTCCAACCTGGCCTTGGACACTTCCAGGGACAGGGGAGTCACAGCTTCACCACCCTCACAGGGAAGAATTCCTTCCCCATATCCCATCTAACCCTGCCCTCTGCCAGTTTGAAGCCATTCCCCCTTTTCTGATCACTCCAGGCCCTCATCCAAAGTCCCTCTGCAGCTCTCTTGGAGTTCCTTTAGGCACTGGAAGGTTTCTCACCCTCCTGCCAGCCACCTCTAAGAGGAGCTGGTTTGATTTCCTCTGGCCATAGCAGTGGGATAAAGCCGGGGGGATCTTCTGCCTGCAGGGAGTGGATGAGCCGCGTGGGGCTGGGGGAAATGACTTGTCCCCTGGATTTTGATTCTCCCTCTCCCTTTGCAGGTGCTACAGCTTCGGCATCGGGCCAAACGCCTGCAGGAGGCTGGTCCGGGGTCTGGCTGCCGTGTCCAGGGGCACTGCCGAGTTCCTGGCGGAGGGAGAGAGGCTGCAGCCCAAGGTACAGCCCCTCACTGCCCAGGGACCGCCCCTGGAGGCTCTAACGATGCTCTGGTTCAGCGAGGGGGGGAGGCCACGGCTCACAGCGGGTTTATTCCCCATTCCTGGTGCTGCCTTTCCACCTCCCCCCCCGGCAGCAGGTGGGCGAGGCGGGAGGGGATGAAGGAGCATCTCCATCTCCGGCTGTCGGAGGGAGTGGGAGGGTGTGTTTACCCTCTGCGTGGGGCTGGGGAAACGCGATAGCCGCGATACAGCAGCTCTGGCTTCAAAGGCAGCTGCTGCCTCAGACACCGGCGAGGGCAGAGGGACCGGCATCAAAGCAGCCAATTAGTTTTGAAGTCAGGCTCAGCCCTGGCTTTGCTCAGGCGAGAAGGACCTGGGGTTTGAGGGAGAGGAATGCGCTGCGATAGCTTTGCCCATTAAGCCGGCTTTAAAGCCTCTTCATTTCCACTCTCCCCATGAAGAGTAAACCCGTGTGCCTCAAATTCGGCTCTGTCCCCTGGTGAAAGCACAGAGCCCAGCTTGCCACCCACTGCACGGCTAGACCCAGAGGGAATTGGGTCTTTAGCTCCTAAATATCTCTAAAAAGCCAGCTCCTGCCTTCTTGATTTGAAAATGAGGAGTTCAGCAACCCCCACGTCTGCAGGAACCTGGAGCACACAAAAAGCTCTGTAAGAATGGCATCAACATTTCTGATGTAAATTAAAAGCAAAGACAGTGAAGAGAGAGGGTTTTTATCGAGCTATTAATAAGAGCTTTGCAGGCTGTGCAGCTCTGTGCCTTCAGCAGTCTGAGGCATCAATTAATGGCCTTATAAAGCACAGCCTGGTGTGTCTTCCCAAGCCTGTGAAAAAAACAAGGAACAATAGGGAATATTCGAGCTGTTCTGCCTCCAAATCCGGTGTTCACTTCCCCTGGTGTGCAGAGAAGCTCATGTGGATGGCTCCCTGATAGGTTTGTCCATAAGCTGTTCACAAATGTTGGTCTTCTCCACATGTGTGATTGGCAGAGCATTGCTGATCTCCGGCAGTGGCTTGTGCCGGCAAGGAGCCATCCCAAAAATATTGGTGCTGTCACTCTGTATGTGAATGTCATGGCTTGGGACAGGGATGGGGCTTGGACAAGTGAAGATCAACAGCTTTTCCTGGGTGCTGGGTGGGAGCAGGGGATGCTGCAAGATACTTCTGGCCACAAGCTCCCACCTTGCTCTGAGCCGGCAGCACGTGCAAGATCAGCCCCGTGTTCCATCAGTATCTACCCTTGGTAAAGAATCACGGAATCACCAAGTCATTTAGGTAGGAAAAGACCTGTAAGATCATTGAGTCCAACCATTAACGCAGCACTGTCAAGTATAACCATGCTGAGGGTGCTGGGAGGGGTATGGAGTAGAGTAAGAGCTGTCAGGAGAGGGTAGGAATCAGCTGATGGATTTGTTTGAAGAAATCTTCCCCTTCCCTGCAGCACACAGCACGTGCACCATGGCACACACAGCACCCAGCTGCTTGTTCCCCCTCTCCCCTCTGCTCCCTGCCTCAGATGATCAGGTCGCTGAAGAAGGCGATGGCGCCGGTCCTGAGCGACGTGTCCGTGGAGTGGGTCTTCCCCGAGAGCACCGAGGTCTTGGTTTCCCCTGTCAGCACCAGCTGCCTCTTCCCTGGTGACCACTTGGTTGGCTATGGCATCATCTGTGATACCTCCCTGTACCTCTCCAACCCCAGATCCGTGAGTCCATGGGGCTGCCCCCGGAGTGTGGGGCTGCCCTGGAGGTGAGGGGTGTCGGGGTGTGTGTACACGAGTGTCTCAGCTCTGTGCATGGCCAGGAGGTGTTTCCTTCTTCCTGACTCTGTCCTTAAGAGAGGTGGTGGATGAGACTTTGGGGAGCAGTAGTGGATAGGGGTGCTGGTGCCCAGGGGCTGGGATCTGGCTGATGGATGCGCTGGTGGGACCCGTTCCCTCTCTCTGCTTTCCCACAGGACAAGCGGCGGCGTTACAGCACGATGCGTTCCCAGGAGTCGGGCAGCTCCGTCTTCTTTCACTCCCAGGAGGAGGGAGCAGACGTGGAGAGCTGGAATCATTCCAGAGACTCGGAGGGCTCCTGCCCTGCCGAGCGCTCCCCCGACCACCTGGGGGTGGGCAGAGATCCCGGGGGAGAGTCGGACACGGACACGGGTCAGAGTTCCCTCTGCACACGCGTGGGTGTGATGCTCCTGTCTCCCTAATCAAGCTCCTGTCACTGCTTCCCCGATTTGCTTCCCTGATAAATAAGTGTCTTCAGCTACAAAGAGCCAGAGGAGTTTGCAGGAGGGATGACAGATCTCCTGGGGCTTGAGCGAGTCTGTTTGGTTTGGATGTTTTATCCAAACCTGTCAGGAAATCAAGGGAAGCCCCGGAGAGCTGGATACCCTGGAGATTTTCAAAGCTTTGGCTTTGACCACATAATTATTTACAAGCTTCCCAAGCAGTGTGTGAAGGAGTGCAGTGAGCAAATGGGTAGCTCTGCTAGAGCATCCCTGCACCTGCAAAACAGCTTCCCAGTCAGGAGAGGGGGGGAATGGATCCCAAGCCCTGTCCCCAGGGTGTCCCCCCTCCCCACCATGGTTTGAGTGGGTGTTTGTGTCAGCAGCATTTGGCATAAAGCAGCTGGGGGAACCTTTGTTACTCACGGGATGTTATTCCCTTATATTTCGAGAGGAGCTGTGCTGTGCATCCCCTCAAACTTGTCAAAAGCAATGAGAAATCATGTCTTTCCAAGGCAAATTTTACTCTTGCTCTGACAGGAGGATGTCTGCACTAATTAAATTTCATTAGTAAACCCTTTGTCTTCTCCAGGGAGGCTTGGGGAAATGCAGTCAGGCTTCTTCTGTCTGAAAACTGCTCAGACAAAACCTCCCCAACCTGCTCTCTCAACATCTGCAGGAATTTTGAGTGTTCCCGTTTCCTTTTGCGGTTTCATTAAAACTTTGCAGGGCTGAGTGTGGCCCCCTCAGCCCCGGGAGGACCCTGGGGTGGGCCCCCTGCCTCCCACCACGAGCCAAGGGGGGATGGCACTGGCTGATCCCGCTCTGGAGCGGAGCTGATCCTCTCTCCCACCTTCAGGAAGGGATGTGAAGGGTTCCTCCAGGAGACGAGCATACAGCACCACCCAAATCGCTGACCACAAGCCTGGCAGGAAGGTGCCCACGGCCAGTGATCCCAGCACAGCCCTGGTGAAAAACCCCCTTCGGAAAACCCACCTGCAGGACCTGCAGCAGGTCAGCCCCGAGCCCTGGCAGGTGGATTTCCAGGTAGGTGATCCCTGGAGAGGGTTTACCTGCAGGTAGAAGCCAGCAAGGAAACTATCAGAGCCAGGGAAAGGGCGTGGCTGACACTAGTCCTAAGATATAGATATAGATAATAGACACAGTTCTGCAGCATATCACAAACACGTGGGAAATGAGCCAAGCAGAGAGCAGAGTGCCATCCTGATATCCCACAGCAGTCCCTCCCCATGGGAGCCCAGCTTTGCCCTGCTAAACTCCTCTCCCCTCACGCTGAGTGGCCTGTGCTTTGCCTTGCTGCTCCTCTGCTCCTTCTTATCTCCCTCCAATTTGGGATGCAAACTCACTGCAGGGCTGTGGCACTTCTGTGCCTTGCAGGGAAAAGGAACTCAGTGCCAAAACAGATTCCCAGCTGGATCCACAGCCTTATGCAGCATTAGGGTGAGATGTGGACCTGTGTGATGATACATCTGCTGAACAGGGTTATGTCCCCTGCCCGCAGCAGGTGGAATTTGGGAAGATTTTACAGCTGATCTATGGGAAGGGTGGGGATGGTTTTCTCCCATCCTTGGCATCACTGGGATGCTCTGCTCTGCAATCAGCATCTGCAGGGCTGGAAAGACCAGCAGCACTTTAGTTCCCATGGAAACTCAGAGTGAGGGATGTTTGGGGCTTTCTTTTCCCTTATGCTGCGGGTTAGAGATCACTGGGAGAGGGGTGGGAGGTGAGATCAGGGGGTGAAGGGGAAGCAGGGCCAGTGCTCCATAGGGAGGGATGAGACCTCTGCCTTCCAGCTGCAGCAGGGAGGGTGGTGAACGTGAGCAGTGGTAGGTTTTAGGGGTACCAGTAATCTTCCCTGTACTGGAAAGGTCCACAGAGCATCGTCCTGCTCATGGGATGCTCAGTGCGAGGGCAGGGATGGAAACGACTCCCTTCTGGAGGGCAGTAAATGGTTAACAGCATCCATCCTGCTCTTCATTAAATTCAGCCTGCTTTTGCTCTCCCTCCTGCTGCCAGGGCTCCCAGCAGCTCTCCCAGCTCCCGGTCCTGCTGCCAGGGCTTGACATTTTCGGGGGTGTGAAGACAAGCCCTCAGCTCGTCTCCACACGCGCCGTGCTGGGAAGGAAAGGTCAGTGCCAGCAATGGGCAGCCTAAACCCCCAGCTCTATTCCCAGCTGGCTTCCTCTGGCTGGGAGGAGAGCTCAGGCAGGAGAAGGAGCAGGTTTTGAATGGAAAGGGTCTGGCAGGGGCTTCTTTGAGCAGTTTGCTTTTAAATATCTCAATGTTAGCTTGGTAAGTAGCTCCTGGAGCTGTCAGCCTCCCATTTTTGCTGGTGGGCTCATAGAGCACCAAAAATTATGTGGTGATGGAGGTCATGTATCATCCAGAGAAAATATTCTTTCATCCAGCATGGAGGTCCACCACTTTCTACCATCTCTGTCCCTCACTGGGGTTGTGCTAGGAAAATAGAGAGTCTGTCAGTTTTAGGGGACCTTCCCACAGCCCTGGGGACAAGGATAAAACCCAGAGCTTACAGAGGGGAACATCTGTGTGGGATGTGACACCAGAGGTGCTGGAGTGGGGGATTCATGTCTCCTGAAAGTGGAGAAATAGACTCATTAAAAAAAAAAAAAAAAGATAAAAATTCCCTTCTCCCATCCCCTGCTCCTCTCTCCTTTCGTTACTAAGCAACTGGTCCTTGATCTTTCTGTCTCTCTTCTTTCCTTTGGTTCCCAAGTGAAGTCATTAAAATGTCTGGAGGGATGAAAATCATATTTCACCTTCTGCACGTCTGGGGAAGGAGCCCCTGGGGCCAGGGTCCCTTGGGGACGGACACACTGCAGGTCTGATGGAGGGCTCTGGGCACGAATCCCAGCCAGGGGTGGCCAGAGAAGGAAGGACTTGTGTGTGTGCAGGATTGCATCCCATGCTGGGGTCGGGCAGGGAGCAGGTGGGATCAGAAGGGACAGAGCAGGTCCATGCAAGGACCAGGGAGGACAGAGCAGGTCCGTGCAGGGAGCAGAGAGGACAGAGCAGGTCCGTGCAGGGATCAGAGAGGACAGAGCAGGTCCGTGCAGGGAGCAGAGAGGACAGAGCAGGTTCTACCATCGGCTGCAGCTGATCCAGCCCTAACATCTGCTCTGCTCTCAGCCCTTCCCAGCCAGCCCTCATGGCTCTGCCACCAGGATCCGTGGCACAGGTGCCAGGCGCCCATCCCTGCTCCACCGCGGCTCTGTGTCCTTCTGCCACGACACCAGCTCCCCTCCAGTGCTGGATGGGCTGCAGCAGACTCCAGGAAGGGGCTTTGAAGCACTGGATGCCAGTGTGAGCCTGAGGTCCTCGTCGGACAGCCGGAGCCCTGGGGACCCGGGTAACTGGCGGAGGAGAAGGGCTGGCGTTGCGCTACGTGCCACCGTGCGAAAATTAGGGAGGATTAATTATGGTTTCCCGGTGGCGGTGGGGAATTCAGCTCCCAGGGATGTGATTAATGATCTGCCTCTCCCCTCTCCGCAGAGTCTGCCCAGCATCCATCCCTCACGTTCGAGACGGAGACCTCCTCCGAATGGGAGCCACAGGACCTGGATGTCGGCGCTGCCTGCGGCTCCCCAAGATCCCCCAGGACCCTCTGCAAGGCGGTGGTGAAGGGGCTGAGGAACAACGAGCCCGTGCAGTGGGAAGTCCCCTTTGATATCCGCCCTTTCTTCCGGGAGCGGGAGAGCCAGGGCAATGGGGACACAGACCTGTGGAGTGAGACCTTCCACCACCTGGCAGCCAAGTCGGTCATCCGGGACTTGGAGCAGCTCGCCGAGAAGGAGTGTGAAATCGAGCACGGTAACACACTGCTGGCTGCAGGCAGACCCTGCCCGGCCTTTGGGGGGCTTTCCAGCAGCCTCAGCAGCCTCTGGAATTAAAGCAAGAGCTGGAAGTGGTGAAATATTAGGGAATGTCTCACACAGTTCCCAAATGACAGCTTCCTCCAGCTGTCTTGTGTTTTCCTCCTGCTTCTGCACATCAGCATGCCTGAGCTTGTGCTCCTGCACACTCCTCAGGAGCAGGGCTCAATGACCCTTGTGGGTCCCTTCCAACTCAGTATATTCCATGCTTCTATGATTCCTCTGCTTCACGCATCAGGCAGCATGGTTATTTTTAAGGAGTTGGTCACTTGGAGCTGGGAGGAGGCATCAAACTCTGAGGATCTAGGAGCAGCCACACATCAGTGCTCTGGGCTGCACGTCCCTGGGTCTTGTCAAACTTCTCCTCCATGAAGTGTATCTGGGCATGTAAAATAAGAGCAGAAGAAGCATTTTAGGCAGAGTTTAGAGCAGTACAGGGATACAGTCTCTGCTGGGTCTGGGAGCTGGGTTCAAGGTGTGGCCTGGACTCTGAGCCTGGTGTCCCTCCCTGGCAGGGTCCGGGCGGCGGTACCAGCTCAACGCTGTCCACACCAGCAAGGCCTGTAATGTCATCAGCAAGTACACGGCGTTTGTGCCAGTGGATCTGAGCACCAGCTCCTACCTGCCCACCCTGGTCCAGTACACCCACACAGGTAACGTGGTGTGAAACGTCCTGGGAGGGAGAGTGTCACTGAGAAACCTCGCTCAGGGCAAACCCTGTGAAGGCACAGCTCAGTGCTGCACCAGACTATATACCCGAGGCCATGGCTGAGCTCTTGGTGGTAAGAACCTCTTCCCATGGCCAGGGAAAAGGTCCACTCTTAGGCCTGGATGCCCACAGATGCCCCGAGAATCACGGAATGGTTTGGTTGGAAAGGACCTTGAAGATCATCAGTTCCACCCCCTGCCATGGGCAGGGACACCTTCCACTAGCCCAGGTTGCTCCAAGCCCTGTCCAGCCTGGTCTTGGACACTTCCAGGGATGGGGCAGCCACAGCTTCTCTGGGCAACCTGTGCCAGGGCCTCCCCACCCTCCCAGGGAGGAATTCCTTCCTAATACCTAATCTAAACCTGCTCTCTATTGGTTTGAAGCCATTCCCCCTTGTCCTGTCACTACAGTTCCTGACCAAACGCATCACTCTGCGGGTTTTGTTGCCATCGTGTGTGTGCCAGTCCCTCTCTAACCCTGGCCATTCCCTTCTCTCGTGCCAAGGGGCAGTATCCAAGCAAGGCAACCAGAGGAGCCTGAGCTCAGGAAACAGAAGGCATCGTGGCCTTTCCCCTGGACGTCCCCAGTCAGCTTGTGGCCAGAATGGAGACGATAGATTTTACAGCACGAGTAAGATTCCCTGGGGTTTTGTCTCCTTCCTGGTGTTACAGATCTCAGTGGTTTGGAACATCTCTGGTCTTTTTTAATTCTGCCTTCTTCTTTGGATGCGTTGCTCACCAGACACGTGCCTGGCTGGAGCTCATCTCCTTAAATGGGGAAGAAGCTTCAATTTACCCTGAAATCACAGGTCATGCTGCTGACAATCCTGGGAAGTTAATTGGCAGCCGTAACGGGGATAACACGGGGGATGAAACGGGTGTAATTAGAGGCAAGGGGACGTGAGGCACTTGCTTGTCACCAAATCCTCCACTAATGAAGACGAGTTGGATTGGACCTTGTCTGGCACTGTCAGAGCTGCAGCTGAGTTAACGTGGCCCTGATGAGGCTCATTCCCCCGAGGATGCCGTGGGGAGGGAGAGCGGCGCTGCCGCAGCCACCGCAGCGGGGGCACGACGGGGGTTTCAGCTGGGTGGTGTTCCTGATGTGCTTCCTCCATTCCAGATGCCGAGGAGAGCAGCCTGTCCCCCTCCAGCACCCCTCCCTCCTCTGCCTGGGAGCGCTGCCGTCTCCCCGAAGGTAGGAAAAGAGCTGGTGGCACTTGCCAGGGTGCAGCTGCATCAAGTCCATGGTTTGGGCTCTTCACCAAATATTTTGCTGAGTTTTGGGGGGTTTTGTAAAACTTTATGACCTATTTAGGCTTGTGAACACAAGACCTGACTCTTTTTGGGGTACAAAGGATGGAACCTGATGCGACTGTTGGTATAAATCTCCCCCAGGCTCATTTTTAAGAGGTGTGGGAGTTTTATTATCCACACAGGAAAAATGAGACAAGGGGAGAGGAAGGATTTTGCCAAAGACTCAGCAGATGGACAAGCCTGCCCATGTCCCAGCATACTGTGCTCCCTTTCTCCCTCCTGTAGCACATCATTTACCCCCAGCTCTGTTTCTTCCCAGGGCCACTCCAGAGCGTGTCTGCTTCCTCTGCACAAGCCCAAAAATCCATCGAGAGGCTTTTTGCTGCCAGGTATGGACCACCTTAACCTTAGCAGGTGCCTTTTACTTCCCTGGGTCTGAAGTGAACACAAGTGAGGGGGAGAGAGAAAGGACATCCAGGGACAGCAGCCAGAGCTGGGACCCAGCATGATGCCAGTGCTGGGGACCAGGGAGGGCTTTTGGAGGAGAGGGTGGGAATCAGGAGGAGCATGGAGGTTACAGTCACCTTTTTATCCTCCTCAGGCTGACCCTCAATAAAACCAGGCTGCTGGTTCGAGCTGCCAAAGGGTTCATGAGTAAATCTCCAAGCAGAGGAAGCGAAGCCAGCTCTGAGGGTGACAATGAAAGCATGAACTACCTTCCCCTGGTGAGCAGCTCCTTCCTGGGTCTTGTTGGGGTTGCGTGGTCACTGCAGGGGAGCAGAGGGAGGATGCCCCCGGATCTTTCCTCTTGCTGTCTCTGACAACCACATGCAGTGGTCTGCTCAAAGACAGAGAGCTGCTCCACCCATCCACGCCTTTTCCCTGAACTTACCACAAGTGGTTGGTACCTCAGAGCTTCCCTGTGTGCCCACCATCCCTTGCAGGTGTCCCTGCAGCTGGCCTGTGGTGCCTTTCTCCTGAACTCGGCCTTCTGCAACGCCGTCAACATCCCCATGGAGAAGCTGAAGTGGACGTCACCCTTCGCCTGCCACCGCCTGTCCCTCAGCCCCTCCGGCTCCTACAGCACCAAGAAGACCACGGAGCACAAAAACCTCGGCTCCAGCCAGCAGCTCCTGGTCCCCAATGGGCATGGGAAGAGCCCCACCAGCAGAGACACCGCTCAGGGTGTGGTGCTGGAAGGCCCCGGCAGCCACACGGAGGACGCCGGGCGCCTCCGGCACTTGTCGGGCAGCGCGGTGGAGAGCATCTCCAGGGCTCTGAAAGCCGAGAAGGAACTGTCCCCCCCGGCCATCACCATCCGCCGCTTCTCCTCCCCGGAGAGCACGCTGGGCTCGGCCGACTGGGAAGCCGACAGCGGCCGGGGCTCGGAGACAGATGGCTCCGAGGTGCAGGCACTGCTCCTCGATGTGGAGCTGCAGCAGCAGACGGAGCCCGAGGGGATGCTCTGGGCCACGGCGGTGGCCCTGGCCTGGCTGGAGCACAGCTCGGCTTCCTACTTCATCGAGTGGGAGCTGGTGGCTGCCAAAGCCAGCCTGTGGCTGAGCGGGCAGGACTTCCCGGAGGGATCCAGCCTGGCCACAGTGAAAGCTGCAGCCCAGCAGCTCTTCGTGCTCCTCCGGCACTGGGATGAAAACCTGGAGTTCAACCTGCTGTGCTACAACCCGGGCAGTGTGTAGGGAGGGTGAGGAGGGAGGCTTGGGTGGATTACTGAGGGTGCAGGAGCAGGGATCAATCCTTAAGGAAACACCTCCAAGGAGCTCCTCTGCTGCAGGGCTATGTGTGTTTGTTAGAGCAAACCCTGTGAATGGAGCAGTCCAGGCTCCATCCTGCACTCAGCAGTCGGAGTTTTGCCCTGGGAGGGAACCTTCAGCTGCTCTTGCTATTTATTTTCGGCTGGAGCAGCACTTCCAGCTACAGCAGTTTCCTCTGATCCTGGTTCCTTCTGGTTCCCAGAGCAGATCTTGCTGCCTACTCCACTTGCCCTGTCCTTGCTTGGCTGCCTCTTCCCAGTCCCAAATTGCTGCCAAGCCCCTGCTGCAGCCCCCCAGCCCTGAGTCCCTGCTCTCCTGAGGCTCCTGACTGGCTCCTGCCATCTCAGATGGCTTCCAGGGAAGATTAATGTCTGACAACATGCTCATCACATGGATCAAAGGGAATCTGGGCTGGGAATGACCATCTGAATAGCAGCCCTGCTGTCACAGCCAGGAGGATCAAGCCCAGCCACACACCAACAAGTTGAGCCAGTCGGAGACTGGGACCAAACCCCATCCCATCCACACGGTGCTGGGCTCCCTCAGCCCCCCTGCAATCCCAGAGGGAGTTTGTGAGACCCCTTGCAGCCAATGTGTGCCTTCAAAGCTTCACAGGCAGAGCAGGGGCACCTGGGATTGAAGGATCAAGTGCCTATGGAGGGAATCACACGTCTCTGTCTCCGGCATGGCTGTGATGCCCGTGGAGCCCATCCAAAACCCGCTGCCTTTCACTCCTTTCCTTGGCATGGAGCAGCCTTGCCATGTCCCACCAGGCTTCTGTCTTGTGTCTGCATGTCTGGGGAGCAGATGGGAGGGACAATGGGGACCCCGAGCACCCCTCTGGGGTCCCCAGGAGCTTCCCTCTGGTCTCTGCTCTCAGTGTCAGCTCTCTGGGCTCCCCAGAACAACAAGTACCCCTCCAGTCTCTGACCTGGTGTCACCTCTCCTGGGTTCCCAGGACCATGAATGTCCCTCTGGTCTCTGCTCTCAATGTCACCTCTCCAGTGTCCCCAGGACCATGAACATCCCTCTGGTCTCTGCTCTCAGTGTCAGCTCTCCAGGGTCCCCAGGAGGATCCCTCCAGTCTCTGCTCTGGTGTCACCTC
>NW_020897862.1:795394-808733 GCF_003984885.1 Neopelma chrysocephalum
GGTCCCCAGGAGGATCCCTCCAGTCTCTGCTCTGGTGTCACCTCTCCAGGTCCCCAGCTGGTGATGCTCAGTGGTGCTGCAGGTTTGCTGGCCAGGTGCCTCAGTGCAGTCGTGTTCTCTGTTGCAGAAGTGTTGTTGTCCCAGTAAATCACAGCCTGCTTGACTTCCCAGTGTGAGTCCTTTCTTTTGGGGTGGGTTCTTGGTGGGTTTCCCTGGAGACACCTCAGCCGGCTGGATCATTGTGTGGCTGTGCAACAAAATATCCCCCCCAAAAAAACCCATCTTAATTTAGTGCTTGAGTTTAGATCCGGATTTCAGAGCGGGAGGTGATTCCTTTGGGTTTTGAGGAGCTGGGCTTTGCAAACCCCAAATTGCAGAGCACTCTGTAAACCGATGGATCCAGGGTTTTAAAAAACAGGGGAAGTTTGGTTTAATTCTTCTATGAGGCAGAGATAGAGCAGAGAATCCCTGCTGCTCTCTCTTATCAGGGCTTTCAGCAATTTACCCTGTCACCTGGGTCATTGTGAGGATGCCAAAAACCCACACCTTCCTTAATTAGCATTGTAATTACAGGTATTAATGAAGCAGCCATCAGGTTTTCCAACCCAAAGCGGGATGTAGGAGCTAAGTCGCCCCTTATTTTCTTCTTGGCAAGCAAGGCCCTGCTTCAGTGCCCTCCTACTTTTGGTGACCTCTGTATATCACAAAAAACAGACAATTCTGGGCTAATTTTCCCCCTCTGGACTCTATCTCCGGAGAGGGAGTGGGTGTCCCAAGGAGGGGAGGTGGATGTCTCCAGCCACAGCGTCTCCAGAAGATCCCCCTCAGCATTCCCTTCACCTCCAAGGGGATTTTCACCCCATTAAGTTATCGCCTTAAGGAAGGGCGCTCCGGTGCTGTTGCCAAGGTGACCGCAAGTGCCTAATTAAGAGAAATTAGTTTGGATACAGTTGTCAGCTGTAGCTTAACAAATAAACCTCTTTACGCTGTGTAAATAAATATTTGCACGCAGCGTCTGCACTGGGAGGGAGAGACTTCCATGCCCCGGGCAGCATCGTGCCAAGGGGCGTTTTGGGGAGATAACCGGCCAAATTGGGGCAGCGCTGGGGCAAACCCGCACCCCTGGGGTTGTGGTGGACGGTGGGACCCCACAGAGACCCCTCCGTGTCCCCACGCCGCGGTCCTGCCAAACATCCCTCCTGCCACGGTCACGGCTCCTCCTCCGCAGGGGCTCAATAGCCGGGAGCCGGAGGAGCCTTTTCGTGCTTTGAAGGGTTATGAAACCTGCGGGAGAGGGGGAGGACGGGAGAGCTTAAAAAAGAGCCGTCGTGTGTGTCCCCCCCCCCCGCCCCACAACCCAACCATCGCCTGCCGAAAAGGGCTGGCAGCCGTTCCTGCACAGATTGTGCCTCTGCCCCCGTCCCCCGCCAACCCACCGCCGACGGGCGATGCCTCGGGGTGGAGAACTTTGCTGGGAAACGAGGTTTTTACCAGCATTTGCCATGTTTTTGTGTGTGTGTGTGTGTGTGTCCCATTGCTGCTGAGGAGAGCGGGGGGGGGGCAGAGGCCACGCTGCAGCCACAGACCCACCGGAGCATCCGCAGGGGTTTCTGAGTATACCAGAGTATCCAGGGGCTGTTCCAGGTGCTTTTAGCTCCTGATCTCTCCAGTAGGTGCAACAGAACAACGCCTACTGCGATGACGGCGTGGGGGGGGGGGGTTCCAAACCCACGAAACCAACCCTCACCCCCAAAACCTGGGCCACGGAGCAGCGTGGGGTTGTCTGGTATTAACTACAAAATAGTTTTGCTCCGGGGATGCGTTTTTCCCTTCGATTTTTCCCCCATCCCAGGACCCGGGCATGCCGGCGGGGGATGCAGCCGGGTGGTGCTGTGGGCTCCATCGCTCCTGAAATAGAGCTCAGGGGCAGCTTTCGGGTGTCGGAGGCATCTGAGTGAAGTCATGTGGATGTTATGCAAGACTTGATGATAGGTTGTAAACAGCTATTAAAGTGATTGGCAGGCCCGGGACGAAGTTTTGGGGGGGGGGGGAAGAAAAGGGAAAGATGAGTAATAATGATTAAAATAATTATCAAATCGAGACGTTCCATAAATTACGGGAAAAGTTTTGCGAGGAGGGAGGAAGATGAAGAAACCGCATTCGAGCGCTTCCCTGAGCTGGGGGTTGGGAGGATGGGGCAGATACTGAGCACAGAAAGTTTGGAAAGGAGGGTTTCGCTTCCTCAGACCCAGGTAAAAAGCAATTCCAGCTGAAATTTGGCAGATTTGGGTTCACTGAGCGCTGCTCGGTGCTGGCACCCCCAAAACCCAAGGGCTGAGCAGCCCGAGGAGAACAGCCCCGAGTTAATTAGGAGAAACAAGCAGATTATGGGGAAGACAGCTTCTATTTATATATAAATACTCCAGTAATCAGCAGCGAAGGGCAAGGGAAATCCAATAGAAATATGTGACTGTTTAAGAAGCTTTTTGAGCAAAACGTTACACAATCAGTTGCATTTTTCTGGCTCTCACTCCAAGTCCCAGAAATTAAGGGGAAAAAAAAAAAAAAAGAGTGACCCTGAGCAGAAGGAAGGAGAAGGGATTTCTAGAGGCTTCTGCCCATCAGATAAGGGGGAATGAGGAGTCTTGGGAGCCTAAAAGCCAATCCCACGGGTGCAGTGCAGTGCCCACCAGAAGCTCGCTTTGATCCCAAACTCCTCAGCTCAGCACCCAAAACCCAAAAAGCTCCACGCTTTTCAATCCTGTGGGGACAGCGTGGAACTACAGACATGTACAGGTGGATTTCACACGGAACAAAGATGCCTGGAGCTTTGCTGTGTTCCCAGGGTGCTGTCAGTGGGTGCTGACACGGAGCAGAAATAGCTGCCGGTCCCCCTGCGATTTCACACGTCGCCCTCGCCGCCTCCCACGGCTCTGCTGCACCCCAGCAAAACAGAGACTCTGGGCAGCCTTTGGGGGTCTCACACATGCAGTTCACTGGGCAGCACCTCAGTAATGTCTTTTGGGGGCAATCAGATGGTCTCATGCTCGTTTTGGAGCTGGGAGCTCTTCAAGGGCCTGAGGTTTGGGTTCTTTTGGGTGGTTTTCCCTCTCTGTGCTCACTCTCAGCACAGCTGCACTAAGTTTTTGTGATTTTTTTTTATCCTGAAGGCAATATAAGGCCCGAGTCCGAGGTTTAGGGGATCTCAGAGGAGGGATAGGTGCATGCTTTTGGTGTCTAACCCTGCCACTGAGCTGGTTGTCCCAGTGCTCTGCTTTTTGGGACGATTGTTGTCCCTGCAGTGCCATTACCCATGTAAGGAAGGAGGATGGAAATTTGTCCCCTTGTCTGCAGGGAGCCGGAATCACTGCCCAGGGGTCACTGGTGTTTGCTTTGGGGCCTGGCTGTGCCTGTGGCTTTGCAACATTGATTTTAGGGGTTGCATTTAAATCAGGAGAATCACCCCTCCTGTGCAATGACCTTTTCTGGTTTTCTGTCTTCTGTGCCACCTGTAAAGTCGCCTCTGCCATGGGAAGTGTGAGCTGGGCTGGGATGCACACGAGTCCTGCAAGTGCTTTTCCCCTCCATGCACAGACTTTTGGGGGCCCTCTAATTGTCAAAGTCATTAAATCTCTTCAACACATGGGTGTGATATTACAGATGTTTAAAACACTAAGCTAGATGTCTGTGAGCTTCCCTGGTCATTAAATTAGGGGATTTCTTGGCTTTTTGTTGTTAACCCTTTCTGTGCACAAGGAAAATAAGGGGTGGGGGTAGCAGGAGTGTGTGGGCTTGTGGGATGGGAAGGTGTTGGGGTCAAAACATGCATCAGCCCCAGTGCAGCAGGGCAAAGCCCATGGAAATCCTGTAAAGGAATCCTGGAGAGGGTGTAAATCCCTTGGGAGAGGTGCTCTGGTTGGGGTTGCAGGTCCCTGCAACCCTCTCTTACCACGTGCTTGTGATAGTTTGTGATGAGCTGGTGCCAAAGCACCACGATGAGTAGAAACAATGTGTTTTGGGGCATTAAAAGGGTGAGCTGCCCTGTGCAAAATTACCAGGGGTTTGGCCAAAGGCACCTCTAGGTGCTGATGTGGTGCTGGTTTAAAGGCAGTGCTTATTCCTCTGGGATGAGGACTGGGAGCTGAAGGCTGGTGCTCACCCACAGGAGTGGGTGATGCTGCTCCCAACCTCCCCGAGCCCTGCAAGGTGCTTCCCCAACACCTGCTTGGTTAAAAGGCTTTAGAAAATGGTCTTCCCTGGGGATATCTCCGATTCCAGGTCTGGAAGTGGAGGCAGGCGAGTGTGCTGGATGCCATAGGGCTGGTGTGCAGGCTGCTCGCTGGCTCTGGGGGTTCTGGCAGCTTTTCTCCAGCTGTGATGGATTGAATTCCTGCTATTTTGGGTCTCTCCAGCAAAGATGGTGAAGGGATGGGGTCAGTCCTGCTTCAGGGGGGCTGCATCACCTCTTTTAGGGGTGGCTCTGGCTGCACAATATCCCCGCCGTGGATCCCACGGGATTCCTCTGCAGGATACAGGCTCTGGCCACAGATCCCATCCCACAGCACGGCTTCAGGGCCGTGATTCCCGCCCGGTTTTCCTCTTTCCTTGGGGCTGTGCTCGCTGCTGCTGCTTATGCAAGCGCCGGGAGCCTTGTGTAACAGTGCCGCAGCCGGCTGCACGGCCGCGGGGGTGGGCGGCTGCCTCCGGATCATTCCCTGGATGTGTGTTTTCCTGGCGTTCAGGGCTGTGGGATGGGTGCCTCGGGGTCTCGTGGCTGTTTACTCCCGGCTAGAGACGGGAAAGGCTGTAGCAGAGCTCCAGGCTTCCCAGCTGGGCTGTGGATTAAACTGGGAGTGCTGGTACACCTGGAATGGGCTGATGAGGATCTGTGCTGGGCAGAGGCGATGGGATGGGGGGCAGCTTCCCAAATGCCCTGACAGGGCTGTCCTGGGGGGTTTGCTTTGGGTCACAGCTCTGACAGCTCGGCCTCAGCCTCCCCTTGCTCCTGGGGCACTGAGGTGCAAAGTGATTTTCCCTATTAAACCCTTTTTTTTGCTCCTCTTGGAGCCCCTCTGACCCTCCTCCTCGTCCCTGCTTCCCAGCACCCACCAGCCGATCTGGGGCCGAACCTGTTGCTATGGAAACTGGTTGAGGATGCTGAGGATGCTGCCGGGTCTCATCCTGATCCTGCCTTTTGCCTTTCCTTATCCTGCGGCATAGGAATGGTGCATTAACCTGGGATGAGGCTGGGGATCAACCCCACCAGGAGGTTAAACTCTGTGAGGATTAAACCCAGCTCTGAGGTGTTTCCCCCATGTATTTGTTCAGATAAAGTGGGAATAACCCAAAGGCAGCTTTCGAAAGCTGCCTCCTTCCAAATCAGCCCCGTCTCTTGGTGTTTTCCATCCCACTGGGGATGTCATAGGATGCTGTGGCTTGGGAATGGCTGGGACTGGATTGCACCCAGCTGGGAGCTGAGCCTCATCCCAGTTCTACCAGCACCCACCAGCCCTCACAGTGTGGGTGTCCTGAGGCTTCAGCCCATCCTGGGCAGGGTCTCTGCTCTGTATGGGCTTCCCCCTGCCTGTGACCAATGGGAATTAGTTGGTGCTTCATGTTTAAAATGATACTAAACTGAGAAAATACTAATTAATTAGTGCTAGTTGGAAAATCCCAAGTGCTTCCTTGCAGTGGCATCAACGAGAACCTCCCGTGTGTGTGTGTGTGTTTCCCCCTCCAAACATTTTAAATATTTCAAAGGTTCCCAGGCCTGGTTTTTGTGGGATTCAGGTGCGTCCAGCCCTGTCGCTGTGGCACCATCGGGAATTCGGGTGGCTGGAAGGGGCTGCTGCGGGCTGAGCCCCACCACGTGCCTCTGAGTCACGGAGTATTTATTTATATTTGTGCAGGTTTGGAGCAAAAATGGGAAACAGGGAGCTGGGGAGGGGGGGACACAAACAGCCTGCACCGGCTGCCCGGGCTGACTCAGAGCTGGATCAGCCCCATCCCTGCACCCGTGACTCACCACCGGGTATTTCGGAGTGTTGGATCACATGGTCCTGTTTGGGGGGTTATTTTTGTGGTTTGGTTATTTTCCTTCCTTTTCTTTTATTCTCCCACCCCGGGAAGGGGCTGATGCTTCAAGACGTGCTCCAGGGACCCCCAGGAGGTGCTCCCAGCAGTTCCTGTGCTCCCCTTTTCCCATGGGGATATCCCACCCTGCTCCCTCTTTCCCGTGGGAAAAGGGATATCTGCAAAGTAAAGGGTCTCATGCAGGTGTCACACATATCTCTGCCAAATTTTTTCATATAGAGATATTATTTTAGATATATATTAGATAATATTATACATTATATAATGTATTATTTTTATATATTATGTAATATTATATATTATATAATATTGTAATGCATTATATACATTATATATATTAATAATTGTAATGTTGTAGCACGGAGAGGAGCCCAAATTCCTCTGGTTTCCTTCATATTCCTGGCGTCGCTTTGCTAACAGGAATTTAACAGGGCAATTGCTGTCACAGGCACATCCCTCTGGAACCCTGGGGAGGAATTGTCTTGGAAAAATCACTGGCAGGGAAGCTTCTTCCAAAGCAATGAGGCTGGGAACTGGGGCAGCCCCAAGAAGGCAGTGGCCGTTCTGACCTGCCCACTGAGGGTCTGAAAATACCCAAATGTGAGGCTGAACAGGCATCCCAACCTCCCAAAAAATATAATCCCCCTCCCCAAACACAGACTATTTGTCTGGGAAGGCTTTGGCAGGGCTGCAGAGCCTGGTGGTGCCTCAGGTTTGTTTTTTATTTGAGCATCTGCTGCTGCATTTGGCTCCGAGTGGAATTTCGCTCGTTTTTGGGTGAGGTGTCTCCCACTTGTTATTGTCATGCAACAGTTTGACACCTGGAGCGGTGGATAAATGAAGATGTCTGATGTTTCCCTCTTTAGTGGGAACGGCTGTTTAGAATATCCTAGAAAATTTTAACTCCAGGCAAAATGAAAATCAGGAGCCTGGGGAGACAGGCAGTTCCGCTTCCAGGCTTCCCGAGGCAGCAGCAGGAGGGATTTAGGGATTTTCTCGCAGGATATTCCCAAGGTGGGAAGTGCCACATCCTGGGAGTGTCTTCTTGACCCCTCCATAAAATTCCTGGTGAGCCCAACTCTTCCAAGGGCTGGACCAGGAGGGATTGCTGCACGTGGGGCAGCATCTCCCTGTCCTCTGGAGGTGTTTAGATTGAGGAGGGCTCCCAAAAATCCTGCGAGTGCTCAGCACAGTCCTGGGCAGCTGAAAAGCTTGACCAGATTTAGGGAGAGAAAAAGCACTTTCCCTGTCCCTTGGGGTCTCAGGGTGGGGATGTCCCTGGAGACACCAACAGAGCTTGTGAAAGCCCTTCTCTGCCCTATTTTCCCCCAGTTTTGCTACCTCTGTGCGTAATATATGTAATTTCCCCCTGGTTTTAGATTTTTGGGTGCTGAGTGTGTCCAACTGTCCTGCATGAATAAATCAGGCGGGATCACAGAGCCCCAGTGGCCTCTAGTGGCTGTGGGACAAAGAGCCCAGGGATGGGGGACCTGCAGACCCCAAAACCCCCCAAACCAGCAACACTTTGGGTCCATACCACTAGAAGCCCCTCCACCCAAGTGGAAACCCAAAGGTATAGGGAAATTAAGCCCCCCAAAAAGGCCCCAAGGCCAGAGTTGATGGGGGGGCACCCAGCAGGAGGGGGCTGGCCAAACCCCTCTTGTCCAGACCCATTCCCAGGCAGGGATGGGCAGAGAGATTTTGGACATCTACTGGGTTTTTCTCATTCCTGTGTCAAAAAAGCAGGGGGGGAGGAAAAATTGAGTTTCTAAGCAGGGCAAAATTTCCTTCATGTCTTTAGCCATTTTTTATTTTTCTAAAGCATATTTTCTTTTTAATGCCACAATACAAACTGCAAACCCCACACGGTGAAAACAGTGGAGCGAATAGATCAAAAAGGGTTTGATACCATTAGAATGACCATTTTTGTGTCTTCTCCACCAAAGGTCACTTAAGCTGCCTCCTTCTGAGTAATTGTGGTCTTTCAGCGAGAAAAGAGGGAAAAACTGACCCATTTTGTTCCCCAAACCCACAGTATTTGGGGGCAGAGTGCAGCATCCCCTCTCTGCAGCCCAAGCCGTCCCTCCTTGCTCCCCCCCCATGATAAATAAATTACTTTAGGAGTGCTGGCCTAGTTTAACATGCCCTAGTTTTGATGGAGGAGGGGAAGAAAAAGAGAATATTTATTTTGGGCAGTTGCTACATCGGCGTCCTTTTGGGAAGAGCTTTGGGGGACTCACCCACTCTCTGTCCCCCGCTCTGCTTTGCCCTGACTGCAACCCACTGCCCTCGATTTTGGGGCATTTTTCTGTGTGATTTGCCAGCTGCTCTGGTGATGTGGGTAATCAGTGGTGGGGACACTGATCCAGCCCCAAAATAGGCGTCCATGCTCTGGGTCCCCTGGGACTGGGATCATTGCAGGGGGTTTCCAAGAGCTGATGCCTTAAAGCCTGTGGAAAACCGAGCGGCTTTAGAGATGGATAAAAATACCCCCTGGTTCTGAGTGTGAGGGGTCAGGGTTGGCTTTGCTGGGGGAGCAACTGTTTCAGCACCTTCCCCCAGTGCCAAAGTCCCCGGGAAAATGGGATTAAAGCGTGTGTTTGGGCATGGGAGTGGGATTTTGCAAGTGCTCTGGGTGCCGCTGGGACCTTGGCGCCTTGCTTGTCAAGCTCCCCCTGGCAAATAAACCTGCAAATGGCTTTTTCCATATATTTTATTTTTTCCTCCTTTTTTTTTCCCACCCCTGCCAAAACAAGCAGCCCATATGGGCCAGGGTTGGGTGGGGCTTTTTGCAGTTTCCATGGGGATTTGGCGCTGGAGCTGCTGGGTGCTGACTCCCGGGTTTTTGTGCTTTTTTTTTTTTTTTTCCCCTCTGATCCCTGTAACCTGAGCACGGTGACGGCACCAGGCTCCCTTCCCAGCCCCAGCATCTCCCAGCCAAGGTCACCGGGGAGACCGTAGGCAGCCGGCCGCCTGCGTTGGGCCATCTGTTAAATAATGTATGCAATAAACTCCTGCCCCGCGGCCAGTTTAATCCTTAAATCCTCCTTCAGAATATCATCTCCCGGCCACGCACGGCTGCGGGGTGCCCGGCCCGGGCTCTTGGGCACATCTTTCCCCACCATCCATCCTGCATCCCTCTGTCCTCGCCCCTCCACATCCCGCATCCTCCCGTAAGCGAGCTCGGCACGCCGGGCTCTCCTGCTCCATTATTTATGTGCCGTGCATGAAAGATGCATAAAAAAGGGCGGTTTATAATTTAGCAGAATCTCCTCTCCTTTCAGCCTCCCTTCCCCCTCCGGCTTCTCTGGTTCATTCCCGGCTTCTGAGGTGTTTTGGGGGGGCTCCCAGGCCGTGTATGGACCCCATCCCTGGAGCACCCGTGGGTGCATCTGGGTTTCAGGGCGGTTTGGGTGCTTGGAGGTTTTTTTGATGCATGGGAGAAAGTGGGAAAACAGGTCTGGCAGACCTATAGATCAGATTTTCACGCGAAAAAAGGGGGCTTTTTGGTAAACTTAGTTAATTAAGCGCTGCGTCCAGCCCATGGTTACGTGTCTAATGAGCTCCTCAGCGCTGCCTCTTTGGCAGATGTGGGATGTTCTGCTCCTCTGAGGCTGCATCTGCTCTCCCCAAAGCCCTGGGCTCACCCTAGATACTGGTTGGGGCAAAAACTATTAGTTTGGGGGAAAAAAATCCCTCTCAGAGACCCATCTTGTGCTTTGCAGGTGCATTGGGTCCCCTAGAATAGAAAATCCTGGGGCCAAAACTGTGTCCACAGAGTCCAACCCGTGTGGCTCTGACCTCAGAGCTGAACCTGCTGGGGAAAAATGAAAATAATTGGGGATTTTTCAAGGGAGCAAGTTAGCAAAGCTCCTCGTCCCATCCTGGCTGTGGGAGAGACTGTGTGGGTTAAAAACAGAGCGATAAATAGGAAAGGTGGTGGGGAGGGGAGTTCTGTGTACCAGCTCCCTGTCCCACCCCAGATTAATCCATCTGCCCCCCGGTCATCCTGTACAAATCCCAGTTCAGCAGAATCCTGCTTTTATTGCAATATATGGTTTTCTTTGCAGTAAAATCCCCTCCCCAGACCCGTTTCCCACCCGTCATTGTATTTTATTCCCCTGGCACAAAGCTTGGCTGCTGCCCTCGGTGGTGTGGCAGGAGGGGTAACAGCATTTTTTTAACACCGGGATTTGGGTTTTGAGAGGGAGTGAGGCAATCTTGGGATGAAAATCCCCATTTTCCACAAGTTTTCCCAGCAGTGAAGGGCAAAGGCACCTTTTTTCCCCCATCCCCAACAGCCGCTTTCAGGACCTCACGTTGAGTTTTTCCGTTCAATTTGCGCCCCTGGAGCGTTTTCCCTTCAAACAAAAAAATCCCCAAAATAAATATTAGTTAAAATTAATTATTCAGCATGAACAGGAGTCTGTGCTGGAGAATGGCAAGGTTTTCCTCAGTTATTTTGGGATTATTTGGGAGGACAGGGAGGGACACTCACTGGGCCCTGGCAGCACGCGGGAAAACACGGCAGATCCGCACTTATAAATTTTTTTTTTTTCCATTTTGTTTCATTTTCTTTTTTATTTGGACATTGCAGAAATAGCCCTGTGTAGTGGATAAAAGTGCAACATACACAATATTTAAGAAAAGGAGGAAAGAAAAACCTGCCTTGAGGTCTGTCAGTCAATCGCAAACAGAAACAAGAACCAAGCCCGGGCGCCGAAGGCGCTTTTTTTTTTCCCCTTTTTTTTTTTATGCACATCATGCAAAATAGTTAAAAAGAAAGATTAGAAAAGAGAAGTCAGAGAAAACCCCACGAGAGATCGACCGAGCCCTAGAAAGAGCAGAAAGCCCCGAGTGCTGCTCGTCTCGGGGAGGGAATTGCTGCCCTCCAGCATCTCCAAGTGTTTGGCACTCTTGTGATTACATTAAATAATTTTTTTATATATATATTTTTAATACAGTCTATTAAAGAGAGGAAACTGCCACAATATAAGAAAAAAAAAAGAAACCAAGATCACCCACACTACAGACTGCATGTAGTTAGAAAAGCCGAGCGTCCCCCCCACCCCCCTGTACATATAAAATCTTTCCCTTTGCTCACAGCAACCAAGAAGTACAAGCTTTAAAAAATAAACCAGCAATTCTTCCTCCAGGCCTTTCCTTTATAAAAGTTTTGGTTTTCCCCCATCGAGAACCTTAAAACGTGACTAAAATTAAATATATATATATATATCTATTTTATATAATTTCCCAACATCCAAAGACATCAACGTAAAATAAAAAAAAGAAAAAAGAAATCATACGGGAGGGGATAGCGTGGTACATCCAAGTGCACGGATTCATTTTTGCGAGATTAAATAATGTAAACAAGGTGCCCTCTGGGAACAGCCCTGGCCAGGGGGGAGACCCCGGGGGCTGCTCCCTCCACCCCCATTTTTTGCTGCCCCTTTTCCTCTTACCCCCTCCCCAAATTTTGCACGGCACAAGGTTCATCAGCCCGAGAAAAGCAATCCCGAGTAATTCGGACCGTGGTGTGACACCTCCGTTCATCCCTCGGGGTGGGGGGGTCTGGAGCAGGTGGTTATTTTCCCAATTTTAGATATATATTTTTTTTTTCTTAATTTATTATTTTTTGATTCATTTCTGGGGTCTGCCTCGCTTGCTTCCCTCCCCTCCAGGCGCCTCCGGAGGGCAGGACGTGCCATGGTGGTGCTGTGGGATTGCAGGAGGGCGAGGACGGCGCTCCCGGTGCTCTCGGGTGGTCGCTGCGGTGCTGGGGGGGTTATTTTTTGCCATTGTAAACCGACCCCCCCCCCCCCGCCCCGGGCTTCAGCCCAGCGTCCCCAGGGAGGCTTTAAACACCGGGAGGGGCCTTTTCGGAGAGGTTTTGCAGCACATCGTCAATTCTATCGTCTTCAATCACCACTGGAAAGCAGAAAGAGGAGTGTGAGGAGGGTTCTGCCGCCGTGGTCCCCTCGCCCAAGGTCACCATTGGGTAGGTTTTTGGGGGGTCCCACATCCCTGGTGGGGCTGGTGGCAAAGCCACACGGTGCCTGACACCCCACAGTGCACCATGTCCTGTCCCCAGGGAGGGTACCTGGTACCCTGTCCCTGAGGAAGCCCTGACAAAGGGCTTGGAGCATGGTGCCTTGTCCCCAGGAAAGGTCCCCCTCACCTCTGTGGCCTAGGAATGGTCCCCAGGGAATGGTGCCCTGTCCCTGGGGAAGGTCCCTGCTACCCTACACCCTGGTGAAGTGCCCAGGGCACAGTGTCCTGTACCCAAGGAAGGTTGCTGCTACCCAACGCCCTGGTGACAGTCCTTGGGACGTGATGCCTGACCCTGCAGGGAGCCTGGTGCTTCATGCCCTGTCCCAGCGGATGCTTCCTGCTGCCCTGCGTCCCAGAAAGGTTTTTAATGCCCCATCCCTGGGGAAGATCTTGGGGATATGATGCCCAGCATCCCTCTGGGAGCCCAGTGCATCATACCCCATCCCTGGGGCTGGTCCCTGCTGCCCTGCATCCCTGGGGAAGGTCCCTAGGACACAATGCCTGACATCCCACAGGGTATCCAGTGCACCATGTCCTGTCCCCAGGGGATGTTCCCTGCATCCCGGTAAGATTCCCGATGCCCCATCCCCAGGGAAGATGCCTGGTACACGGTGCCCGACATCCCTCAGGGAGCCCAGTGCATCATACCCCACCTCTGGGGGTGATCCCCGCTGCCCTGCATCCCTGGGGAAGGTCCCTGGGACACGATGCCCGACATCCCTCAGGGCGCCCAGTGCATCACGCCCCGGCCCTCGGTGTCCTGCATCCCTAGGGAAATGTCCCCGGGACGCGCCGCCCAACACCCCGCGGGGGTACCCGCTGCATCCCACCCCATCCCTGGGGGCCGTGCCCCGCATCCCGGGCAGATCCCGGTGCCTCCCCCCCGCTCCCCTTCGGTCACCCACCTCTCTTGCTGCGGCCGATCTGCCCCAGCTTGGGCGGCCGCTTGCCCTGCCCGCCGGCCAGGAGCCCGTCGCCGCCGCGGAGGCGAACGGGGAAGGGCAGCTGCCCCACGGCCGCGTCCCCCGCCAGCTGCCCCTCGCCGTAGGGCGGCCCCTCCGACATGGGGGCGGCGGGGGGGGACCCGCCGCCGCCGCCGCCCCCCGACAGCCTCCCGGGGCGCGGGGCCCGCGGGCCCGGGGCAGCGGCGCAGCTTTTTTTTTTTTTTTTTTTTTTTTTTTTTTTTTTTTTTTTT